>NW_027435599.1:711782-1050325 GCF_044706935.1 Curcuma longa | reverse complement strand
TAGGATCTCCCTTCTTCCCCTAACAAGTATCCTTTGATAAAACATATATCACACAGAATAAATTGATCAAAATACTTAGAATGCCAACATGTTGCCTTCCATAAAATTTCATTGTGAATGAAACTGACTGTTTGTTTCAAGCACTCTAAGGATCTCCTTCTCTAGTTCTGGTAGAAGAACAGGTTTCCGGATCAGCCCGTTCATCCCTGAATGCACGCATTTCTCCCAAACATGATCATCAGCACTTGCCGTGAAAGCAATAATCAAAGGCCAACGCCCATTTTTTGAACTCCGTAATTTCATGGCAACTTCATAGCCATTCATATTGGGCATGTTGAGGTCCAAAACAACAAGCTGGAAATGTTGGCCAAAGGTATCCAGATAGCTTAGGCATTCGGTACCAGATGATACAGAAAAGACACAGCAGCCAAGCTTCTTCAGAAGCTTTTGTGTTACTACTCTATTGATGGCACTGTCATCAACAATTAAAACTTTGAGGCCGTGTAAAAGAGAGGAAGAAGAATGAGGGCTCTCAGAAGTCACTCCTGATTCAGAAATTAGCATGGGAAGTTGATTCTGGATGCGGAGAAACAGGGTTACACACTCCGACAGCCCATCTGAACTTGGAACTATGAAGATTTCTCCCTGCATCAGCTGGAGAAGACAACCATAAGAATAGTGTCTATAAACATCAGCACAAAACAATGTGCCACGAACCAATTTTACAATGAGAGGCGATAGGATGCCATATTATTTGGAAGTTGCTTAACTTCATTAGAAGCAAATTCAGAATGTAAGTTTAAACAAATTGATATTTCAAGTCATATGAAGTCAATACTGAATACATTCCTCTTGAAGCATAGGCCAGTTGATCCAGACTTGAGCGAAAACATGGTTTCAAGCGAAGACTGCTCTGGAAGTATGGTGTGCACAAGGACCATTGAAATGGCAGAGAAAGGAAGTAATGGTATCAAAAAATGTATGCCTTTGAATTTAACATCGCCACATTTAATGAACTAACATGTATGAATCTAAATTTTAAGCTTTGTATACTGAGTTGGGACCTATCTTCGCCTAGTAAATACTCTTTCTTGAAGCATAGCACATATATATCTAGTTTGTAACATGAAAGGATTGGTACCACAAAGGATTGGAAATTAAAATCCTCTTTTGCATGAACATTTCCTTATAGATCAAAACAACAGCTAGCTTTTGCATCCAATTTCTAAGGGTTCTCGTTCATCACCAGTGAAAAACACAAGTGCTTTAATCTCCAAAAAAGTAAGATTGAGTTAAATCATCTACCAACATCCATGTAGAAATTGAAATTAAATTTTCCCATCTCAAATTCTCAACATTGGATTAGCCAAGAATATGAAAATCAAGCTATGAAGAGGCATCAGAAGCACAAATATGGATATTGAAACAATGGTGAACCACAGATCAAAATCAAACTCACAGAAATAGAGTTAAGTGAAAAATCACCAAGATAAAGAAAGTACATAAAGGAGTAGCTTGCTAGATGCAAAGAGATTTGGAAAAAGCTTATATATCAGAAAATATATAAATCTGACATTTAGAAAAATTTATCTATGTACTGTACATAATATAGTTGGATTTAAGTGGATTTACCTGCACAATTTTTTTACAAATGCTGAAGTTGAAACCCATTTCAAGCCCCTCCTTGCTAGGCTTTCTGACAAGCTGAACTAATGATTTTGAATACAAATCTAGTGATTGAGTGATGGCAATCTCAAACTTCAAAAAGGTGTACACATTTGGAACTCTTGATTTCCAAATCCATCTTCCATCCTCCCAATCTGCTAGTCCTGAATCACTCCATACACATAAAGTCAAACATCCATCACTGAATCGATTTAACAAACCATCAATTATATGCAATAAAACATGAAGAATCCGCCTCTCATCGCCAATAACTTGATCATGCACCATATTCTCAGCCAGAAATCTAAAACTAAATCCCCTCCTATCACAAAGACACCTAATAATACAAGCAGTTTCCTTGATCAGTGATTGTAGCTGGAATGGCTTCATTTCCAATGTAAACTGTTCCCTGTTAATCTCCATGACATCATTGATCAAAGTGGAAATCACATTACCCATTTTTGCCATAGCATTCAATATCAGCCTCTGTTCAAGAGACAAATTTGTTTGTTGCATGAGTGACAGCAGACCCAAGATTGAATGGATGGGCCTCCTGATTCCTTGGCTCATGACCTTTTGGAATAAGTTCCATGCCTCACTTGCCATCATCACATTCTGCTTTGCCTGTAACAAAGCCTTGTTTTGTTCTGCCAATTTATCTCTGATCACATGTGATTCCTCCAAAACTGCAGCATGGGACAGGGCAACAGCAACCTGATCAGAAACAGCTTCAATGAGCTCTAGCTCATGGTGACTCCAAATCCTAGAATCATTCTTAGGAGGCACCAAAACCAATATAGCATAGCATGCTTGAATAATCTCAGGTGTCCCACCTTTGAAATTAGAAACTTTTAACATGGGCATCCTAATTGCTGCAACAGCTCCTGATTCACTGACTGCACCACTGCTTGCAGAACCAAGTGTTGAATCTGGCTTTAGTATCTTGACTCCATCATACTTCTTGACATCAACTATATCAGGATATTGCATAGGAATTGAACGTATACAGAAGTCATAAGTGCTCCTATTCAGCTCATGAGTAAGATCCATCTCTAACTGACTCTCATTCGGCATCCACACAGCACAATTTTGCAGCTGCAGTGTCTTTGAGAGTTCAACCAGGGTAGTGTACAAAATGGTATGCCTATCAAGTGACTTACGGATTTCTTGAGTAAGCATTCGCACGTGCCAGCTCACTTCTTCTTGCCTCTTCATCAGCCCTACTTTCTGGTCCAGTTCATGAGCTTTTAGCCTCAGAAAATTCTCCCTCAATTTGATTCTTAGAAGCTGAGGGATCAAAGTCAAGAGGGTTATTGCTGTCAAGAAGGAGACAAGAGCTGTGAGGAATTTTGAAATGGTGAGAGCTAATACTACGAGGAAGGAGTGGGGCTTGTATGTGAATACATTGAGCAAGTGGGTCAATCCGCAAAGAACTATGAACGTGCTGAACTGAAAAAGGATCCATTTGAAGGGGAACAGCTTCGAGCATGTAACAAAGTACAATAGCTCAAGTGGAATGGAGAAATATGCAGCTGCAATCAACAAGTCGCTCGCTTTCTGCCAATTTCGGATTGCCTCAATGCTCCACAATCTGTCACCATCGCAATCGCATAGGGGAAACGCAAGCTCAGTAGCAGAACCAAATGAGAGTAAAGACAAAAGCCAAATCCCGTGGAAAAATGTTCTTGGTGTTCGAAAGAGAAGCTTCATCACATCAACATACTAAAAGGTGGCAATTTAGAAAACCTTCAATAAGATATCAGCAAGGCTTCGGCAGCAGCAACTTGGATCGAACTGCTTCAACTCGCTGACTGTATGAAGCACACAAATACTTAACAAATTCTTCCCAAGAAAAAAACAAACAAGCAAAACGAGAGAGGAAAGAAGAAATGAAGAAGAATACTAGAGATTTTGGCAGAATATAAACCTGCAATCTGACTTTGGAAGAAGATATTCTTCAAGAATTACCTACTACCTATCATTGTTCACAATGCCTCTTTTAACAAAGTAAGCATGAGCTAGCTCGAGACCCTTTCAGCAAAATTAAAATTTTTAGGTCTATAAAGCAGACCATAACCAAGATTCCAATCCTCAAAACGTAAATTCTAGCGGAGCCACAAGAAAGAGAAGGATCAAGAACCATCACTTGCACAGAACCAGCGCACAAAAGGATCACTGAGAACACAAATCCCGTCAAAAGAACAACTTCCGGCCACTCCCACAATGGATCCTGCAAAATCAGAAACTTTTGACTTTACCTTCTACCGAACCGGCGCACCTCCACCCCCTCCGCCACCGCGACCGGAAGCGTGCGGGAGCTGTTCGCGGGGTTCGAGGAATTCAGGCGCACATCCCATCGCACCACGCCGCAATGTCCCCAACACCGAATCGGGCGAGACGTTGAACATGGACCTCGCTGCTTTCCACGCAAGCGTTGCCCCTTCTGTCGATTGCGAATCTGAAGCCGAAGAATCATTCCGAGATTTAAAAATCCCCGTCGCCAGACGCCAAACACCGCCTCTCCTTCGCGTTTCTCCATCTGGAGGCAAAAATGCAAATTGCTTATATATTAAAATCATCAAAATCATATTTCAAAATGCTTATTTTCAAATATAGAATTCTTGATTATTTTATTTTATTATTAATATTTTAACATTCATAAACTTTTAGATGACATTTTGAAAATCTAAAGCATTTTAAAATTGCTCTTTTACACTTTATTTTTCTATAATTTTTTAAATAAGAATTTATCTTAAGTTAACTAATCGATCAATTTCCATAAAAAAATCCTTATCGATTCTTAAAATAGAATAAATTTAAAAATTAAGATGAATCATGTCTGACGAAAAATAAATCTTTCCTTTCCTTGTTTAAGAAGTCTGCCTTTCGCTTTACTATTACGTCATTATTACGAAGACTGCAAATTACTTCTATATTAATCATCGAAATATTGACTTTTTAATATTTCAAAATACTTAGCTTTTCAAATACCTAATTCTTGCTTATTATTTTATTTTATTTTATTTTATTATTAATATTTTAACATTTATAAACTTTTAGATGACATTGCCATCAAAGCTAAAGCATTTTAAAATTATTCTTTTACACTTTATTTTTTATAATTTTTTTAAATTAAAATTTCTTTTTTATCTTAAAAATCTAATTAATCTAGAAGATAGCTCATCAATCTCATAAAATTTTTTCATTAATTATCAAAATAAATTTGAAAATATAGATAGACCATATTAGATGGCCCAACATCATAAGTGAATTGATCATCAAAGGTCATGAGTGTGATCGCCTCGGAGATTTATGGACCGATTAAACCAGACAATAAACTTGGTTCAACTACAACTTCCTCAAATCAATTCCGATTTGAACCAACGAAATATTTATTTATGCACTTATCCGTTATATTTAATTTAAATCCACCCAATTTTAATTCAACGTTTACTTTGTATTTGATGATTCAATTTATTTATTTATTATTAATATAAAAATTCTTTTAATTCATTTTAAATCAACCAAATCCATTTAAATTAATAAATTTAGTTCGATCATAATTGGGTCAAATTAATTCTAAATCAATTCCAATTTGAATCTATCAAATCTTTATTTCTGCACTACATGTACTACATGCATGAAAAATATACATGATCCATGCATATAAATTGTTTAAAATTAAAATATATCTGATTCATATTTATTTCTCTCCTTTATTTTTTTTTATCAAAATAGTTTTAAATCCTCACCGTAAATTCTTTAAAACCTCTTTCTTTTTTTTCATAGTCGATCCACTACCGATTGAAATATCATATATTTGGAAAGCTATCGACCTATAATTCATTGGTACCACTTTTATCAGAAAATATCACGACTTGAAATTCATCCGTTATCTTCTCTCGCATGAGATGCATCATTTCTGTTGTCGTGGATTCTTGTGGTCAAAAATCGTGGTTTGAGGAAGTTTAGGTTCGGTTTTAATACCTAAAGTGCAATTTCGGAGGTTATGGTGCGTCGTGAATGAAGTGGAATCCTAGTTCATTTTTCGATTGTTGATTTTGATTTTTAAACATTTAGAGTTGAAAATTTTTACTTTGGTTGATTAAGTAAACTATATTGTGTTCTTAAATATGTGTTAAAAATAATAATTCTGCCAATCGACATATCATTGTTTCAACTATAACCAATTAAGATCAAAATTTTTGAATTTAAATTCATTTTCAACTTCTTAAATTGAAATTTTAGACTTTTGAATGGTGAAAATTGACCTACATTAAGTTTAAAATTTTTAAATATTTTTACTTACATTTTTTAAATTTTTTTTAGTTTTTAGATTTGGATAATTCGATTTTGAAGTGTTTGCATTATAATTGTGAAATATCAATTATAATTTTTTTAAAATTATTGTAGGTAGTTGTGAAAAAAATATAAAATTTGGAATTTTTAAAAAATTTTATTTTAATTCATCTCCATTCCTTGAAAATCCTAACTACACCATTGACCAAAGACGTGAAGTACATTGCATGAGAATCGATCCCTCGCTATCTAAGGAACGTCTTTCACTTTACCATTGCAATTTGGGGCTACAAATGCCTTCTATATTAATCATCAATATATTGACTTTCAAATATCTAATTCTTGATTATTTTATTTTATTATTAATATTTTAACATTCATAAACCTTCAGATGACATTTTGAAATGCTAAAGCATTTTAAAACCATTCTTTTACACTTTATTTTTCTACAATTTTTCTAAATAAGAATTTCTCCTTTATAGTAATTTTATTTAAATTTTGTAATTTAGTCCCTAAAAATTTTTCCCCCCCCCTATCTTTAATTGTGTTACATTGTTTCTTTAATTTTATTTCTTAGATCAACAGAGATAAAAGCACCTATGAGCTTGTAGAAGTATATGAGTACTTTTATAACTTTACTTTTCTATTTTGATAGCATATATAATAAAAAGATGTAAAATCATCTATTTCTTATCTTATAGCACTTGAAGCTCAGTAATATGACGATTCTTTGTCTTTACACTATTATGATTATGATGTTGTGTGTCTACCTAAAACTGTGTGTTTAGTGGGACGAGATGAGATTGGCTAAGGTAGGTCTCAAGTGGTTCACTATCATCTTGACGATAACCTTGTAGCTCACATCACATAAATTGATAGACTGAAAGTGAGCAAAGCTCTAATAACAAACAATTGTTTACAAACTTGTCTACTGTCATTTTGGGAGATCAACCAAAATCAAACAAACTAGCAATAAATCATAAAGGACAGAGCCATGATCAACAAGACCTACATAAGAAAAACACGATGTGTTGATAGAGTCGAAAGTCGGGGTTACGATAAATTTCATGGATTCCTATGAGAGTTCAAAGGAGATGTGGGGGACTGAAAAGAACAAGTGCAATTTTCTCTTGTAGAATGGCTACTCTACCATATCGAACATCTAATTGACTGAAGGATACGATAATACATGCGTATATACATGAAATGGCTCACCTATGGCCTGGCCTCCTATTACAACCGGTCTTTGCTGGCCAGCTGAATTGGAATTTCTTAGAATTGAAAAGCTGGAGTTTCGGCTGATTGAGGAAGATGGTCCAGAGCTCATGCCTCCTAAACGACTAGGTTTCGATGGTGATTTGTCTTTGCTTAACTTTTGTCCTCTTTTCTTTCTTCTTGCAGACGACCAGATCCCCAGGGTGTGGCAAGTACCGTGAACATTCAGGTGCCTTCTCTGTCCAGTTCCCGGAAACCAACCTCAACACTTTCTGCTTCTTGGAAGGTCTCGACTTGGCCCTCCATTCATCGTTCATAGGAGTGGCTATATGGGGTGAGGTTGTTGTGGGAGCCAAGAGTTTCTCCAATTTGCTGACGGGTGTGTGCTGCTTGATTTTGTTGATTAGTTTCTGAGCACCCGGCAAAATTGCTCCTGGGGTTAAAAAATGTGCTGGCTTGCTGGAAATCTGAATCTGGAAATGCAATCTTCATGGTCTTAAAGAACAAAGCTTGAAGCCTCTCTGCTTCACACTTCACCTGCATTAAAAGAAAAAAGATAAAACAATCAGGATAAATATAAACACTAATGGTTCCTAATACCGACTTTCTTGAAATTGTATGATCCTCATAAGCAGATGTTAATGTAAGATGCATGTCTCAGCTATCTTTGTAGAGTTACAAAATTGTGAGTTTGGATGGATACAAGGCAATATGATAGGTTAAATTTACAAACTAATCCCATATTGTAAAGGTGGAAGGGAGAGTGGAAGGGAAGACTCCATGATCATCCTACACTCATTGTTGCTGCTGTTATCAGTCTTTGTTATATCATACTTTACATTTTCAGACTGACTGGGGCCACGAGATGGCTGATGATCTGAAGTAGAATATGCAATCGCTTTAAGGACTTCAGGTGGTAGACTTTGTTCACTGTTATTGTAGATAGCGGCAGCAACAACAAAAAAGAGTTAAGAACTTGAAATGCAAACAAAATCATCTTATGCATACTAAAGAACTTCATTGCAAATGTACCAAGAAAAAAATGAAAGTTTTCAATGAAAAAAGGAGGGGGATTTCAAGTACCTTCAAACGCCTAAAAGCTAAGATTTGAGCCTTCAGAACATGAAGTTGTTTCTTTGTGAATCCAAAATGTTGTTTTGGGGTCTGTGCAGATCCAGTGTCGGTTGGAATTTGAGCACCTGTAGCAAGGGAACAGGCTGATTCACCTGTAGCAAGGGCTTAAAACTTTGTGTTAGCATTTTATTCCTCACAGAAATGACAAATATCAATTCCCAAGTATCTTTTAGTTCTTCTCTTCAATTTGCAACTGTACCACAATATCAGGGTTAATTATTTTCCTCTCTAGGTTAAATGAAAGTAACCAACCAATCTTCTTTAAGTTCTCTGCTATTTTCTCGGTAAGCACAAATTTACCTTCCTCATACAGCAAATCTTTGACATCATAAGCCAAAATTAGATTACTAGAGGAAATGGTAGTAGTTAATCCCAAGGTGTCAGAGCGAAATACGCTTCGAAGAAGTTGCAGAGCGTTAGAGATAGATAGACAGAACGAATGGGAGATTAAACTAAATAAACCAATCACAGATTGTGATATCAGGGGAAAAGGAGAGAAAGAGGTCCATCCGAAAGAGGTATCCAAACAACCTAGAGGTCAATGTAACACTGATAGCGGCTGTACTGAGCTGAAGCACTTCAACGAAAATAATAGATTACCAAAATTGAACGAGGAGAGTGCAGTGAGAAAAGCACGGGATGCAGCGCATCTAGGCTGCCACATCTCAGTACGAATCCTCCGAAAACCCAATGTTTCGGTTGAGAACTGCTCCGGAACACGTCACCGGACCTCCTCGCTGCTGGCTCTGAACAGTGGATGGGCGATGACAACTTCAAAGTCGCCTGAGACTTCACCGGAGCTGATGATGACTTCAGGGGCGGCCTGCGAACACAGGGAACGTCAGTAGGAAGGCCAGGGGATGCCCTGGCGCGACCACTCCGACGCTCAAGTTAGGGGTGAAGAAGGGAGAAGATGAACAATAGGGCTTGAGCGTAAAAGAAAATAGAGGGATTGAGAGAGCGAGAGTTTGAGAGGGAAGAGAGAGATACCTGCGGAGCGGAGTGGTCTTTTTAAGGAGAGATGAGTGTGTATACCTGTCACGTCATCATTTAAAGAATGTCTCATCACGATTAATGAGGTGGCAGGAATAATCGAGTTCCTTGTCCCATCGCCGATAAAATGTTATGTTGTCACTATCCGTGCAGACAGCAGAGAGATAACATTAATTATTGGAGGCGTAAACTTGTCAGAAGTCATGATGAGATGTAACAAGGCACTGTAGGTTGTTAGATAGATCCAGCGTGCTATCAGTGACATGAGGCAAGGCTTCCAGTGTTTAAGTGCTTCTCGTGGCCGATTCGGCTAGGCTGGCTGTCGAATGGAAAGATTCGGCCCGTGAGTGGCCGAATGGAGGGATTCGGCTAGCTAACAGCCGAATGGAAGAATTCGACTAATAGGTAGCCGAGTGCATGGATTCGGCGTGTGGATGACCGAATGGAGGGATTCGGCTAGCTAACAGCCGTCCTCCGAAAACCCAAGATGATCAATTAAAGAACACACTGTCCCCGCTTTTCCCAAAATATGGGGAAAAAAATATTGAGGACCAACTTTTTCTCAGATGTCCACGCAACCGCTGAACTGTCACGTATAGCAGGGTACGAAGACAAACGATAAAAGGTTTTCACTACTAACCTGCCTATACGCCAGCTGCCGCCGCCGCCGCCGCTGCTGTATCGACTCGAAACCAAGGTGGTTGGGCGCGGAAACGGCAGATGATGACGAGGAAGGGGACGCGGCGGAAGACGGTTGCGACCGCCCTGGCGGCAGCTGATGAGCAGCAGCCGGGTTGGGGCCGCTCCCGGATGGCATTCCCAACCCGCCACCGCCCTTAGACACTGATCTTTCGGATTTGAAATCCCCTAAATCCGGATTTCTGAGCCTGCAGCCGCGTCCAAACTGACCACTAACCTTTCCGAGTGGACTGAGCTACCCCACTCCCGCGAGGCAATTTGCCGGCCACCTTCCAAAAAAATTGCGCATTCGAAGACGCCAGATCGCAGACGTATGAAACTGACGCCGGAATACTGCGGTCTCGCCGGAGCGCCGCCGACAGGTCTCGCAACTTGCTCCGGTGGAACCCTAACCGTAGAACAACTCACCTCATCTTTTTTGGCCCCTCGACTTCTCTATATTTACGTAGGACACCCTGACTTTGCTATTTTCGGATGTGAATTTCCATATATACCCCATTGATAAGGACAATTTTGTCTAATAAGAATCAATCAATTCTTCTAAAGCCGTTTTCCGACGTGGCGGTTCGTCGTCGAACCATGTGAAGTCCACTGGGGGTTCCCACTTACGTCTCTTCATTTAATAATTTAATTATTTAAATAAAAATTAAAATGCGAGGAAATTACAGCTGTAGTCAATCACGTGGCGTACTTAATCACGTGGCGTTACGATTAATTATAATTTTTTAATTTATTTTTTATAAATAATTATGAAATAAATTATATTAAATTGTTGAAATGGTGGATTTTATTTATAATTTTATTTGCCTTCCAAGCGATGACGTCAGGAAATCGCCATTCCGGCGAACGATAAAAGGCCAGATCACCGCTTGACGTCGTCGTGATCTACGTGGCGACGATATAATGGAGGATTTTCCCGTGGGATTCAGAATTCAGATGCGATTCATTCGAACTGGAGCCGTCTCTTGGCACAGGAAAGATACGAGATATTTTTGGCTTACTTGGTCACGTGGATAGGATGTGCGGCTACCAGCGACGCCCAGACCAAGACATTTTCTGGATAATATTAAAAAATGTTTTTTAAAATAAAAAAAGGAAGGTAAATATTGTTTAGTTACATGTTAATTATTTCATTAAACATATACTTAAAATGTCATTACATAATCTTGCTAATTATTTAATTTAATCATTCGTTATTAGAAGAAAAATATATTAAAAAATATGGAATTAATTTTTAGGAATGCTACGTTAGATACTATTCGTGAGCATCAACTATAAATTTTTTTTTTATTTTCACCTTTTTAAATTAAATATTAAATCTTAAATTCTAAAAACAAATTATATATATATAATATGTTATCTTGCTGGATGCACTTAATATTAATTTTTTTTCAAATATTTTTTAACGTTTAAAGGTTGGGTATAGGTTTTAGATATTAGAGTTTAGGGATTTAGGACGTAATATTTAGATTAAATGATGTAAAAAATTAAAACAATAATACTAAGTGCACACGGGATGTCAAAATTTGTACTATTTAGTTATAGAAGTGAATAGTTCCTCTTAGTTAGCCCACTGGATAAATTTGAAAGCACAAATAATTCGATACCAATAGCTGACATTCTCAACATCGAGTAGTGTTGGAAAATCACCCGTAGTTAGGAATTAATCCATAATTCTCTATTTTTTCCTGCCAAAGCATGTTACCACTGTATTGTGCGGGGGTAGGGATGATAATTCTTCTGAATTCGATAGCGGATTCGATATCCTAATTAGATTTTAAAATCCAACACAATTGCGGTGCTAATTTTTGAAAATACTATCACAGTGATATTGATTGACGCTCAAAGTGAGTAATAATGAGAAACAAATTGATAGTTGGATCTCAAAGTTAATTATAATGAAAAATACATTGATAGTTGAATGAAACAAAGAAAATTATTAATACATAATATATCTGATCATCTGATGGATGGATACGAATATAAAGATAGATATCTGATCCTCCAAAATATATATAAGGGATGAGTATGAATATAATAAGACATGGAATCCTATCCAAAATGGATCAATTACCATCCCTAGTAGTAGAATGAATATATTTAACTCTATACAATTAAACATTTCTCGTAACAATTTTATCCTTCATTAAGATCTTTGATAGGTCATGCCAAACATAGCTGATATCATATGACACCTGTATATATACATATAAAAGTTATACCTCCTTTTTTTTTTGTCGAATCAAGTAATAACAATATAAAAGTAAACTTATTTAACGCATGATTGTGAACTTACACAAGGAGTAATTAATTTGCATATCAATAATATATATATATAAAATATGATCTTACTTAATTTGAACAAAAAATACTTAAAATGTGCATAAAAAATTGTTATTTATTAAATGCT
This sequence comes from Curcuma longa, assembly GCF_044706935.1. Classification (NCBI taxonomy): domain Eukaryota; kingdom Viridiplantae; phylum Streptophyta; class Magnoliopsida; order Zingiberales; family Zingiberaceae; genus Curcuma; species Curcuma longa. Next base: position 1,037,910 of record NW_027435599.1, on the reverse strand, counting down.
ATACACTTACTACCGAAAGTGATCTGTTTACTATTGATCCACATAATTTATAAATTTTATTTAATGATTTGAAATTTAATTGGATTTTATTTTATTTTTTTACATTAGAGGGATGTTACAGTAAATTTCATTTGAAATGATGTGATAGAATGTAATGTGCAACTTTAAGGACATGATCCGTTGTGGATTTTTATCCCCACCATTTTTTATAAAAATGAAAATGCTTTTATCTTAACATAATTTATTCGGTTAGAAATCTAATTTGTCTTCGATTGATAGTACATATAATGGAGCTAAGTACAAAAAGATTAATTTATTTATAAGGGAATTATCCCGTGGGTAAATAATCTTCTTCTCTAATTTGTCCACTAGATCAATTCGAATGGTTAATGTCTAAGATTGTTTATCCTATTAAATGAAAATGTCTTATAGTGCATTTAAATTATGAGTGTTAAGTTAATTTTACTATTACTTTAGTAAAAAAAAATAAAATAAAATTCATCATTTCAACAGTTTTACATTGGTTCTACGATCATTTATGAAGAGATAAATCGATAAATTACAATTGATTATAACAGATGAGGATATTACTTTGATTTTATCGAAATTCAATCTTTATCTACTTTAATAATTTTACTTTATCAAAATCAATTTAATTTGATTTCACGACCCTAGCGGCCGAAGGGTAGTCTTACCAATACACTATGTCCGGAGAGGGACAAATAAATTCTTATCACATTGTGAATATTAAAATTATTTATAATCTGATTATATAAATTTAAGAGGGTGTTTTTGTAAATGAGTCAGATATATTGTGCCTTTCCATCTCATCGTTAGACTCGAAGAGATAACGGTGTTTGTCATATTAAATTTATTTATAATCTGATTATTTAAATTTAAGAGGGTGTTTTTGTAAATGAGTCAGAGATATTTTGCCTTTCCATCTCATCGTTAGACTCGAAGAGATAACGTGTTTGTCAAAATCACATATCCCATCAATAATAATGCTATTTTTATGCATGTGCCCCCTAATATATTCTCAAATACTCTCCGACTACAGTTTCCGCTTGAAAATAGTACTCAGAGGGAGCAACGAGTAAATACAATAACATTGAAATTAAAAAAGTAAAAGACAAACGTAAAATTACGAAAAGGGCCTAAATGAACAAACGACTGCAGGTACTTAAACCTCGTTCGTGCCCTGCCATAGCGACTTGTGCCCCCAATTGCTCACACAGGCGTCCGGCCATTTCTCCCTTCTTCCCGCAGGAGGCCGTTGATCCCGTCCCGATTGCGATCGGCTGAGGTAATGAGGAAGAATTCATCGATTAGGGTTCCGCATGATCTGTTTGCCACTAACAACTGCGGATTTGTCGTGTTGTATGATCCGGATGTTCTTAGATTTATCTCGTCCATATCTGAGTTATCCGTAGATTGGAGTTGCTTTGCTGCTTTTTTCTTATCTCCTTCCTGTCCCTCGCTCGCCCTGCGTCTGTTGTTGCTCCTATTTTTGATGCTTGGGAGTTGATCTGGTTCTTTTTATCAGAAATAGGTGATGGGTGTCTCGATCGAAATGGCTCGTTTGGTAGTCCCGTGGAAAGGTTCGGGTTTGGTAAAGAATCGGTTTCTCGGCGTCTTTTCTTCCGTTCATGTGATCATCTTAACCTAATTCTCTCTTTTACCATAGTTTGTTTTGCGTTCGTGCTGGAAGTTATTTTTTAGCACCTGTTCTTTGTTCCAAGGAGAATATGAGGTTGTTTCCACCTTCTAGTTGTTATCGGGTTCGTCTACCTTCAAACATGTGTAATATTGCTTCTAATTTAAGGAAGTTTCTGTTTAAGTGTACCATGCCTCGTTGTTCCTGCTTGGTGTAATTTTTGATGAACCAGATGTATGCAGCAACTTAATAAGCATTTAAGCTCAATGAATTGTTAATACATTTGTCTTGCATTTTCCTCTTGTTTTTCTATTTTGACATGCTGTATTGGTAAGTGGCAAGATAATTTTTTATGACATCATACAGTGGAACAAACTTTCGTTTATTTCTCAATTATTTGTTCTTAGCCCAGATCGCAGTACTAGAATGGTAAATTGCCAAATCACGTTTTTTTTTTCTTTTCAATTCTTGTTTCCTTAAAGCTTGCATCCAATACTTTTTCTAGAATCTACGTTCTGTAGTTTTGTATGCTTTACATATTGTTCAAACTTACAGTTCAATCATCTACAGTCTTATAGCTGGTGTTTTTAGTTATCCATATATACGAACTCAAATATTGGCTTGTTTGCTTTGCAGCTTCAGCATACACGTAGAAGTTCTGCTATCTGTTTCCCAAGAAATAGCTATTTCACCTATAATCACCATAATTACAATTTGAACGTTAAGAACGAGGTAGCACTGTTAATCTAGCTGTTATGCATATCTTAGTCCTCTATTATCATGGTCAACCTCTTCCATAAATTTTGTGCTCCAGGGTTTCTATTGGAGGAGAAGCCTCTTACCTTCATTTTCACCTGTAAGTTTCATAATTGTGGGATTTCACCTGGCTTAGTTTTTTGGCTTGTTGTGTAATACATGCAACTTTCACATATTATCATAAGGTTCTAATCTCATGCATGGATCTCTTCAGGAAGGTTGTATGAGGGGTTAGATTGTTCTGAGATAGTTGTGTTACCATAATATTATATTTGTTAGATTATTTTAGAAATGTTTTTATATTGGCTTTGTATTTAAGGATCAATTCTCTCTTAGTATACACTACCCTTTTTATTTACTTACTTAAGAGTTTCTGGAGTCATGCCGCTATGCCAGTTCTCAAACTACTGACAACAGAATAGATTACCGATCATGGATTATACTATTGCTAAAAGCTTTTGTCCGCTTAAATAGTATTCACCTGTTATGTCAACCCAATATGGCACAACAATGTTTATATACATTTTTTCAAACTCTCTTCTATTGCCTGAAGCTTCCTCACAGCTTTATTATGCATGAGCCAATATATTAATAAAATAAGGCTATTCTGCTAAAGTATGCCCCAGGTTTGCTACTTGCTAAATTTATTAAGTTGAGTGGCATAAACTTGACGAGCAAAGACCTTAACTTCTAAAGTTGAATTGATTTTATGCAAGCTCTGGAATTCCCATGTTCATGAACGGGAAAGCTTTTGCATAAATAACTTCAAGCTTCCACTTTGTGTATATGATACCTATGTCACTAACATATATCATATCCTCTATCTCATATTTGTTTAAGTTGAAATAGTCAATGTTAATGACTATCATTGACACCATTTCCATTCAATTATTTCATGCATTTGAACTTATTATTTAATCAAGTGCTTAAATTGATTGGCAAGTACCATAACTTGCTTGCTACCTTCTTTTCAAATTGGTCTATCAAATATTATAATACTATTATTATTATTCATTCATATACAACTGCAAGCTGGTGTACATTTAAAAATCTATATTTGTTTTTAACTCTGTAATATAATTTCAGAAATTAAGTGGAAAAAGGTTAGCTTCTTTAGTTGAAACTGCACCTCTACCTGCACACTCAGAGGAGTTGAAGATGGATGCACCAAAAGAGATATTTCTGAAGGACTACAATATGCCAGATTATTTGTTTGATACGGTATATAGCTTTGCTTCTGCTGCCAGTTATTTATTTTGATATAAACTTTGCAACCTTTGAGAGCATATTCATCAGTATCTTCCTACTTATATAAATTTAATTTATTTATAAATTTATTGATAATTATCTGATTGTTTTTGAAGTTTGTTTTTTTTAGAAGGACACACACACCCGTATATATTCTTTTTCCTTTTGTGTCTCTGTTAATGGATTGTGGTTGCATTAACTTTACCTTTAAGTATCACCTAAATGATATTACTTTTCTTATGGATGGATGTGTGACAGTGTTAGTACTTTGGCATTTATCAAAAAGCGGTTGCTATTAAATTTTGAAAGGTTGTTTTGAATGGCATAAACCACCAATAATTTGGTCTTTCTAACCATGCTTTTATGACTAAGTTCCTAATCTATGTTACAGCTACATGTTTCCTACTTTTGACGGGTCAAAGTTGTAATTGGTAATGGCTGCAATGATTTCCTAAAAAATTGAATCATCAAATCAGAGTAAATATATATCTTTTTTTAGGCTGAATGTTACATAAACTAAGCTTGTATGTGAAAATATCAGAGCGAAATAGTGTTGATGCATGTTTTTTCTTAGCTCTGTTACTTATAAATAACTTTACTAATTCTTTATGTAATTGACAACTAATTCAATTATCATCATCTTTGATCTGTGTAAGCCTCAACCATTTTTGTCCAGTATATGAATCCTATCTTACCATTAAACTCTCTAAACTCTAAACTCTCTCTAAGGCTATATCATTAGTAATATCCAAATCAATTAGATAATTTTTTTTGTTATATTATTTTGAGGTTTCCTTTATCTCTCTACCCTTTTACATCTTTAATTCTAATCTACTTGGTTCATCTAATTATAGAATCCATTAGTCTTGTTTGAAAAGGTCCATACCATCTCAACCCAATTTATTGTATGTTCTATTGAAGCTACACTTAGTTGTTCCTTGATGGAACTATTTTTTTAATCTTACCTTTCCTACTAATTTCGCATGCTTAGACATCATATCATCATTTTAATTATTGTTATATTATTATTTTGTACATATTGTTTCTCAATTAGCCAACACTTATCCATAAAGTTACCACTGCCTTAGAAAACTTTTGTTTTAGCCTATGGGAAATAGGCTTTTGCAGAAAACAACAAGGAATCTATGGGGGAAAAAAGAAGCACTACGTAGCCTCCATCATAAGCCTCACAACCTTGATCCACCTTGTCAAGCCCCAATTAACCTTTGTTCAACCTCGTTGTGACCTCTATTGTCAGCCTCACAACCTTAATCAACCTTGCTGTGACCTTCGTTGTAAGCCCCCCAGGCCTGATTGCCTCTCAAGTGCTCATTACCATGTCTATGACTGTTGTGATCTTCTACTCTGAGTGCTCATTGTTTGGTGCCAAGCTTGTCGAACCACTTCCTTCGTGTGCCTTGGTGAACCACCATCCCATGCCGCACTGTGCTCTGCCATACACCTTGCCACTCCTTGCCATGCGCCTTGTCGCTTCCTACCACATGCGTTGCCACTCGTTGCCATACCTCATCGAGTCGCTCACCTTGCCTTGCTGAACTGCTTGCCCACCACACGCTGTGGAAGGTCAACTAGGTCTTTGAAACCTCTTTTTTCCCTGAACTTTGTTGGCAGAATTGTTGGTTTTATCCCCGATTTCAGATGCAGGCTTTCAAGGCTAAAATGCCATCTATGGAATAGCCCTAGAGCCCCTTTCACAATGGCAAACTTTGAGTGTAAATAACGGAAGGTGCTACGGGTCCTGTGTGCCTCGCTTAAGCGGCTTTCTTTCATGGGGGTAAACCGAGCCTAAGGGGCACACGACAATCACATAAGATTCCATAAGTCTGTCTTAGTTTCAATTGCCCGCTTCTAACCCCTATCCAGTTGAATAAGCTTTACTTTTCTCTTACAGTTTTGTTCCCTTTAAAAGCTAAAGATATTTTTTGGATCAAATTTGTGGTAAAATGGGCCCTAGTATAAAGGTAATTTGGAAATGTGAAGACATGGAATTTACATTCTTACTGACACTGAGGGCAAACTATAACATGCCTAGAACATGTATTCTTTTTTGAACTTCTGGTCTAGTATTTTAATTTGAATACTGACCAAGTTGTGTCTGATAGTTTGGAGAATTAGTTTTTTTCTCCTTTCATCAACTAATAACTCTTCACCACTGTTACAACATTTTCTCCTGCAATTCTTCTAATTCTTGTCTTGCCGGCTATGCAACTTTATTCTATCTATTTGAGCAAGGACATCTTGGTGTGTCAGGCATCAAGCAATGGAAAATCTAGGAATGCCCAATGTACTTGTCATTGCATATGCAAGTTGAAAAGCTATTTTTTAGATGAACTTTATTGATCAGGGTCGAAAGGGAGTTTTCCCCTCAATATAAGGCTTCCATTCATCTTTTTCTAAATGATATTATGAGAAATTTCTGTATGGGCGCTGGTTTTGCTTGACATTATAACTGTTGGCTTTGGTGGGATCAAAATCTGTTGTCTGTCAAATTTGTTATTATGCTTATCAAAATATTTTTATATGCTAATTCTTATTTGTTGCTCCTAAAGTTTGGTTTTTTAGCTTATATTTTTGTTTAACTTTATTTTTTTTTTGCTATTTGCAATCATTCAATTAACAATTACAGTTAAGCTAACTTTAATAGTTTGTTGAACTTTTTTCAGGTTGACTTGAAATTTGTATTGGGGGAGGAAAAGACTATAGTCTTCTCTAAAATTGCTGTTTTCCCCAGAGTTGCTGGTGATTGCCTTTTCTATAATTATCATAGAGCATCTACATCCAACTATAATATTGCGATTTTTCATGCAACTTTGACTACTGATAGCTATTCCAAATAATTCTTGAGTTCATTGATCTATTTATTGTTCATTTGTTTACTTAAAATCTGCTTCTGATATTGCTACTAGGTATTTCGTCTCCTTTGGTTCTCCATGGAAGTGAACTTAAGCTATTGTCAATTAAAATTAACGGAAAGGAATTAGAGGTGATTTCCCATGACCATTGTCTAAGCTCATCTTTTCTTTAGTGTATTTTAGCTAGTAATTCTTATTTTTCATTCATGTTATTTTTATCAATGTTTGTCAAAAAATTTAGCAATTTAGATTATCAGTATAATTAACTTTATTCTAAAAATTCTAGTCATGATCTGCTTGTAAACTGTGGCAAACATTTTTCATCTTCAAAACATGACTTCTCAAATATTCTTAAATCAACTTAGATTTTCACAATGAAGCCAACATACAATTGCTTAGCAATGACAAGCGAACCAGTCTCAACATAATGGATTGAGTTGGTGCATAACACAATTTGCTTAAAATGTAGATGCAGTTTTTATATTCTTACCCTAATTGCTAGAAAGACGAGGCTCTAAACACTCAGGGACATGCAATGTAAAGGACTGTAGCTTCTGTACATATTCTAGCTCATGGGTGATGTGTAAAAGGTAACAATTACTTTCTTGGAGGATTTGATGTTGGGTTTGTTGGGAAGTAAATGTGACCATGTTTTTATGAATCCTCTCCTATTTCACTTTACTTATTAGAACTAGTTAACAGACTTAGCATATTTGAATAACTAATTTTGTTTGTGTTATTTCTCCTAACAAAAAATAATTTGTTAGTTCTTTCAAAAATTCACTTAAGTATTGTATATTTGTAACACTAGGATAGCATACTTTACTCGTTGGAATTTTCTCCTAGTTTACTTTACTCATTGGAACTCTTTAGTAACTTAGAATGCTTGAATTAATGATTTTGTTTGTTATTTATCCTAACAGCTTAATCAACTTCAGTCAAAGACAGTTTTTATTTTCTAGCTTATTAAGCATTTATCTAATGCCTTTGTATGATCTTATTTTCAAATTGAAGTTTGCTTTGCTTAAAAATGCAAGCAAACATTTCTGCAGCTTTGTTCCGTATGCAATGTTACAAATGTAAATAATGCAGCATTTCATTTTGACTTATTTATTTTCCATATCATTTCAGAAACAAGATTTTCAATTGGATCATCGTCATTTGACCCTTCTATCGCTGCCAGTTAGTGCATTTACACTTGAAATTGAGACAGAGATGTATCCACAAAAGAATACATCATTAGAGGTATTATATTGCTGTGGTTGCTAGTGGTGTAGCTTCATGCTTTACTGATAGTTTCTTTTTTCAGGGTCTGTACAAGTCCTCTGGAAATTTTTGCACACAGTGTGAAGCTGAAGGTTTTCGGAAAATAACTTTTTATCAGGTTTTTCATAATCACTCTAATATGCTTCAATTTTATCTTCAGTTGTACATGGACTCTGAATATGTTTATTCAGATGCTACTTCTGTAAGAATCTTATTTGGTGAAAAAGAAGGTTCCCAATTTATGTAAATGTTATTGCCAGGATCGCCCTGATGTGATGGCAAGATATACTTGTAGAATTGAAGCTGATAAGTCTCTTTATCCAGTGCTTTTATCTAATGGAAATCTGATAGAGCAAGGTGATCTGGAGGTATAATTTTCTTTGCAAGCGATTATAAGTCTTTGTTAGTTATGCTGGTGGCAACAAGTGTTAAACCATTGTCTGAACATGCTCTACTCAGGATGGGAAGCATTATGCTTTATGGGAAGATCCTTTTAAAAAACCATGCTACTTGTTTGCATTAGTTGCTGGACAACTAGAAAGCAGAGATGATAAATTTGTCACTCGCTCTGGGCGTGAGGTTACCTTGAGGATTTGGACACCCTCAGATGATGTACCCAAAACTGCCCATGCGATGTATTCTCTTAAAGCAGCTATGAAATGGGATGAAGAAGTGAGATTTGGTCTAATACTTGATGTTCATGCTATTATTCTTGTTTGAATTGTGGACTGATCTTTATTCTTCTTGTAATACAGGTGTTTGGTCTTGAATATGATCTTGATTTGTTCAACATTGTGGCTGTTCCTGATTTTAACATGTAAGCTATCCAATTAGTTGTATGGTCTATAAAACTTGTGATCTACATGTTGATTTGGGAATAAATATGATGGGCTGTTCTCTTTCAATATGTTACCTTTTGGTCCTGTACAGTTAGCTGTATGTTTTGTAATATTTGTGATCTAAATTTTCATTGATAAAGAAATATGATAGGCTATGAAGCTTTTTTAGTTCGTATCCATTTAAGATATAAATAATTTCTTATATATATATACAAACAGTACCCTTTTGTTTATTGTATATTGTATCCATTAACCCTTACGTATGTTGGATTTACTTTACTTGATTGTAAGAATCCTCTTATCAAAGTTTCACAGAGTTTGAGAACCTAGCTAGGATAATTTTCCATGAGATGCTAACGAAATTATTTTTTTTTTTTTGATACAAGGTAATTCGAAATCAACTATAATTTTCAGTTTCTATAATTAATGCAAAATATGAAGTGTGATATCTGACAAAAATAAATTCTGAATACGTGAGTACTTTCTGGTTTTCTCCTTTGACCACTGCTTATGTGCAAGTTCTGTATGATTAATGAGGATGAAGTTTCCTCCAAAAATTTGCATGAACCATCTAGGGCCATTGAGTTACTGTTGTCCATTTTGGTAACTTTGAGGCTTCTTCTCTGAGTAAAGAAAGTTCACAATGAAGTTTTAACTTTTAACAATTTGTTGGTATAAATAATCACTGCCATATATTGTTCCCATTATGTTCTTCACCTGAAAAACCTATTCTATCTAAAAGCATATACTTTGTGTAATTGAAGTCAATGACAATGTTTTACTTGGCTTCTGAACAAATATCTTTTTGCCAGATTTGCCTGTTTCATGGTTTTATGCTTTTTGATTTCTTTCGTTTCATAAAAGCTTGTGCATCTTTCTTTTCTATGAATAATGATGAACTATTTGGTTAGTTATAATAAGAAAAACAGTGAGGGGAGAACCTCCTTGAATTTATTTCAGAGAAAATTCACTACACCTAGTTAGTATTGTAAACTCCCCTTAGTGGACCATTCCTGAACCTTATTGTAATTGGGGTTAATTTAAAAAGATTAGCCATTTTTATTGTGAGCACTCAATGCACATTCCCTTCTGATTTTTCTCTGTATAGAAATTTCTAAAAAGAACTACTACTTTAATGTTATGGGCATTGAGACATTTACATTTGGGTTATTTTGTAGGGGAGCTATGGAGAACAAGAGCCTGAATGTGAGAATTTCAGAATTATGCAACTTTCAAAATGGATAGTTTCTTTCAAGAATGTTTAGAAAAATTTTAAATTGTAAATTGCAGATATTTAATTCTAAGCTTGTATTGGCATTGCCTGAAACTGCTACTGATGGAGATTATGCTGCAATTTTGGGAGTAATTGGTCATGAGGTACAAATTTCTTGTTTCTTCATGTAAAGGTTACAGTTCATCTTTAGATACTGATATGGCTGTTGACCTGCTTAACTTGCAGTATTTCCATAACTGGACTGGCAACAGGTATCTTAAAATCTTCAATATCTTTGATTTCTTAGTTATACCTCATTATTCTTGTTTATGCATCACATTTTTAAATTAAACAATGTTTTTAGTGGGATTTGAAACCTCAACTGTGAAGCCGCATCCTCCATGCCATATTGAGATTTTTCAGTGAGCTATTCTTGCTCCCCAGAAACCCTGGTTATGAGCAAACTACACTGACTGTTTAAAACCATCTGAAGTTGGAAATGTTCTAAGATTTAAGAGAAAAACCAGCTTCATGCCTGATTTTATCATCTAAAACAAACCTATTTTGCACGATTGCCTCCTTGGATTTGTATTGCGATGCTCAACTGCATGCAGATATAATTTAAAACCATTGTTTTTTATGTTCAGTTTCTTTTTTGGGGTTCTCTTAGACATACATGCATTATCTTTCAAATTGGTCTTAGGTATCAGATTCTAGCATATTTCCCAATGACTAAATATATGTGGACTAAACCTATAATCATATAAACTATTAACTCTATTAGTGTTGTTTCAACTTTCAAGGATGGCTTTCTCCAAATATTGGTGTTTGTGTGAATATGTTTCTTATGCTGGTCTTCAGAACTTGGAGCTCTAAAATTTTTAACAGCATTAGTGGTGCTTGTTTCTATTATTTTTTAGTTTCCATGGTTGAGCTTTGCGGAATAATTGCAGAGTCACCTGCCGAGACTGGTTCCAACTAAGTCTAAAAGAAGGTCTTACTGTATTTAGAGATCAGGTGATACCTTTTTGTTGATGTTTATTGTTTTTAATATGTTACTAAATAAGATCGATTATGACTTTTACTTTATTGGTATTCACAGGAATTCTCATCTGACTTAGGCAGCCGCACGGTTAAGCGGATAGCTGATGTTTCCAGATTGCGAAATTACCAATTCCCACAGGTTGGCATTCTGCTTTCCAATCGCATCAGTTAGTTCTTAGATAATGTAACTATGGATTCTGTGACACCAATGTAATCCATTTCTACTCTTTTACCCTTTCATACATGCATTATTTCATTAATATGGGATATTAGCAAGGATTCCTTGCAAAGAGTGTTTGTTGTGGTTCCATTAACGTTTTTTTATTAAGCCTTCCAGTTAAAGCTGATGACATCATAAGCAAAAAGTATTACTACTCTGCTATCTAATCTAAGCCTTTGGGTCGATTTACAATGCCTATTTATTACCTTCTAAGTTCTTCATTTGACCGAATGATTAATGATCTCAGGATGCTGGCCCAATGGCACACCCTGTCCGCCCACGCTCATACATTAAGGTCAGATCTTCCAGAACTTAGATATAATTTTTTCACCAACTTTAAATGAAAATTTGACACATCATGATTCATTGGCAGATGGATAACTTCTATACTGGTAAGTTTGTGCTTTCTTTTTTCCATTATTATTTGACAAGATTTTGAAACTCTATGCCTGCTAATTTCCTCAAAGGCCTAAAGTTTTTTCTGACATGATTTCTTGTGAATCTTACTGTACATCATTTTCTGTGGGTTGCACAAATCCAATCTTCAGTGACGGTAATTTTTATCAATATAATTTCAATTGTATAATCACTTTTCTAATTTATTTCATACTAAATATTGTCCCAATTTTTTCTTGTGGTTACAGGTCTATGAAAAGGTTTGTCTTTCTGACTTTTGGTCATATTATCTTTTTGCCATCACCAAAGATTATGGCGAGGTGCTGAATTTTTTTTATCATCATAATAGGGTGCTGAAGTTGTTAGAATGTATAAAACCTTGCTTGGTAGTTCAGGGTTTAGAAAGGTATGGTGATGGCTACCTTTTCTTTGTTTTTCTTGGTTACTGTATAGTTCAAAATTTTCTCACTAATCCATTGTTTCAATTCATAAAGTTGCATATATGGTTGCATATGATCAATTTTATCTAATATCTAGTTTTTTCATATTACCTCAAAATTACCTAGAAGTATCTATGTTATGTTAATTTTGTTCTTTTCTGGATTGGAGGACACCCAATTAATATTAACATGATCTCACAGAAGTAGAACTCATCGGTGGAGTCCTGCTTTGTTATCCTCTTAACAGTAACAAATATCTTTTTCTTGCCAATCATGGGCGGGGCTGGTGAAAAAAGCATGCCTCTCTGGAGGCTATCTTAACTGTTTGCTTCTAAAAGATTGAATCTGCCTAGTAGCTTAATTTTGCTATATAATTGGTCTTCTATTATTTTTTAACCAAATCTTGAATTTCATATACGATAGACTCATTTCATTTCCTTTTATGCATTCTTAGATTCTTGCTGTCTTATTTTATCTCATCCCTATCTGTTGACTCTTGAGGTTGATTAGTCAGGGTATTGAGACTGTTCTTGGGCTTTGTAGGGTATGGATCTATATTTCCAGAGACATGATGGACAAGCAGTGACTTGTGAAGATTTCTTTTCTGCTATGCGTGATGCAAACAATGCAGATTTCTCTAATTTCTTACTATGGTATGTTCAGTGTCTTCTGCCCCATTTTAGCACTGTTTTTGCATCAATTCCTTGATATTTTTATACTGTGTGCTAGGTACTCTCAAGCTGGAACACCTAATGTCAAGGTTACTTCTTTGTATAGTCCTGATGCTCAGACATACTCTTTGAAGTTCAGGTAAAATAAATTACTGTTGAATGGTTAGCATCTGCAATTTCACATTATTCTGGGTAAACACACATTTTTGTTGATTTTATTGAATTGCAAAATGTTCTATCAAACATCTTCATCGTGGTTCCTTTTCATCTTGAGATTTCTGGTTCTTCGCAGTATTCTTCGAATCTTATGTAATAGAACTATGCAGCTTGAAATAAGTGAGTGTATTCACATGGGCGTGCCTGGTTATGTCATAAAATTATTGCTTTATGCAAATATATTTTCCTTTTTGTGTAGTTCCTCCAGACTTACCTACCAGGTTTTAGGGCTGGTGCTAATGTGAATTAATTTATCCTACCAGTCAAGAAGTGCCTCCTACTCCTGGTCAACCCGTGAAAGAACCTATGTTTATACCTGTGTCTGTTGGACTACTTGACTCAAGTGGAAAAGACATGCCCCTCACTTCTATTCATCATGATGGAATGCTGCATACAGTTTCAACTCCTGAGCAACCAGTATTTACAACTGTGCTTCAGGTCACAAAGGTTAGCTACGTTGATCTGTTTCCATTTTTTGTGGCCTTTATTTTGGTTGTCGAATGCAGCCCCTGGTTGACTATTGTGGGACTCAAATTATTACTTTGATAGATGGCTTACTAAATAACATGTCAAGCTGGTCCGTCAAACATTAGTTATCTTGTTTTTTCTTCCAACTGTAATTATCCATGCTGAATGTGGTGCACAACAGAAATAAAATGCCAGCTCTTTATTTTTTACCGATATTAAATAGGAGTTAAAGGAAATCCCAGAACTTCCATCAATGTTGTTGACTTATTTTCATGGTTTAGTAGCATATGTTATTGTTTGGTTTCTTTATGTGGTATTTTTTTTTTTACAAATACCATATGGCTAGTCAACCAGATAGAATGTGAATTGCCAGCCACGGAAAATCTGTTTGATATCATCATTCTTCTAGGCAGTAAGATCTGTAGCGCTCCTTACTATATCTAAATCTTTTAGGCATAATATGGACTAGGCTTGATCTATGCCAATGGATACTACATATTGTTAAGATAAATGGCAAGATTTATTGGGATGTTTGGAGAAAAGATTTTCCTATTGTTACATTTTTAAAGCTATTGTTATGGGAACAAACAAATCAAACTAGTCTCTTTCTTGGCGAGTTTGCAGCCTGATGGCTGATAAAAGCTTCAGATTCAGGTTCTTAATTATTATGAGAGGGGAGTTCACTCAGATAGTGCATAACCACACAGACGAGTTCAACAGGGTTTGTAGTGAGTTCTGTGAGGCATTAAACATAGCAAATGGATAGTGTGCATTTGTGTGCAATTGTAATTGTTCTTCCGCTCATGTGTTCTGAATTATGCCAATTAACCAACTGGAGTCTGGAGAAGTACTAGAATTCTATGACGAGGATAAATAATTTCTTATATCTATGATTCTGGTCTATGGTGTGCATAAAATCAATAGTTCTTTTCAGAAAATTAAAACTTTTGACAAGATAGACTATCTACTGCATGCATGCCCACCTTTTACCCATTAATCCTTTGGAAGGTAGGAATTTTAAATGTCCAACAATCTGCAATATAAACATGAGCTGCATCTTGTTTGAATTATTCCATTATACTGGGAGATAGGTTTCTTCTTTCAAGTGAAGGAAATTACAAGTTGAAGAAGCCTTCATAGTGAAAAAGAGAAAAGAGATTCGATCATTTATATGCAAAAATCAAAGAAATGCAAGTTGAGCAAATATCTAGGCGTTGTCCCAATTTAAACAAGCAGGAGAAGTCATACCTGGAGGATCTTTGTAGATGTAAATGGAGAAGTAAGATACCCATCTGTTGGGAATTCCCATTTCAGTTGTTCTACCAACCAATCCAGGCAGGAGGCATTTTCTTTCTGGTACTTGAATTTGTTGCAAGCGTGCATGTTCTTCAGAGTTGCAGAAGATCGTTTTAGTTTTAGCAAAGTTGTGTGGTTAAAATTTATCGCAAATTGAGGTCCTGAGCAATTGCAAAGTGGTCGATGGTGACCTTATTATTTGGGTATATTGAGAAGAAATCTATCTTAAGCCCTAAGATTTTGGATGCTTAGCAGTTACTAAAACTCCCAAGTAATCTCTCTCTAATAATACTTAGTACTCTCTCTCTCTCTCTCGTTAATTACTTTTTAGTAGCTGATTTGGGAGTATTTCAAAGGTCAACCCACACAGTGAATGTTAACACATTCTTTGTTGTACCTTTTTTGATTTGTCTGATCTATCATGTTTTTGACCTACACTTTTCTTTTGAGATTTGAACAAATTTTCAAGGATTGAATTGGTAGTGGCTGCTTTTTGGTGTGATTAATTTAGAAGCCATAATTCTGATTTGCAGAAGGAAGAAGAATTTGTGTTTGTCAATATACCTGAACGACCAATCCCTTCACTATTACGGGGCTATAGTGCACCTGTTCGTCTTGATTCTGATCTCACGGATAGTGACCTATTCTTTTTGCTAGCACATGATTCAGATGAATTTAACAGGTCAGTATTTGTGAATCTTGTGTATTTGGATAAGCATTTTGGATCCATTTAAAAATTTAATCTGTTGCCAGATGGGAGGCTGGTCAAGTCTTGGCACGTAAATTGATGTTAAGTCTTGTAGCTGACTTCCAGCAGAACAAGCCATTGAATTTGAATCCTAATTTTATCGAAGGGATCAGAAGCATCCTTTGCAACTCAAGCTTAGACAAAGTATCTACAACTTCAGTGACATTTATCTTATATCGCTTGCAAAATCTTGCAGACTAACCTGTTTTGTACATAGGAATTTATTGCAAAAGCAATCACCTTGCCTGGTGAAGGGGAGATAATGGACTTGATGGCAATTGCAGATCCAGATGCTGTTCATGCTGTCCGGACCTTCATTAAGAAGCAGATTGCTCTTAGTCTGAAGGAAGATCTCTTAGCCACTGTAAGTTTTGCTATCCATATTGTTCATTCTATTGCTGATATTGTTGACACTCATTACCAGTTCATATTCTAGTTTAGTGGTTTTAGATGTTGCACTCCATGCATCCTGCATGTGTGTTAATTTGTGAAGTAGTTCAGTAATTGCTGTAATAACTTGAAATTGTGCTTGTTTGTTTTTTTCTTGAAATTTCAAGTTGTGTCAATGCTCCCAATCTGAATGATTTTAGACTGTGTAAGTTTAATGTAGCTAATTCACAATTGTTTTACTGGTATCCTAATCAATATTACAGTGCATGCAGTCTATATATGCTTCTTTTTAACAGTAGGAATTCGTGCCTAACTTTAAATGTACTTGGTTCTTTATTTTTCTTAAGATTTCAAGTACATCTTATAACACCAAAGACGCAAAGGTGCACCCTCAACGTCTTAAAAATGAATTTATCTATCCACTTGCATTTTGATGATCTTCTAGCTGAAATTATCTGTCAGCTTCCTTTTCATATTTCTGTGATCAATCCTTTTATGAACTCTTCCAAAACAAAGAAGAAATGCTCAATCCTTTGTTGAACTGGTTAAAATCAAATATTGTTGGTGCTGGAAATTCTGGAATTCTAATCCTTCATATTTGGAAATATATTCCTTCTATAATGGTTAGCCTATAGACGTTTACTACAATTGTTTATCAGGTTAATTATCAACTCTTAAATTGGCTGGGTATCATAAGTTCCTTCTTATTGAAAAGTCACAGCTTGTGCAGTTGATCCTGAAATAAGATTTGTATTTTAATCTTAGAGAGGACTATAAACCTACCTTGAATATTTGATATCTAGTTAATACTGCTAGATCCACGAGAAAGATCTCCTTTTGCATTTCTGAATTGAATAATTTTGCATCTTTTACAGATTAATAGTAACAAAAGCTTTGAGGCTTATGTTTTTGACCATGATAATATGGCCCGACGTGCTTTAAAGAATACAGCTCTTGGTAGGTTTCACTGCTGTTGACATTCAGAATCTTATTATCAAATGCTTCGTGACTATTGGCTTATTGATGGCCATTCATACGCAGCTTATCTTGCATCATTGGACGATCCGGAGCTCACCAATCTTGCATTGCATGAGTACAAGTCTGCTACTAATATGACTGACCAGTTTGCTGCTTTAGCTGCATTAGCCCAAAATCCAGGTCAAGTTCGTGATGAGGTTCTCTCTGATTTCTATGGAAAGTGGCAGCATGACTTTTTGGTGAGAACCTCAATAGAATGGAAGCCATTGCTCGGAATGAAGTTATTTTGTTATGATTTTTCTTTTTGTTTTGTGTGTATGTGTGTGTGTGTGAACAATACGCAGAATCATTGTTGTGACATCCACTATTTGTCTTTCTTCACTTAGGTCATAAATAAATGGTTTGCTCTGCAAGCCATGTCAGACATTCCTGGGAATGTTGCAAATGTCCAGAAGTTGTTGAGCCACCCCGCATTCGACCTACGAAACCCTAACAAGGTAAGTGTAGCCAAAATTGTCGTGCTTTAAGTCTGCAGCATATTGTAGCATGCTCGTGTTAAGTTTGGACATCTCTTTATTGTGCTTCAGGTTTACTCGTTAATTGGAGGTTTCTGTGGCTCACCTGTGAATTTTCATGCGAAAGATGGTTCAGGCTACAAATTCTTGGGGGAATTAGTGGTGCAGTTGGACAAAATAAACCCTCAGGTCAGCAAGATTAGCAAGAGTCGTTTAGCTAGTATTTATTTATTTAATAATTTTCATCAATATTGTGGACTTACCATTTTTTCAATTTGGTCCATCCTGTTCATGTAATCCTAGGTGGCATCGCGAATGGTATCAGCCTTTTCTAGGTGGAGGCGCTACGATGAGCATAGACAAGCCCTTGCCAAGGTAATATCACTTGCACCTTGTTACATTTATGTTTGTCAACATTTTTTAAGTTCAAACAAAATAAAAGACTGCAGTTAAAATACTATCAACCAGGAGAAGGGCTAGGCTAGGCGAAATTCCTGTGTTCATATTCAATTTTTTTGTTCCTGATAAATTTTTGCCAAATGTTATTTATAATATGCATGGTGCCCAACTTAGCGAACCGAGGCTGGTTTTACTTAGGTGGAAAGCTAGGAGGGAAAGGAGAGAGACAAAGTGAAGCCAAAAATGTACGAGTTATTCAGAGACTCAATGTGCATTTTACCTATGCTCCCTCTCCCTCTCCCTCCCCCTCCCCCTCCCCCTCCCCCTCCCCCCTTCCCTTTCTAATTTTCACTTTAAGTAAAACCAGCCTAAGTACTTAACCTAATTACATTCAGTAAAAATGTTCTGCAATTCGCACTATCTGATTTTCCGTCTAAACGATTAGTCATGAGAGGAAGGGGAATTGAAGGTAAGGGAGGCGGTGGGAGCAGAAGGTAAAGGAGAGATAGTCCACTTGTTTGTTTACTCGGAACGACGGATAGAAAAGGAGGAAAATTATGTTATTCTCTTTTCTTCTTAAATCAACTTCCCTCCGATTCAGCCAAAGATCCATTTAAAGAAAAGGGTGGGAGGAGGATCCTTTCATCTCATCCTTCTCTCATTTCTTCTATTAAAGTGAACAAGGGTCATCAAATGTTTTTTTTTCCCCACTCCCATCCCCTCCCTGCCAATTTTCCCCTCAATATCTCTCCAAGTAAACACACCCTTAGGCAAATGCACGATGTAGGTTCTTTTTCATCCATTGTAATGAAGCTGTTTCTAGTTGAGGTTAGGTACTTAATTTTTTTATTCCTTGTACAGTCTTAAAATTGGATGATATTTATGTGTTTTCCTTTTCCTGGAATGTGTATTTTGCAGTTTTAAGGTTGCTTTAGGGTTCCATATCTGATATACATATCTGAATGAGAGAGATTCTCATATATTTCAACTAGATTTATTTCATTCGTCATTCAAATCACTATCGATGATTACCATTGTATGGGCAGAGTGATGACTTAGGGATTTGTCTCGATGAGCCTTCATCACAAATTTGCATAACCGCGATCACTTTCATCTAGATTATTAAGTCTCCACAAATGTTAGCCATTGCTTAGTTGAACCTGTGAAGCATTTTCTATCATCATCGTCTCTCATCTCTATGTTCTTTTTCTCCCATCTCACATTTTTCTGTATTTTTGGGCTTCTCTTCAGGCTCAACTTGAAATGATCATGTCGGCTAATGGACTGTCGGAAAACGTCTATGAAATTGCTTCCAAAAGCTTGGCAGCTTGAATGCGAATGAGGAAAGCTTCAAATCGACAACATGATAATGTTGTTACTGCAAGTTGATGTACTTTCATTTTAAATATTATCACGCTTATGATATGGACATATCAAACTATGTGACGTTCCTGATAGATATATAAAGTTTGCCTCTGCTAGAGACTCCAATATTTTATACCACGTTTCATTGAATTGGAAGAGCTCATGTGATGGTCTCACAGATTGATAGTTTGTCCTCTCGGCCATCCGACGACAACCTGAGTTTGCCACTTTATCCAATCGACTCGATCTTCAGTCATATTCATCAGCTAGGCCGACCTGACCTGTGTATTTTTTCGGCCCGACCAACTTAGTATTTTTCTAAGCTATATATGATGAGATAGTGCATGCGCTCTTCACCAAACTTTTAGTTTACATTATCGTTTGCTCTCCCACCGTTGACGAAATCGACACGTCAGCCTCGTTGACCATTGTGAGTCAACTTCCTCGTCTCCAGAAAGCTCTTGCGGTTGGCATCGTGAGAGGAGATGTAGTTGAGGAAGGCGGCAAAGTCGGTGTCCTTGTACAACCGCTCCCCGCCGGCGTCGTCGACGAGCGCTGCTGCCGGCCTGACTGTGCTCGAGAACGGTAGGCTATGTAGCGACGCGATCGACATTCGTGGCTTGCTCGAGTTCACCAGCACTCGGTGCAACACGCTCTTGTACCTCCCGTTGCTAAATATCTGCATAATCATTTACGAATATTTATAAAACAATAATAATTTACGAATATTCTGAAGAGAAGAGAAGATTGGAGGTACCTCGAGATGGTCGCCGACATTGACGACGATAGAATTGGAGAGAGGATCGATGGTGAGCCATCGATCACGATGGTAGACTTGAAGTCCAGCGATGTCGTCTTGGAGGAGGAGGGTAAGGAAGCCGTAGTCAGAGTGCGGCGGCATCCCAAGTGTAAGATCAGGATTAGGGCAAGGCGGGAAGTAGTTGACAATGAGCATATGAGATCCCTCTTGAAACTCTTCCATTAGGGCTTCTTCCTTTCTTAATCCCAATGCCTCCAGAACGACCGCCATGATTTCCAAAAACAAAACTTGGATTTCCTTCACGTAGGAGACCACCTCATCCCTATTAATCAATATTATGAATAATTTTATAATTTTTAAAAGCAATAATAAAAACATTTTACTAATATATTAATTTGTATTATTATTCAATTATATTACTATTTTATTTATAAAAAGTCAACTACTAGCTACTTAGTCTACTATTGCCATACTATCAAATCAAATATAGTATTTATTAAATATATAAAGATTCGATCGCGAATCCAAGAGATAGATCGAGCATCGAAAAATTAAACAATGAGATGATCGTGTCAAGCTCCTGACCTCAAGTCTTCGGGAGAAGAAGGACAAAGGGGGAGCAGATCTTGGACTGGTTGGCAATTGAGCTTCAAGAAGTCCCTCCAACAAAAGACTGTGTCATTGATCTGGTTGAAGCTGGTGCCATACCTCACTTTCCCCCTTATCTCGCTCGTCATCCACTTCCTCCTCTCCTCGAACTCCTGCTCGAAGAACCTCCTCCCCGCCGCCATCATACCCTCCCCCTTCATCCCATGATTCACCACCTACTTATTGTCCAAGACAAGATTATTCATATATATAGCCAGCCGACCTCAAATAATTTTAAATATAAACATTCAATAACTAACTAATCTATAATTTAGGCTTCACAAAGACATTGTTGGTGCATGTTATAGGGGGAGTTAGGTTTTAGAGGGAGTATGTGCCTGAGCGAACCAATTTGATATTACTAAGGCATGAAGCTCGTGCTTGGTGATTTGCCCTAACTACTATTTTTTTTCTGTCTCTTTGAATTTATGTTCTTTTTGCTGTATATCAAAAAAGGGGAGAAATGTGTTTGTTTTAAGTTAGAATCTAAATGCTTATGTTTTTATTCATGCTTATTGTCTTATGATTCATTCCTTATCATTATTGTTATTTTGCTATTGTTATATCATATTATATTAAAGACATAACTTAAATAAGTTTTTGTCAAACATCAAAAAGGGGAGATTGTTGGTGCAGTCTTGCCCCAAGTATCATTGAATTTTAATGTTTGGCTAAAACGAGTTTAAGTTAGGCAATGTTGGTAATCTAACTTATGTGAATTGAGTTCACAGGAAAGTCCAGGTGGGAAGACTTAACAAATGGTGAAGTCCCGGAGGGGCGGCCTCTTGGCAAAGGGAGACTTAGCATGACGAAGCTGAGAAAAACATTTCAAGCGAGTGCAAGGAAGGGCACGAGACTTGTGGAAGATGTTTGAAGGCTCAAGTCAAGGCTAAGGGTTGAAGAAGGAAGCTAAAAGGAGATTTTCAGCTTTACCAGTCGATTGACACTGCCATCAGTCGACTGATGTGTTGATCAGAAACACACAGAGACTTTGATCGAGTGAAACTCACTGACCAGTCGATTGGTGGAGGGTTCAGTCGACTGCTAGACGAACGTTGGGCTGACATTTGATAAATTAAACACAATCTACAGAGCTGTTGAAGCCCACCAGTCGACTGATGTCAGGAAAAATATAAAAACGCAAATTGAAGATTGGAGTCGCATGTGTTTTCACTTTCTCTTTCATTGCACGAACTCTAATCTTTGAAAACTCTGAAATTCTTCCCTGAACCTTCACTATTCACTTTTATAAGAGGAAGAGAGATTGTTCTGTAAAGGTTTCTCCACATTCAAAGATTGCTTTGAGAAGGAAAAGTTTTCATAGTGGAAAGGTCGTTGTGTGTGTGTGGATCCTTGGATTAGTCACCTCGTAAGAGGTGGATACCAAGTAAATCAAACGAGTTAGCATTGATCACTTTTTGTCTTGTTTTGTTTGTGTGCTTCCGCTGATGATTTTGCAGGCAAGAACGAAAAGTTGCTATTCACCCCTCTCTAGCAAACACATTGGTCCCAACATTCCCTGTCTTGTAATTTGATATTCGCTGTTAGTTTTTGTGATAGAACGAACGAATGACGAACGCTATTCATCCCCTCTAACACATGCACTGATCTTGTAATAATGAGTATACAAATGATAATAGAAAACTTAGAA
Organism: Curcuma longa; assembly: GCF_044706935.1. NCBI lineage: Eukaryota > Viridiplantae > Streptophyta > Magnoliopsida > Zingiberales > Zingiberaceae > Curcuma > Curcuma longa. The sequence goes on along the minus strand of NW_027435599.1, from coordinate 1,015,853 downwards.
TAATATTTTTAAAATTTTTCTTCAATAATTTTAATAACCTTATCATGCATAATACATGAAGAATTAGGTGTTGAGTTATATATATAATGGAAAGTTTATTTGTAAAAAAAAAAAAGAAAGATTATATGCATTTTCAGCATATAACCGATAGATATCTTTTAATCGGTTAGTAATAACCATAAAACATTCCATATATCTCCTAAACAACTTAGCTGATTTAAGCATAAGGTAAGTAAGTTCTATTTATGTGGTAGATAAGTAGGTATTTCTTATATTTAATGTTTAATTCTTTACAATATTTTTAAAAATATTTTGTCCTAAAGAGTGATGACTAGACAAATCTAATTGTGTTCCTAATTTGTGCAATATTTTAATAGATTACTCTAAGCTCATCTGGTATACAAAAGTCCAATACATGATAATTAAATTTTATTAAACCTCATGGAATATTGTAATTATGTTCCTGAATACTTTTTAAAGATAGGGCAAGAGATGTGCTCACATAAAATATTTAAAGTCACTCGAGTTAGCTAGCTAGTGAAAAAAATATTTTTTGTAAGAGTGTTTCTTAATTTTCTCATTTGAAAAAATAAATTTTGCGAGCTTGCTAGTGACAAATGATAGTGTTTCCTAACACTTTGTTTGGGAGGAGGTGAGGGAAGGAGAGGGAAGGGTAAAGAAGGGGAAGGAGAATTTTGACCTCCGTTTGGGATAGAGTGGAGTTAAGGAGAAAGGGAGAGAAGGATAAGTTTTACCTTTACATGTTCATGAATCGCTAGAATTTTTTACACTCTGATTTGGGGTGTAAGGAAGGGGAAGAGAAACTCAAAAATATTTTATTCTAATTTTACGTCTATTTTAAAATATTAATTTTCAAATTAACTCATCTATTTAGATATCTCTCATCTTTGCACCATCGCTCCTCACACAATGCACATCATTATCGTCCAATGTCCTACCGCTTGCACTTCACGATGTCGGCGCTAGCTTTCGCCGCAAATATCTTCGAGGACAAGCCTTAAAAGGATAGAGACAGATAATATTAATCTTCTTCTTTTTCTTCTCCAAAGAGCCTACATTATCTATTTTAGAACCTTCCATATCTCAACTTCTACATGCAACATTGATAGAATTTTATAATTTTCCATCCGTTCTCTACATGCATTATTTTTTTTTAAAAAGTGAAGATATTTTTATAATTTTATATATTTAATCATCATTCTCTTTTCTTTGACACATGTTACGTTTATGAACCTTTCATCCCTTCCAAATAAGGAGAACATAAATATTTTACTTCTCCTTCCTTTCCCTTTCTTCCTCTCCCTTTCCCTTCCATTAATGAATCTTCTCTCATCCTATCCAAACAGAGCGTAAGTAATAGCTATCCTAATATTTCAGTGTCATGTGAATTTATATATAGAGAGTAAGATGTCCCAATAGAATATTTGCAAATAGGAATCTTTGTCAACTCTTACACTAGACACTTCTGTTGAGGTTGGTGCAGATGAGATGGTCGGATACGTAGAGGAGATGAATATTATATATATAACTTAAACCATGTTGTCAGGCATAATTAAATTTAACACATCAAAACGATTAAACTGAATCACATATCACATAGAATCATCATTTCTGCAACATAACAAGTGTCAAGCAAGTGGTGCCAGTTCTCAATTACTCGCTCAGAGTGAGATTTTGATGGTAACTAGGATCACCTAACTAAAATAGCCAAGTAACTGTAGCCTAAATTCTGAAGATCAGACTAGTCTTGGATATGTCTAATTCAACACTACGCTGGGTATAGAAAGTGATACCTCAGTGAACTGCAAAACATAACTATTGATTTTTTAATCTCTAGGCCACCATTGGTAAGCTAGATTGAGTTTAGTATTTAATTTGGAGCTGGGCATAGCCCCAATATCCAAGGTCCTTTATAGAATGAGGTGGAGATATATGAAGTGTAGTTGCAACAGTTATTAAACAAAATATTTATTGTCTTAGTGTATCCCCATAAGGGAGGGAGGAGCATTGGTCATTTTTGTTAAAAACAAGGATGCATTATTGAAGCTACGCATAGACTATAAGCAATGGAGCTTGAAAACAACAACAACAATTGAGCTTGAAAAGCATTTTAAAAAAATTAAGACAATTTTTTCAATTAGTATGAGGCACCTCCACGTACTGTAAAATTAACTTGAAGTTGGGGAACCACCAACTAAGGGGTTGAGATTTGACATTTAATATTAATATTGCATTTAAGATGTGGTATGATCACTATGAGCTCCTAATGGTGCCTTTTGACGTGCTAATGCTCCTACTACATTCATAGACCTTTGAATTGAGTACTTTTGAAATTATTGGACTAATTTTTAATAGTTTTCATTAATGATTTGCCAGTCTACTCCAAGTCTGAAGTAGAGCAAGAGGAGCATCTCAGATACACCAACTATATCACAAACCTCAACCAATTTAATTTGTCAGTCATTGCAATGCCCAACATTTTAGGCTTTTAAAAAAAACTGAGAGGAGTGATCTTGGTTTACTAGAGATGCTAGACTCGCAAGCAAACATAAACTTAATACTGGAATGCCAAATCTCGGATACACCAAAGACTTGTGAAACAAGTTTCATCCTCACACAAAGGTAGATTCCGCAAGATCTATAGCCCGAGCAAGAGCTGCCGCCTTGTTCTCACACTCTTTCTGCTCTTCATCAGGATTGCTGTCTGCCACAATGCCGGCTCCAGCTTGAAGATGAGCAACCCATTCCTGGCGTCTCTGCATGTCCTTATATGAGAACATGGTGTTGTAGCGGCTCCCAGTTGGAAACACTATGGTTCGTAAAGCAATTGCAATGTCCATGTCACCCGTAAATGACACTCCTCCGAAACCACCACTGTAAGGCCCTCGCCGGGTAGCTTCCAGTTGATCAATTAACTCCATGGCTTTCACCTAATGCAAAAAATGAAGAGTGTTTTAGACAATGCAGAAACAAGAAGGTACGTGCCGATTAGATGACACTTTGAGTGGTAGGAGGCAAACAATACCATGCTTGCACAATCACATGGGTCATTTGAGAACTGCAATATTAGAAACCACAACCTTTTATTTCTACAGTCACATGGAGGATAGCTACCACTATACAAATGAGAGGGACGACAAGAACTGTTTGATTTCATTTACTTTAGTCAACCGACAAACATTGGCTTTGTGACTTGTATGCAAGGAGATACAGAATACAGAAAATTCTATAAAACAGAATCAAGATACAAAGGCAAAAAAAAGTATTGACTGGACTAGAATTTAGCAGTGGAGTCTTTACAAAGCCTCAATAAAAAAAATAGAAAGTTTGGAACACTATTATCTCATGCCGAAGTATTGATCTCCAATTGAAACACTACAATTTTGGTACCATAGTGTTGACACTCGGTTGGACACATTTCAAAACATTCCAACACCAACTCAAATATGACACCAAAATATGAACTTTCAAATTAGAAATTTAAAGCAATAATAATCATTTTGATTAATGATTATGTTATCCTAACACTAAAATAAATTTTGTGCATCGAATAACAGCATCAGTTCATATAGCATCCTACTGACATTAATTTTATAATTGTAAGAGTTATATCAAACCAATGTATACGGGAGTTGGATTTGAATTAACACAATTGAAACTGCAATAATTATAGATACAAGATGTGAATACATGTGTTTCTCCTCTAGCTAATGTTGGTGCATATTCTCTTTGCTCTCTTTTCAATATATAATCTTCATCTTGTGACCGAAAGACAGACTCACTCAGAGAGATGAATAATAGGAAGAGAATTATATTGTCTCAGTTGGAACCCTTCATTGGTATTTTTCTCTTCTTTCCCTACTCTCTTTTTATCTTTAGTGTTTTATCTCCTCATGATTAGCACACAAAATCAAAGGATGAGTCATGAAAATACAATGTATCTATCTATCTCGATCAATCTCGAAGGTACTACTGACCAAGACAAATCTTGGCTCAATGAATACCACAAACCATGTCATGGTGGCAAAGTGAAATTTACCCGTGCCAACTTATTAGCGACTAGAACATTATGACTTAGCCATGCCAATGGATAAGTTGAATACGTCAAACTCAGAAAGTGAAAGTCTCATCGTAACCTTTGGAGCTCCACTAACAGTTCCTACAGGTAATGCAGCACGGAGTGCATCCCAGCAAGTTAGACCATCAAGTGCTTCTCCTGTAACCTAAAAAAGAACGTGTTAACATCCTTGTCATAATCAAAATATACAAAAATACATTACTAAGATTGGTCAAACCATGCTCCTCATGACATAGGATTACTGAAGCAAAATTGTGAAGTTTGATAATGCAAGAGCATAGTCTTCACTAGAAACAAAAAGAAATCTTAAATCAGATATATCAGCGTTGGGCAACAGGAAGCTATTAAAAGAACTAGGGTATTTATAAGCTTAAAGAAGAATATTCAGCAAAATCAATTTCGCTTCAAAGTCCTGAATTAGAAACATCCTAAACTATATAGCCCAATGGGTCGGTGAAATTTGCAAAAGTCATTAACTAATAAGAGTTTTCACATTCAGTTTCTAACAAGCTACAAGTGATTACCTCAATCCTCGATCAAGCAATAACAACCTGGTAAATATTAGGGGTGTGGAAAACCAGATAATCAGAATTAGAAACCAAGACCAAACTGCAGTGTTTGGAGAAAAAAAACTAACTCCATCAATAAACACCAGTGTCAGTTTTTATATTTTTAATTATCTATATCTAGATCTTTACAACAAATTCTTACTTAATTAGCTCAATAAAGGGGATTAGATTCGTGTAACCAGACCTAAAGAGTTGGGAAAAACACAACTTGATGATGACAATGAATAACTCAACTTAGGTGAGGTTGGAGTTGTTTCCAGTTTCAGAGTAAAATTTCAAACTTGTCACCGTAATCCAGAAGTATAGTTATAAAAATCTGAAACTCAACCTGACCATAAAGGTGTGGAGTTTTAGTCAGCATGGGCTGTTGGGTTAAGATGACACTCCTAGTTGATCCAACATCCAGAAACTAGTTCACATATGCTTGCTTTCATATCAGACTATTAGAACCAAAAACAAATGCACAAGCACAAAGCATTTTCATAGTTGAACAAACCATGTGTTGAGTGTGCCAAATTTTGCTTTTTTTTTTAATTCAAAAATGATTTATTGGATTTTTTTTCAAGAAATTCTTTATTATATAATTCGTGCTGGGAACCTTATTGAGGCCAAGAAAGGGCCAATTTTGAGTTGACAAGAGGGAATTGAGCTTAGAGGAGTTTAGATTCAAATCAGGATCGAAAGGATTTGAATCAGATTTGAAGGATATCCAAATTGATCACTTTGGGGGTGAAGCATAGTTGAATTGGAGAAATTGGGTTTGTTTAGTTGAGACATCGGATTTTCTTTGTATAATAGAGGGGAATTGATAACCTAGTTGCCACTTCCTCCCTCCTTGTGTTGACCATTGCCCCTCCCCATCTTTGCGCTACACCCCTTTTCCTCTCTCATTGTTCTCTTCTTCCCAGAGTAGCTGCACCCCCTTTCTCTTGCAACCACACATCATGTCACATAGACCTTTTGCTGTGCAGCGCCATCTACCCATATGTTGTGCCATACCCTTTCAACCAGCCATGTCATGTTGTTCTTTCCAACCACATGTAGTCGAGCTTGTGTTGTGCCGCTTCATTTCAACCACGCGTCATACCCCACCATCCTTCCAATTGCAGATCGTGTTGTGCCATCCATCTCTACGTTCTGGCCCACCCTTCAAGCCACACATCATGCCGTAAACTAGCAGCAATTTATCATTGTCTTGTTTAGTCTGCAAGGCATTGTGTGAGACTCCTAGAGGTAAGACAAATCCTCATCATTTATGGGTAGCTATTATAGAATTGAATCTATTGGATTGGTCCTAATCTAATTTTATCTATTAGGACCAAACATGGAGGATTTGAGAGTTGAGCTTCCTATAGAGTCTCTCAGAGTGTTATAGGCAGCTTTTGCAGGCAATTAGCTTTACATTTTTTTTTTACTCCTCTTCACAATGATGTTGCTTGAATATTATTTTATTTGCACTGGTGAAACTACATTGTTTCATTCATCAACATACATTTATTTTGTTCTATTATAATATAAAGTTATTCACAACTAATGTTGTTCTGTGGATGATGTGGATTCTAGGTATGAAAGTTCCCAAGTGAGAGGCTTCGTCAGATAGAACGAAGTCATACGACTACGCCCTTGAATTCACCTAATACGTTGAAAAAGGGATGAATGCATATCCTTTTGCTCCTTAGTAGAGTTTTAAGTAGGCGTGATAGGCACTACTCTATATATAAAGATTAGCTGGTGTGTATACCTACTTTTATATAAATATAAAGAAAAGGATGGGCTTCACCCCTTCTAGTCGGGGGATCAAAGGTTAGGGTTGGATTCGTTCTTCGTTCGCCTTGCACCTGAGACTATTTGATTTCTAGGTGTGACACCATGTAACTCCACTTCATGTGCACCTTTAAAGAAATATTAACAACATGAGAGTGAAGAAGGCTAAAGCTGTGTCAAAAGAAAGCGTAACATTTTTATGACCAAATCATGTCAGTTAAATGAAGACCCTCCAAATTCAAAAAGCTAACTGCATAAAATTTGACTACTGATTGTTGTGCTATTTTCTCCAATATAATAAAATTAGATGGTTAAATCTGCCTCAAAACACATTTCATTTAAAGACCTATTATATTTGAGAGGTGCCCGAAAGGCAATCGCCTTAAATATTGTTTTATTTATTTGATAAATAAAATTCACTATTTGAGTGTTCATTCTATATATATGTGATTTGATCTTAAACTCAATTAATGAAGTCCACAATACAAAGTATAACATGAGAGAAATTATTATTAGATTACAATTAGTATCTCATTATGTGTAATTATATACGTATTGACATCTTCCCTAGTAAATGAATTGATGAGATTGAACATCATCAATTCTGTAAAACTAGCACATGTTATATCCTTGGTTTATCCAAGAAGTAGATCCTCGCTGGCTAGAAACATAGGAATGTTGAGAGTTAATATATGGATGCTAGTTAAGAGTAATTAGTTCATCGGATGTAACATGATATGAGACTTTATGTGATTTTTTATATGTCAACGAAGATCTCATTGCAACTCGAGTATAAGTTTCTTTAGATTTGAGGTATTCAAGTCATTTTGGTCATAGAAACTTATACTTTGATATCTTAGCAAAACATCTCCTAGGAAGTATAGATCTGGGATGATTGGGTATAGGTCAATATGTGCGAAAGTATTTAAATAACTCATAGAGGATTCATTATTTCTTTTATAAGGAGACATATACCCTATGATATCTTCAGGATTATTATTTATAAGTCTTTGGCTAAAACAAACATGTCAAAAGGATGGTCTTCTTAGACATGTGTTTTTAAGTAATTTGAATCTACAGGATAAGGAATTACTACTTGGACTAGGTGTAACATAGTCGGCCAGGTGTCACTCATGATCTATTCATAATTAATGGTTAATTATGAATGATCAACATGACCGGAAACCTATTGGGTCATGCACTACAAGTATATCTTAAAGACCTAAAATAAGTTAGAGAATAAGATTCTCAAAAAAAGAGAAATTAAATATGGTTGGACCACGCAAGTTCGGGTTGGAGTCGAGTTTGGGTTGGGGATTTTGGATTGATTTAAATTTGGGTCGCTCGACCCGGGTTTATTCAAATTTAAGGTTTAGGGGATTTTTTAAGGGTTCAATCAAATTTTATTTTGAAAATTAAGATGTTTATGTAATATTAGGGGGCGCTTGGTAGGCGGGTTTAGGAGAGGGGAATGGGAATGAGAATCAAAATAAGGATATGATATCCCTGATTTCATAACCTACCCCTCCCCCGGTTATCGCTAAACTCATTCCCATTTGTTCCCGTGGACAGCGATACCCCGCGCCCCGCCGCGATTCTTCCCTCCCCCTCTTGGCCGCCCCCTTTGTCTTCTCCCCCGTTCATCTAAGCTCTCCCATCTTCGTCCTCTTCTTCTCTCAATCGGTGTCAGCGGCGACGTCGGCGACGAAAATGGCAGGAGGCACGCACTCGGCCTTGTGCGATAGCCGCCAATCGAGAGCCTGGCACGCCGGAGCAGTAGCTGACGACGCCGCAAACCGAGCACCGCCGGAACTCGTGTCGGCAGGTCTCCGGCCACCCGCAGTTGCGCTGTGAGCAGAGGCGCAGGTCCTCCAGAAGCCGCGTTGGGGAGGATTGGGACCAGTCGACGAGGAATCGATTGGCTGGGTGCGGCTCCGGAGGGGGCAAGTTCCAGCCAAAGTCGCTGAGGAGGGGGCTTCCTTCGGCGGCGGCGGCAGCAGTCTCCTCAGCGATTCCCTCCGTTGTCGCCCGGCGATGCGGCCCATTCTTCCATGCTGGCCAAAGAAGGTCGCGCGGGCGCTCAGCGCGACGTCGACACGGAGATCCTTGGCGTTTTTGGAGCCGCCGCTTCCGTCGAACTGAATGATCGCCAGAGAGTACAACGACCACGGATGCGATCGAATCGCTGCCTTCGCCATCAACGACGCGCCGCTTCCTCTGTTTCCCAGGGTGTAAAATCTTATACCCATTTTCTCTATACCAAGCACTATCAATCCAGTAATCATTCCCATTACCATTAACCCCTCAATGAAACCCATTACCATTCCCATTACCGAATTTATACCAAGCACCCCCTTAGTATGATAATGATAAAATATTGAGATAACAGTGAAGAATAATTGAGAAAAATATCAAAAATATTTTTTCCGAGTTAGGCAAGTTAGGTGGGTTCGGGTTTAAGGTTTTGAGTTGATTTTGGGTTCGAGTTAGGTTCGGATTGGAATTTTTTGATAATCTTTTTTGTTTCAACCTGACCCGAACCCATCCGACCCACCCGAATTGACACCCCTACAAGAGGGTTCATCGGCGATACAGTTTGTACTAAAGATAAACGACTACATTGAGCTATTGGGATCACTTGGATTTGTAATAAATCATGAGTTAAGTATCGATTTAATTCTGCACAGTTTGCCTGATAGTTATTCACAATTTGTGATAAACTATCAGATGAAACATCTTAAATCCACCATTCCCGAATTGATCAACATTCTTAAGGCAGTGAAGTCATCTGTCAAGAAAGAATCAAAAGCTGTGATATTGTTTGACTCTTCTAAGAAATATTCTAAGAGGAAGTCAAAAAAACTCACACCAAGGGAGGAAGAAGGTTAAAAAAGAACAGGCTCCAACGGGCCCTTGCTATCACTGTGGCAAGATGGGATATTGGAGAAAAAATTGTAAGATTTATCTTGGGTCCTTAAAAAAGAAGAAGGCATTAAATGCCTCACTTCAAAAAGGTATCTTCATTATTGAATGTCATACTATTTCTTCTAACACATGGTATTGGATATCGAGTGTGTCTCACACATATGTAATGACATGTAGGGGCTAAGAGATAGTAGAAGACCAGTTAAGGGAGAAATAAATTTACGAGTTGACAATGGGACAAAAATTACGGCCGTAGCCATAGGAACTTTTTTGTTAAAATTCCCTGGTGTACTAGTTTTGGAATTGGATAATTGTTATTATGTTCCTTCGTTAATAAAATATTATTTCTATTTCTTGTTTAAATAGAAAATATTTCTATCCAACTTTTAGTAATAATTATTGTTGCATAACTTTAAATTGTGTTCTTTATGGGACTGGAATGTTAAGCAATAGGATTTACGTGTTAGACATATCTAATGGCATATTCAACATCGAAACGAACAACAAATGCTCTCAAAGAGACAATTATAATTTTCTATATGTGGTATTGTCGCCTTGGCCATATAAGTAAGAAGCGCATGACCAAACTATAAAAGATCGACATTTTGGAATTTTTTGAATTGAATTCATTTAATATATATGCTTCATGCTTGAAGGTAAGATGACTAAATTACCTTTTAAGGGAAAAGGTGAATGGGAGAATGATGTACTGGGCCATATACATACCGATGTGTGTGGACCCATATTAACTCACGCACGAGGAGGTTAAGCTAATTCATTACCTTCATCGATGATCACTCACAATTTGGGTATGTGCATCTCTTAAGATATAAGTCTGGGACATTTGAAAAGTTTAAAGAATATAAATATGAAGTAGAGAAGCAACTTGAAATAAATATCAAAACACTTTGATCAAATCGAAGTGATGAATACTTAAACTAAAAGTTTCAGGATTATTTCAGAGACAATGATATATTGTCTCAATGGACTCCGTCTTATACATCACAACACAATAGTATATTAGAAAGACGAAATCGAACCTTGTTGGACATGGTTAGGTGGATGATGAATCATGCAAATCTCCAAATCCTTTTAAAGTTATGTACTCGAGACAGTTATTTACTTGCTAAACAGGATCCCGACTAAGGCAGTCTCGACTACTGCATATGAGATATGGACTGATAAGACACTTCATTTGTTTTATATGAAGATATGAGATTGTCCTGCTTATGTGAAAATGACTATATCAGACAAGCTAGATGCTAAGTCTAATAAGTGTCTATTTATTGATTACCCTAAGAAAACAAGAGATTATAAATTCTATTATCCCTTGGAATAAAAAAATGTCTTAAGGCATGATGTATTTCTTGAGAAAGAGTTTTTCTTACAGAAAAACGATGAGAGTTGAACTTGGAATAGTTCAAGAAACTCCAGCAGACATTGAAGAGATGCCTAGTCTGGAATCACAACCAATTACTCATAATGATGAGATAATGATTGAACCTATTGATACACCACATTTTTGTAGATCTAGTAGGACATGCCAAATTCTCGAGAGATATGAATTCCTCATAAGTGAATTGAAAGATGTGTTGCTCATAGAGGATAAGGAGTCTACTTGTATGAAGAAGTTCTGAAAAGTTTAGAAGGGGATAAATGGTTAAAAGTAATGAAGTCGAAAATGAATTTCATGTATGAAAATCAAGTTTACCCACCTGAAAGCATAACACCTATTGGGTGCAAGTGAGTTTTCAAGAAGAAAACCAATATAGATGGTAATGTGATTATCTATAAAGCAAGACTAGTGGCGAAAGGTTATCATCAAAAATATAGTGTTGACCATGACGAAACCTTTTTATTAGTAGTCATACTTAAATCCATTTGGATATTCCTGGCCATATTAGCTCATTATGATTATGAGATATGGTAAATGGATATGAAAACAACTTCCCTCAATGGAAACATATCTGAAGAAGTATATATGATACAAATTGAGGATTTCACATCTGTTGACAAAAATAAGGTATGCAAGCTTCAACGATCCATTTATGTACTGACGCAAGCATCCAAAAGTTGAAACATCCATTTTGATGAGGCAATTAAAGAGTTTAATTTCTCACAAAATCTTGACAAACCCTGCGTATATATGAAGGTTAGTGGGAGTGTGGTCGTGTTCTTTATATTATATGTAGTGGTATATTACTCATATGACACAATTACCTATTCTACATTCAGTTAAAGTTTAGTTATCCAAAATATTCTCCATGAAAGACGGTCGGTTTAGTATGGATAAATCCAAAAAAGGTTTTCTTCCCATGAGGCATGAGATTCACCTTTCGAAGCCCATGTGCCCGAGCACACAAAACGAGAGGATCCGTATAGGTCAGATCCCATATGCGCTAGCTATATAATCAATCATATATGTTATGTTATATATTAGGCCTGATATATCATACGCTCTGAGTGTCATGAGTAGATATCAATCGAATCCAGGGATAAATCATTGGGTGGTTGTCAAAGCAATCCTTAAGTACTTGAAAAGAACTAAGGATTTGTTCTTGGTATAGATAGAAGATGATATGATTATACGGTGGTATACTGATGTCAACTTCTAGACGAACAAAGATGACTCCAAATCCCAATCTGAAAATATATTCACTTTAAATGTAGGCGTAATAAATTTAAAATAATTCAAACAAGAAACCATTACTGATTCTACCACTGAGGTATAATATATTGCGGCTTCAGAGGCGGCCAAGGAAGTGGTTTGGATGAAAAAGTTCATCACTAAATTTAGAATGGTTTTGAGCATTGTTGAAGTATTACTGATTTATTACGACAACAATGGGGTCATTGCATAGGACAAAGACTCCAAGTCTCATCAACGGTCTAAACATGTACTTCGTCACTATCACTTGATCAGGGAAATCATAAGTAGAAAGAAATACAAATTGAAAACATTCTCACCAAAAAGAATCTAGTAGATCCTTTGACAAAACCTCCACTACAAAATAAATTTGAGAGGCATGTTGAGGCAATGGTATTAGATACCAAGGCGATTGATTTTATGACGATTGGGAATATGTTATATTTGAGAGGTGTCATAAAGACAATCGTCTTAAATATTATCTTATTTATTTAATAAATAAAATTTACTATTTGAGTGTTCATTATATATATATATATGTGTGTGTGTGTGTGTGTGTGTGTGTGTGTGATTTGATCTTAAACTCAATTAATGAAATCCACAATACAAAGCATAACATGAGAGAAATTATTATTGGATTACAATTAGTATCTCATTATATGTAATTATGTACGTATTGACATCTTCCCTAGTCAATGAATTGATGAAATTAGACATCATCAATTTTGTAAGACTAGCACATGTTATACTCCTTGGTTTATCCAAGAAGTAGATCCTCACTGGCTGGAAACATAGGGATGTTGAGAGTTAACATATGAATGCTAGTTAAAGGTAACCTGATATGAGACTTTATGTGATTTTTTATATGTCAATGAAAATCTCATTGCAGCTCGAGTACAAGTTTCTTTAGACTTGAGGTATTCAAGTCATCTTGGTCATGGAAGCTTATACTTTGATATCTTAGCAAAACATCTCCTAAGAGGTGTAGGTCTGGGATATTTGGGTATAGGCCAATATACCCGAAAGTATTTGAATAACCCACAGAGGATTTATTATTATTTTTTATAAAGAGGCGTATACCCTATAACATCTTGTCAGAATTATTATTCATAAATCTTTGGCTAAAACAAACATGTCAAGAGGATGGTCGGTCTTCTTAGATATGTTTTTGAGTAATTTGAATCTACAGGACAATGAATTATCACTTGGGCTAGGTGTGACGTTGTCGACCTAGCGGGGACTGATACATAGACTATGTTCTGAGCTAAGTGGATATAAGATCAGGTAAATGGAACAGAGACACTAATAATTGTAGCTGCTAAAGGGTTCAAAATATGTTCTAAAATCAATCATGATTTTTTGATTAATTAGAGGTCATGATGTACTACTAGGTGTCACTCATGATCTATTCATAATTAATGATTAATTATAAATGACCAACATGATCGAAAACCGATTGGGTCACACGCACTACAAGTAGATCTTAAAGACTTAAAATAAGTTAGACAATAAGATTCTAAAAAAAAGAGAGATTAAATCTGGTTAGACCAGACAAACGTCAAATATGGAAAGTATTTATCGCACTGGAAGCGCTTATGGGCCACGCCTTATACAGGCAAGTTGGGCTTACTCATGTGACATGGCCTTGAGTTTTTATTCACATTTCTTATAGGTGAGTCGGGCCTACATATGTGATATTAACTTGAGCTTATCCCTCAAGCCTTAATAAAGAGGTATATAAATGAAGATTTTCCAAGTCCAAAAAGCTAACTGCATAAATTTTAACTAATGATTGTTGTGTTATTTCTCCAATAAAATAAAATTAGAAGGATAAATCTGCCTCAAAACACATCTCATTTAAAGACAATCTTACTGTAGAGCTAATGTGCATCACATGTGAGTATCTCTCAACATTCATAAGTTTCTCCACCTTCACTGAACCAGCTTTCGACACCTGGATGACAAATGAGGAATAATGTAATTCAGGAAATTAAACAATTTCATAATGGGAAAAGACGTCGATGAAAGATTATGCTGAAAAATACTTGAATAATGTTAGAATTCATTAGCTTCTTAACAAATTTACAAACTTTATTGCGAGACTATTCATTGTGCACATGTTGAGAAAATACAACACTTTCACATATATTCCAACTAGGAAACTTAGATGCCCTTGACCCAAGTTCCTAAATTTAGAAATAATGTGTCAGACAAATTATCACTCTTATCAAATACTTGTTTTCAAGTCTGAATAACATAGGTCGATGAATAAGACTTCATAGTCAACACATATAGACATTAATTACCCTTGATGTCATTCATCTACAATTTAGTAATATAGATTTTCATATTATTCTAGCATTTGAAAGCTCTCTCATCTCTGTATCAATTTACTAAAGAACCAATTGAATATCAATGGTGAAGATATTGCAGGTTTGATAATGATAGCATGGTTGGATAACCACCAAATTAACCAGTGAAAACAAGGATTCTATATCACAAAAGAATTGAAATTAATCAAATTTGCCATCAAAGCATATGAGGGATCAAGTCTTGTACTATCTAGTTGAAACTTTACAACCCAACTTGACAGAAAACATGAGATTCTATAAAGTTCACACAAGCTTTTGCAAAAAAAAAAAAAAAAGTTTTCAGTTTCATGGCACAAGTACAATAACTACATTAAGAAAGAAAACAATTTAAGAAGCACGCATAGAGGATGATGACAGACCCTTCCAACATCATTCCGTCCCAAATCCACAAGCATAATGTGCTCAGCACATTGTTTTTCATCATTTAGTAACTGCTGTTCAAGCCATTTGTCCTCCTCCTCAGTTTTACCTCTTCTAACTGTCCCAGCAAGTGGTCGGTTAACAATTTTCTTCTGCAAACAATAAAAGAGTTCAGTTTGCATGAAAACCTATCTTTACCTATTACATAGACTTTTATTTGAAATAGCAATAACCAGAATGAAAACAATGACAGTAAAGCTTAAAACAGATACTCAAATGCAAAAGGCTTCAAATTTTCATAAATAAATTTAAAAAGTTATTGAATATTAAGCTAATCTCTGTCACTCCATGTTTGTCTGCTGGACAAGTTTTACATGGTAGAGGCGAAATTTTAATATCTAAACGACACTGTGCAATAAGGAGTTGAAAAAAAAAAATAAACAAAAGAGTTGGATTTGGCATAATGAGTAAGAGAATAGGCAATCACCAATGAATAACCAAGTCAAAGAAGGAATAATAAAATTTCATTTACATAATAGCTACACAATTATTTACCATATAATTTTATGCAAAAACTTGTATAAATCAGCTCTAATACTTGGACTCTTCA
This sequence comes from Curcuma longa, assembly GCF_044706935.1. Classification (NCBI taxonomy): domain Eukaryota; kingdom Viridiplantae; phylum Streptophyta; class Magnoliopsida; order Zingiberales; family Zingiberaceae; genus Curcuma; species Curcuma longa. The sequence continues at coordinate 1,000,507 of NW_027435599.1, read as the reverse complement.
TTTAGCCCTTCTATATGGCGTTAGATACTAATACTCAGACACTAGCAGTCCTAATGGATACAACATCCCCGTTGATCATGTGTTAAAAATTATAGAAATGGCTCTCTGAAACTTGGATCAATGTTAGTCATTTAGGTTCGGGTTATTACATAGAGAAAAATCATGGAAACCATACCAAAATAGAGTTTGTGAACGAACATGTAAGGTGAGAAATTTTGCATTTTTAAAGTTACAAGCTGTAAATTTTAGCATATTGGAAAAATTCAAAAGTTACAAAACAAGGAGGTATATAAACATTAAATATTACATAGAAAGATCAATATTACAAAAGTTTAATAGGCATAATAAGACCATAGAACTAAAATATTAGAAATGTAACAATCCAATAGAACTGACAAAAGCTCTTACCCTCATAATAACTCATGGACCAAATTTCTATATCCAATGCTAGAAAATACTACTCCTTGTTGAATATCCTAATACAATTTGTGTCATGTTAATTGCTATACTGTTTAAAATGTCAAGGACCAAGTTGTAAATGTTTAAAATGTGGACCAAGTTGTAAATTCTAAAGCTTCTGGACTTTTTTGCAAAAGCACAATTAAAAAAGGATGAGCCGCGATTTCTTCTCATCCATGTGTACTGCTCCTTATACTTCTTTCTTCTTTGACCCTAATCTTCTCCCATTGACAAACCCACCACCGCTTCCTCCTCCCAACCTCTCATGAAAACCCTAAAACCCTCTTCTCAAATTGTTGTCGCTGCTATCGCAAGCCATTGTTGTTGCTACAATGTTGCACGTCGACACTATAAATTTCAACCACATTATCCATAAACCATCACCCCTCGTAGTTATAGACTCCCATCATAGCAGCATCATTTGCTGTCAGTCTCGCACCAGCGCCATGATATTTACAACTTCCTCTAACAATAAGATAGCAACAACAATACCCATTATTTATTCCACCATAGTAGAGAAACTTCTCCTATGTTTACCTTTAAGAGTAGCAACACTAAATCTAGTGTTGGCTTCGACTACTGACCCACAACCCACGTGTTGATTTACTCGTGAACAGAGCATAGCTTAAGGCAAATTAGTATGATTTGAGCTAGTATCAGGTGGAGGTTCTTCCTTTTTTTGTTTCCCTATAACCACCTTGTACATGATTAAATATACAACATAAATGATATTAGATAACTAAAAAAAAGAAATCATTTATAAATTGCTTAATTATGAAATAGGGAAATAAGTCCCGATAAAGGAGGGTTGCATTAGGTTGCCAACCCATGATGAATTAACCTCGTCATGGCTAGTCCCAAGCTCGGATAAAAGAGGAGGGGGTATTAGGTTGATAGTCAACGTTAAACTAAGACAAATATTCAATGAATTGATCCATTAAATTATTGTACTAATGCTGATTGTTCCCTGGAAGGAACGTGTTGTAGAGTCCGATTGTAATATCTTGGCAAGGATTGCTACATCTCTAGATTAGGATGTAGTGATAAAAATGCAAGAGTTTGCGTTGCAAGGCTAGACTATAACGTATCGACAAGGACCATTACATCTCCATGAAAATTTGAACGTAGTATTAAATAGGCAAAAGTTCTCACACTATAGGTTGGATAAAAACAAATATGATAGGAAAACTAATAGTCTAAATTTGAACATGAAACATAGGAATCGTCATTGGTAAAACAATGGAGGTAGTAGATATGATGATTATAAGAAGAATTAGTATTTTGTGTGTATAAGAGAAAAAATGGGTAGGCGAGAAAGCAAAAATGATAAAGAACTCGGATTTTAGTTATGGTATACAGGAAAGAGTAAAATAAGAAATGGAATGAGTATTGTTGTAGATAGTTCGTTAAAAAATGAAATTGTAGAAGTAGTTAGAAAAGCGGATAGAATTATAGCTCTCAAGATAGTAATGGAAAAAGAAACTATGAATGTAATTAGCATATATGTACCTCAAATAGGATTAGATAAAGATACAAAATCAAAATTTTAAGACGACCTAGATGAAGTATTACAAAATATTCGATCAAATAAAATGATTTTAATAGGAGACGATCTAAATGAGAATGTTGGAGTGAAAATGAGAAATATGAGAGGGCGCATAAGGGTTATGAGTTTGGAATAAGAAAGGAAGAAGAGAAAATTATATTGGATTTTATGATAGCATATGACCTTATATTGGTTCAAATCCTGGAAACAACCTCTTGCCAAAGGCAAGGTAAGGCTGCGTACAATGGATCCTTTCCCCGGACCCCGCATGGCGGGAGCTTGCACCGGGCTGCCCTTTTATATGACCTTATACTAGCTAATACGTTTTTTAAGAAAAGAAAAGAACACTTGATCATGCTCAAAAGTAGGAATAACAAATCACAAATTAACTTTCTTATAATTAGGATTTGTAAAGATTGATATTGGTGCAAGTCGCACCATACGATTAAACCTAAGTTTTGATATTGGCAAAGAGTTAGAAGTTAAGTCATTTTGAGAACTAATGTGCTTATCAAGCTTGTAGGAAAGTCCTAGTTGAATCTAGGTAAGGAAGTCCTGATCAAAAGGACTGGACAAGGAAGTCCTGGTAGAAGGGCTGGACAAGGAAGTCCTAATCAGAAGGGACTAATCGGAAGGACTGGGCAAATCTTGGCGAGGATATCAAGCAAGAAGCCTTGAAAGTCGAGGACGCCAGGTAGGAAGTCCTAGGGATGGAGAACACCAAGCGGAAGTCTAGACGGGTCGAGAATCGGAGGTCTAGTGGAAAGTCCCGAGAGTTAAGATTGAACTAAACAAAAGTCCAAACAAGTCGGATAGACCAAGATTTGACACCAAGTAAATTCTCCTGAGTAGAGGAGTGAGGACGCACTCTCGCAAAGAAAGTAGTAGACATCGGTTCAACTTAAGATTTCACAGGAAATCCAAAGTTGAGATTGGATAGTTAGAAAGCTATCAATCATACTATACTTATTTTTGTTAATAGTGTGATGCAAGGAAGGCAATTTGAAAGTTGATCGGAATTGAGGATTCCGGCCGCCTGAATTGATTCCAAGTGCCCTGATGAATTCCAGGCGCCTAAATGGGCCAAAATCTGTACAACGAGATGAGGTGGTAAACTCTGATTGGGCAATGCACATCGGCAACCAAGTACTCGGAAGGGATCCAGGCGCTCGGAAATAGATAAGTCGCAGCTAATAGAGTTTTGTCCAGTGGTCGACACATCAGCAGTACAGGCGCTCGGAAGTGATTCAACGCCCGGAGTTGGCTAACTCACCGATGAAGGTGGATCGGATAAACCATGCTAGAGGCACTCGAGGTTGGTCTAAGCACCCGGATTGCACCATAAAAGGAGTTGTCGACTAGTGCTTCAACACATGAATTTCGTCGATCAACCAAGTGCTTTACTACTATTCTGAGTCTTCCAGACGCCGTGCTCAAGCTTTAATGATGCAACAACGACATGACGTCGCTACGAGCTTAAACGAGCCTAGCATTTGATAATGCTAGTTTGTTGTATATTCAATTGTTGTTTCTTTGTGTTGATTTATTCTAAGGGTCAGTAAGATTATGACCAAACCCTATCTTTGTAAAAGAAACAAATCTTCTCTTTTGAGAAGAAGGTTAATAGTAATTTTCTATTGAAAGCGGTCAGACTGACTCGGGCCTTGGAATATGCGAACCAAGTAAAATCACTATATATTCTTCTATTCTGTTTTATTATCTTTCCGCTGCATGACTCTATTATCGAACGATTTTTGAACGTGTACGAAATGCACTATTCACCCTCTCCTCTAGTGCTTTCTCAATCCAACAATTGGTATTAAATTGGGGTACTCGAAATTGGTACAACCACAAATTGAGCTTGTGGTTTGTCATTTGTTTTTAGTTTTTCATTCTTTGCCAAAATTGGTGCAATCAACTCTTCTGACAAATTCTTTTTCGGTTTGTTCGAAATTGGTACAACACCACTCAAGTGACTTTTTCCTTGAGTACTCTATTGTTCCCACACTACTAATCCAATACAAGTCTTGGAACATCATTTTTTGTGTGTGCAAGTTTTTAAATGGCACACCAAAAGGGTTACAACATAGCTCATCCCTTACTCTTCACCGGAGATGACTTCGATTACTGAAAGAGCTATATGGAGTTTCACCTGAAGGCCCAAGTGAAAATATGGATATACATCCGAATTAGGTTCACTCTACCTATCAAACCAAATGCTTCGTCCAATGGACCTGTGAGGACTAGAACCTAATCATCAAGAAACAAGTAGAAGCTGATGCCAAAGCGACTCAGACTCTTCAATGTGGCTTGACCAAAAAAGAACTCAGTCGGGTCGACCCCTTCATCAACGTGCAAGATTTGTGGAACAAGCTAATTAAGCTCCACACAGGAACGTCTGACACTAAGGTAAGCAAAAGGACTTATTTTTGAATAATTTTTATAACATAACTATGTAGGAAGGAGAGTCCGCTAGTCAACTCCATGTTCGACTCCAAAACATTCTCAACATGTTGCACACAATCTAACAAACCGTGGAGAATCGGGATATAATAAGGTATGCACTAAGAGGCTTCCCGAGAAACACTTGTGGGCATCAATCGTCGATGCTTACAAAATTTCCTAAGATCTCTCAAAAATTAAACTCAATCAATTATTTTCTGAGTTTGAACTTCATGAGCAAACTAACACAAGCCAAGCCAAGAAGGGTATGACTCTTTTTGCAGGACAATTAAGGGAGAACAAACAAAAGGTGAAAATTAAACTACCATCAGAGGAGTTTGAATCCGATGACGACGATGTGCCGAATTGGTCAACCTCATTTAGAGACTAGAAGAGAAGCAAAAAGGGTTTAGCAAACGGGAAATCAAGAGTAACACGAAGCAAGAAAGATGGATCAAATCGAACATTTACTCAAAAGTTCGACTCGACCTACTACGAGTGCAATTAGAAGAGGCATTTCAAAGCCGATTGTCCCAAGTTGAAGAAGACATATCAAAAGATGAAGAAGACATTTAAGGCAACATGAGACGAGTCATCATCCTCCAAAGGAGAGTACCACAACCACCTAGCAATGATGGCTAAAACCTACACCGAGTCTGAGACCGAATCTGAAGTTAAGTCCGAGAGAAGTTACGGATCCATATCCATTTCTGAAGGATCAAACCGCAATGTAAGTATTAGAGTAGAATTATAGTTGTACGAAGTTATTACTTATTTAAATAAAAAAATTAGAAAAATCGAACGACCGGGTCAAATCACTCCTAAAAGAGGTCAAACTTCTTAAGGAGCAGATTAACCTGAGTTTGATAACAGATCAGGTTCAGATCGGAACCTCAACTCAAGTTCAACAACTTGAGGAAGAGAATTCTAATCTAGAAGATCAGGTTACCAAACTTAGAGGTTCATTGAAAAAGTTCACTATCGGATCCAAGGGCCTAGATATGCTTCTTGAGTCTCAGCAAGTCATGTACAACCGAACCGGACTTGGATTAAAATCAAAACACAGTCAAAATAAATCATGCACGCCTTTAATTAATCAAAACAAATCTAGAGTCCAAGCATGGGTTCTTAAAATCGATTTGGTTAAATAAGTCTAAACGAACAAATATTTAATCCCTCAAGATTAGGTACATATTTTGGATAGATTTTATCTAAGCCATGATCGAGGGAGAGCAAATCAAAAAAGTATTTTTCATTATTAGATAAATAAATTGCTTGTTTATTTCTTTAATGCATAATTAATTTTTATTCTTATTTAATATAGAACGGATAGATAAGGACATAGACTTACTTGAGTATTGCCATATAGTACTAGGATATGACGAGATGATAGTACATTAGAAAAACTTTGACTAAGCTGTTAGGTGGGGTAAAGTGTATCATACATAGTCTGCTTAGTTAAATGGAACTAACTAAAGCTATCTCATCATATCCTAAACTAGTTAGATCAGAGTTTTTCAATATATTAACTAAGTATATAATTTCATTAATTAGTTTTGTCTTAAAAAGTGATCATTGCTCCAACACCCAAGAAAGCATTTGTGCCTTACCATGGCCTGCAAGCTAAAACTTGAAATGGATACTTAATTGATCAACAGTGGAACTTGAATCTAACTCAAGATCAAACAAGTCTCAGAATTCAAATTAAATTAATTAAGAATTAAAGTGGCAAATTATCTCACACAACCCATAGAACTGAATGGTTGAAAATCTAGAAATGGATAAGATCAATTTAGGGTTTAATTTGAAACAAATTAACATAATATGAATTAAATCTAGCTAATTAATCTAACTCAATCAATTCAATTTAATCAATTAACCCTAAACTAATTAATTAACTTAATTAACTTACCTTAATTAATTCAAAATAAATTTGATAACTCTACTTTATTAATCTGAAACTAAATAAGTTAATTAAATAATCTCAAACTTAATTTAATCTTAATTAATCTAATAATCCAAGTAATTTAATTTAACCTAATATTCAATTAATCTAATTAATTAAACTCAATTTAAACAATCTTAATTAAACTTAATTAATCTAAACTTAATCTAATAATTTAAATTAAATTAAAATCCTAATTAATTTAACTAATTAAACCATAGATAATTAAACCTTGATTAAATAATTCTAATTAAATAACTTTAATTTAAACTTAATTTAACTTAAATATAATAATTTATCAATTAATAATTCTATATATGAATAAATCTGACTTAAATTTTAAATAAATTTAACTAAATTCTAATTAATATTTTTAAATTTTAACTTAACTCATAATTTCAATTTAACTTAACTAATAATTTCAACTTCTTTAATACATCTAACCTTAATTAAAATTCTAACTAAATTCTAATTTAAACTTAACTTATAATTTTAACAAAATTTTGATTCAAACTTAATTAAAATTTTAATAATTTTAAATTTTAAACCTAATAAATAATTTTAACTTAATTAATAATTTTAATTTTAAACCTTAAATACTTAACTAAAATAATTAAAACTTAATCTCAAACTCAATTTAACATATTGAACCTAATTAAATCAAAATTTAATTAACTAATTTAATTAAAACCCATTTAAAATTTAAATAATCAAAAATTAATTCCAACTTAAATAATCAAAATTTAATTCGTAATTACACTTAATATGTTTAATTAAATAAATTTAAACTTAAATTAAAATTGAATACTTAACTAAAATAATTAAACAAACTCTAACTTAGATAACCAAACTCAATAATTCTAAACTCCAACTTAAATAATTAAACTTAATTTAAATAATCAAAATTCTAATTTAAATAATTAAACTTAAATTAATTTATCTAAACTCAAATAATTCAAATTCAAGTAATAAAATAAATTAAAGTTCAAACCTATTGAAATTTAGATAACTATCTAACTCCTCACTCAAGAAATTTAGACACTAAATCACACATAATCAAAATACATTTTTTTTTAAATGAACAAAATTAGATATGAACAAAATATGAATAAAAAGAGGATATTAAAAATTCATGTATATAAAATTCAATACTTACTGACTAAATATTGGGTGACCCAATTCTACGTTGTTAAAATCCAATTACTTAAATATGAGTCTAAACTCAATTGAACCTTAAATGTTAAACATCTGCTCGTAAGTTATACCTAACTTACGTTATATACCTGGTCAAAATAAGAAGGGGATGCATGCTTGGACCTCAAAGACCCAATTTAGCTTGTTAGGAATTATTGCAGGCATTCAATCTTAAATTTTTTTTATGCATTTCACTTTAGTTTTAAAAATGTTTTTTTAAATCTAAAAATGTGTGTGAAAACTCATTTTGAAAAATCTTCTTGAAACTCGTTTTTAATATTTTTAAGATAATACCTTTTGAAAATATGTTTAAAAATTCCCTTTGAAAATCTCTTCTAAACCTTAAATATTTTTGAAAATGCAAAATCCATTTTCAAACATATATAAGTACTTGGAAATACTCTTATTTTCTTCAACAAATATGCTAAATGATAACATGCCTTCAAAATTTAAAAAAAAAAATCTTGACAAATCTCATTGGCTTTGAGAAATATAAATATTTTTTAAACTTATTCATCGATTTTCCATTATTTTGATTTTTGGAAAAGGGGGAAAAGAAAGAAAAGTTAATAAAATATCTCACCTAAAGATACAATAAGCATATATTAAGGGGGAGAAATCATATTAGGAGGGAGACATCAAATTAAGGGGGAGAAATCTCATTTTTATGCCCTTAAATTAATTTTTATTTGTTTCCCCTCATTTATTTTTATGTTATATTTTAACTTAACTTTAACCAATGTTGTTAATAATCAAAAAGGGGAAGATTGTTATACAAACAACACCATGTGGATTAAACTTAAGTTTTGATATTGGCAAAGTGTTAGAAGTTAAGTCATTTTGAGGACAAATAAGCTTATCAAACTTGTACGAAAGTCTTAATTGAATCTAAGAAAGGAAGTCCTAGTCGAAAGGACTGAGCAAGAAAGTATTGGTCGGAACGATAGGGCAGAAATCTTGATAGATTGAGGACATCGGACAAGAAGCCTTAGGGTTGAGGACACCAGACAAGAGGCCTTGGGGATCGAGAATACTAGACGGAAGTCTAGACAAGTCAAGGACCGGAGGTCAACGGAAAATTTCGAGGATCAAGATCGAGTGGAGCAAAAGTCCACAAAGGACAGATGGATCAAGATTTGACACTAGGTAAATTCTCCTGAGTGGAGGAGTGAAGACGTGCTCTCGAAAAGGAAACAGTAGGCGTTGGTCCAACTTAAGGTTTCACGGGAAATCGAAAGTTGAGACTGACAGCTAGAAAGCTATCAATCATGCTATACTTGTTTTTGTTAACATGGTGATGCAAGGAATGTTATTTGAAAGTTGGTCGGAATTGAGGATTTCGGCCGCATAGATTAATTCAAGACGTCTGGATTGGTTCCAGGAGCCCTGATGAAGTCTAGGTGCCTGGATGGGCCAAAATCAACACGGCAAAATGAGATGGTAGACTTTAATTGGGTAGCACACGTCAACAACAAAGCCCTCGTAAGGGATCCAGGCATCCGGAGATAGATAAGTCATAGCCGATAGAGCTTCATCCGGTGGTCGACACATCAACAGTACAGGCGTCTGGAAGTAATTCAAGCACCCAAAGTTGGTTAACTCACTGATGAAGTTGGATTGGATAAACCATGCTGGAGGTGCTCGAGATTGGTTCAAGTACACGGATTGCACCATAAAAGGAGTTGTTGACAAGTGCTTCAACACAGGAATTCCGTCGATTAACCAAGTGCTCTACTACTGTTCTGAGTCTTCCAAACGTCGTGCTTAAGCTTCAATGACGCGACGCCGCTACAAGCTCAAACGAGTCTAGCATTTGGTAATGCTAGTTTATTGTATATTCAATTGTTCGTTTCTTTATGAGTTGATTTATTCTAAGGGTCGGTAAAATTGTTACTAAACCTATCTTTGTAAAAGAAACGAAGAAGGTTAATAGTGATTGTCCATCAAAAGCAATCAAACTGACTGCGGACCTTGGAATAGTAGCCACGAGGTTGCGAACCAAGTAAACCACTGTGTATTCTTCTCTTCTATTTTATTATCTTTCCGCTACACAACTCTATTTTCAAATGATTTTTGAACGCGTATGAAGCACGCTATTCAGCCCCTCTAGCACTTTCTCGATCCAACAATTGCTAGGGATGCTTTGCCCCCTCTAGCACTTTCTCGATCCAACAATTACAAGGTCATCCCTAAAGAAAGCTTAACTATCTAACATAGATTAATAGTGTTGAATATACGTCTCAAGTATATCAATAGAAGAAAAATATAGATAACTTTTAGAATTAAGAGGTAGAAGTTAAAGGATGAGAAGCAAAATATATTTAAGGAGAAAGTAGGAGTACAAACATTAGGTGAAATATAAGTGACTCTAATACGATATGGGATAAAATAGTATCAAAGTTGAAAATAATAATTAAGAATGTATTCGGTGAGTCAAAGAGGCATGCACCATTAAGTAAAGAAACTTGGTGGTGGAATGAGAAAGTACAAGAGAAAGTGAAAAAGTACAAAATAAAGTGAAGGAAAAATGAATAGCCTATAAGAAATTATATATTTGTAGAAGTGTGGAAAACTTTAAAAAATACAATAACCAAGAAAGAAGTTAAGAAAGTAGTGAATAAAGCCAAAAATAAAACTTTTGAATGGTTATATCGAAAATTGAATACAAAAGAAGCGGAAAGAAACATATATAGAATAACTAAAGTGAAAAAAAGGAAGACAAAAGATCTTATCCAAATAAAATGTATGAAAGATGAATGTAATAGGATACCAGTAAATAATGAAGAAATAAAAAAGAGATGGAAGAGGTATTTTTATCAACTTTTTAATGAAGGTTTAAGTGACTAACTTAACTTAGGTAATTTAAGTAGATAAATGAGTATAGAAATTTAAATTTTTATCATAGAATTCAAACTAAGTAGAACAAGCTACAAATGGGATGTAAAATGGAAAAACCGTTGGACCAGATGATATTCTGATAGAGGTATAAAAGTTCCTAGGGAAACAAGATATTGAATGACTTGCAAAATTATTTAACATGATATTGAAAATGAAAAAAAAAATCTGATCAATTGAGGGTAAGTACTTTAGTTCCCTTATATAAGAATAAGGAAAACGTATAAAATTATGCAAACTATAGGAGTATTAAACTAATGAGTTATACCATGAAATTTTGATAAAGAGTAATAGAAAAAAGATTAAGAAGACCACGATGACCGAAAGTCAATTTGGATTCATGCTTGAAGGGTCGACAATAAAAGTTATACATCTTCTCATGCAACTAATTGAAAAATATCAGAAGCAAAAGCAAGATTTACACATGGTATTCATTAACTTAGAAAAAACTTATGATAGAGCCCTAAGAGAAATTATATGGAGAATTCTAGAAAAGAAAGACATTAGCGTATTATATATTAAACTAATTAAGGATATATATGAGAATATAACGACTAGAGTGGAAATTTCAGGCGGATTAACTGAAGCATTTCTATTAAAGATAGTGTTAGATTTCTCTATACGTGTTTTAAAATTTTATTTCACTAAACAAACAGTGGAAGCATAATAATCTATTACAACACATGTATCAAAAACCACACGAGGATACACAAGCATGCAGACATAATCATAAAAATAGAAGACACAAACAAATTATACCTATTGAATGATGTAATGCGGAAACGACTTCAACTAGCAACTTTTAAAAAAGTTGTCTCTGTTTGTATCCACGTCGAGATCTCCGCAAGATGACTTCACTAAGTCACATGTCATGTCTCCGTTTCAATACTAATCGAAGGAGACAAAGCGATCCGACAGAGAACCTACAGTTCGATTCGGTATTCGACGGCTCAAAACAACCCGATAAGAATTGCACGGAGGCGATTAAGCCTCCGTTCAAAGGTCAGATGGCTCGCTGCCGATAAGGAGCAGCAGGCCTAATGACGTCAGAATTCCAACAACAACAATTACTTGTCAAATCAATAGCCAATGACAGAGGAAGAAGACCTCGCGGCTAGAAGCTCTTGCTGTTCAATGGAAAGGGGGGTCAGCTGAGACAACCGACTACTTCTCTCGAAGGGGGATGGTTGACAGAGGATGGTCCACCGATGGCACCCTTGGTCGATGTCAGCGAACACCTTGGACGGCAGCCGCAGGACCCTTGCTGGTCAGCGGCGCAAGGAGGAAGAGGGGTGGTAGGCAGTGGGTAAAAGAGAAGGAAAGAAAAGAAAAACCTTAACCCTTAGGTTTTCAATTCATTAAATATCTCTTCCATAGAGATATATTTATAGATCTCTAATGGATTTGATTCACGAATCTAAAACCTGTATCTATTAGCCCAAAATTCAATCTAAGAGCCTTAAGTTGGGTTCAAGACCAAACTATGTTGGTTCAAAATCAAACTACTTTTTAATTAAAACCAAATCAATTTGATTTATAATTAAACCAAAGAGGATCCACTTTGTCTTCACAAGGCGTGGCCCATCCGCACTTCCATTCCAACAAAATATCTTCCATATTTGTCCTTCGTTTGGTCCAACCAGACTCATTCTCTCTTGATCTAAAAATTTAATTCTCAAACTCGTTTTATGTCTTTTAGATAGTCTCGTAGTACGTGTGACCTTATAGATTCCCGATTTATGTTGGTTATTCATAATTAATCATTAATTATGGATCGATTATAAGTGACACCTAATAGTACATCATGATCCCCAATTAACCGGAAAATCACAGTTATTCCAGAATCATTTCTGAACCTTTCAGCAGTTACAGTTGTTCGTATGTCTGTTCCTTTCACTCATCTTATACTCGTTTAGTTCAAGACATGATCTACGTGTCAGTCCCCGCTAGACTAACTACGTCATACTTAGCTCAAGCAGTAGTTCATTATCCAACAGATTCAAATTACTCAAACATCTATCCAAGAGGATCATCTTCTTGATGTGTTTCTGCTTTGACCAAAGACTTATGAGTAACAATCCTGACAAGTAGTCATAGGGCATGTGTCTCCTAATAAAAGAAGTGGTGAATCCTCTATAGGCTGCTTAATTATCTTCGGACATTTCGACTTATACCCAATTATCCCGGGGTCACACCTCCGAAGAGAAATTTGCTTAAAATGTTAAAGTACAAGTCTCCATGACCAAGATAACTTAAATACTTAAAGTTAAAGGAAACTTACACTCGAGTTGCAATGAGATCTTCATAGATATATATATAATCATATAAAGTCTTATGACATATCATATCTGATGAACTAGTTACTCTTAACCTGTATCTATATGTTAACTCTCAACATCCCAATGTTTTCAGACAGTTAAGATCAGCTGCTTGGTAAAACTAAGGAATCTAACATATGCTAGTTTTATAAAAACAATGATGTCTAGTCTCATCAATTCATCGACTAAAAAATATTTTAATACGTACATAATTATACATGTAGAGATACTCACTAATTATGATTCAATCACAATTTCTCTAATGCTATGCATTGTATTGTGGACTTCATTAATTGAATTTAAGATTTAATTAGATATATAGAAAAAATACACTCAAATAGTGATTTTATTTATCCAATAAATAATATATTATCTAAGACGATTATCTTAAGACACCTCTCAAATATAACAGATAGGGTTACATCAAGGATTAACTCTAAATTCCTATCTTTTTACACTAATCATGGGCGACCTCATTAAACATATTCAAGGCATAGTACTGTAGTGTATGTTGTTTGTAAATAATATTATTTTAGTAGATGAGACACGTGAAGGGCTAAATATTAAACTAGAATCTTGACGAAAAATACTAAAAGTAAAAAATTTTAGGCATAGGAAAGTAAAAACAAAATATATGAAATTTATGTTTAGTAATATTAGACGTAATGAGACAATTGTTAAGATAGGGAATAACGAGTTATCTAGAACTGAGAGCTTTAAATATTTAGGATCATTTTTGCAAGACGATGGAGGAATTGATAGAAATGTCTTACATAAAATATAAGTAGGATGATTGAAATGGAAGAGAATGTTAGATGTTTTAAATGATTGTAAAGTACCTCTAAAACTTAAAGGGAAGTTCTATAAAACAATGGTTAAACTTGTTATGTTATATGGTGTTGAATGTTGGGTTATAACTCGAGTACATGAGCAGAAGATAAGAGTTACAGAGATGAGGATGTTAAAGTGGATGTGTGGACAAACGAGGATGGACAGAATAAGAAATGAGAGCATTAAGAAAAAGTTAGAGTTGTATCTGTTAAGGGAAAACTCTGAAAGACACGTTTAAGATGGTACGGACATGCACTTAGACAATCAATAAATATTTTAATTAGGCGATATGAAACTATGACAAATACGCACATCAAACGAGGAAGATAACAAAAAAGACTTGATTAGAAACAATAAATCAAAATAAAATTTATTTAAGTATAAATGATAATATAATAGGAGATGGGGCCCAATAGTATAGAAGAATCCATATAGCTGACCCTGCCTAGTAGAATAAAGCTTAGTTGTTGTTATATGTTCTTGCGTGTTTATATAAATTAATTTAGTGTATGATGGATAGAAAATAATAATAATTTCCTTGAGAATTAAATTAGGCCTTTATCAGGAGAACATTAAGGATATATTCTTTAAGGTTTAGATTATACCCTTGTTAGAAGAAAAATTAATTGCAAACAATTTACCTTTATATCTTGATAATGTCTTTTATGTTTATTTGCCCTTTCTATATTCTAATTGTCTATCTAATTGGTATTGCCCTATTAAAACTTATTAATAAGATTTACAATAGACAACTTAAAATTTAGAACATAGGGAAACTTAGAGGAGTCCCTTTAAAGAAACTCATGTTGAAGCAGAAGCATGTCAAAGGGGGATGGGGTGGGGCGTGGAGGGGGGGGTGGCATAAATTACAATATTCATTGTTTGTGAGTTACTTTTCGAGTAAACTAGCGAAAATAAAAATGGACAACTAAAGCAATGCACCACTGATACAAACATACCACACCCACAAGATATAATGATTTAACGTGGTTCACAATGGCAGCTGTTACCCCACAGTCGTACAGTCCTCAACCGAGGTAGTAAAAACCTCTTACAATACAACAATTTTATAGTCTTAACAAAGATATAGATTTAATCACAAAAGATTGATAAAACATAAATATATTTTACAGACATTTGTAGGAGTAAAATCTAGATCCTTTGAATTTATAAGGCGTAATTCCCTCCAAATCGCAGATCGGAGGGAGAATACGAAGTCTAGTATGCAAATCAAGATTGTTCATGTAAAGAGCTTTAGCACAAAGAATAATAGACCAATGTAGTAGAGATCTTTTAAATGAGCTTTTCTTCACGCGTGTTTGTTCGTGCATGAAACTTTTACCATAGTCAACTGATCACTTTGACTTATCGTATCTGGTTGATTTATGACATGTCGAAGTCTTCGCAGTCAACCAAATCACCTTCTAATTTTGCCTTCGATCGACTATGAGCTCCTACAATCGATATGTTGCTAATGAGTCGACTTCCCAAGTCGATTATTCACCCTTTTGCTTCCTTCTGAAATTCATCAGTCAACTAGTCCAGTCGACTATTCAACCTTCTGTTCCATTTTGGAATTCAACATTTGACTACACTAGTCGACTATTCATTGTTTATTTCTTTTCAAAATTTGTCAGTTAATCACGAATTCAAGCATATTGTGGTTTCCATCAATTGACTGTACATGCACAACAATCACTGCTTACAAACCACAATCCTTAACGGTCATTCGTAGTATTGATCCAATAGTTCATATAGTCGACTGATCCCATACCACAAATCCAAACTTATTCGAATTTGATGTTTGCATACTCTTGTACAACAGTCGACTAAGGCACCATGAGTCAACCCATCTGCAGGTTGAGTCTGCTTAGCTCTAAAACTACCCTCATCCCAGGGTTTCAATAACTCAAAACTCTCAGGTTAGAAGCATACCTAATGTCAAAAACCTTCATGCCCACTGAACTTCCGTGCTTGGTGTCTCACCGCTCCGAGTATTCCTAGCCAAGATCCTTCTTGGACTTTCTCCATCTAGAATCCAACACTCCTTATTTGTCAAATCTTCTCCACATCCATCTACCCAACATCCCATGCCTATTATGACTTCTACCACATCCATCTGCCCAACATCTGACATACTATGTCTGCTAGAACTTCCATCGTGTCTGTCTGTCTACCATCCGTGTTTGTTTGTCTAGCATCCGACATCCCATACCTGCTAAGACTTCTACCACATTGAACCTATCAATTCATCTACTCTTGCACACTTGACACATAACATCAGATCACAATAAATACTTAAATATGGTCTAAACATCAAAATTATACGACAAACATGCTAGGTTAGACTATATCAACAACCCTCCAAAACATGCAACAACATGCATAGGTGATTGCATCAACAACACGAATCATCATGAGAAATATAAGTGAACAAATAATGCAAGAAAGATTCGGTTCCGTTTAAGAAGTTATGTAAACTAAATTAATAAGGAAATGGATAAAATTCTTGTACCAAAGAGCTACGATTCTATTTATAAGAGTTGCAAGATTTCTTATGTTAGAATGAAAATTTAATAAATTTTTTGTAATAGTAGAACATTGACTCTGTGCTCTGAAGCCGTTGTGTGAATGTGTATAATGAATTAATAAATTAAATTAATTAACTACATTGTAGAGCATTAGCTTCGCTAAAAAAGGACGCTTAAGTCTTTTTGTGTGTTTATAAATTTGGCCAAATTGCATGAGATGCTTTACTCACTAGGTAGATTACGGATCATTCACTATATTCTTATGAGGTGTATTTTGGGTGGATTGTAGATCGTTCACCCTATATATATGTATGTAAATGTGCATATACATGATACATTTCATTACGAGTAAATTGCGGGACATTCGCTCTTTATATATGATGCATCATTCTCAAGTGGATTGTAGGTCGTTCACCCTTATCTTACAATTACATATGATGTGCTTTCGTATTAGGTAGATTGTAGATTGCAAGTCATTTACCTTTATTTATACGATACATTTTTTGATGGTGAATAGCGGGCCATTCATCCACTTAATAAATCATGTTGATTCTCAAATAAAGTAAAACTACAATGTATGCAATGTTGAAAAAGAGAAACTAAAGAGAATTAATGAGATTAATTAAAAAGCGAATGAAAGAAGAATAACGAGAAAGGAGTAATAATTAAATGAAGAACATGAAAACATAAACTATAATTTTTGTTGTTGCCTTTTATGATTTTGTTTTCATGAATTTCTCTTCTTTCTCCACTTTATACTATGTGCTTACTTTTCATTTTCTTTTGACCTCTAGATTCGCAAATTTGAGGCGATCTTCAAGGTTAGATGATATTATGGGATGGTCTTGTTCAAAGATACTCAGTGATAACATTGGAGACGATTTCTATTAGAATCCATTCAATTTATTTTCTTTTATGCATTTGGTAATTTTGATACTTAGTGTATTCATTTCGTTGTCACCATGAGTCCAAATGTGTCGGTCATGTCATAAGTATAGTAGAGTCATTATGTTGAGTTGAACATTATGTTAATATTTTTCTATATTATCGAATAAATAGTTTTAAGTATTCATTTTCATTATAGCCTTGCACCCTTAGTAGTATTTTTTTATACATTGATAAATATTGTATGAGTAGAGAGATTATCCTTTATATAGGGATGGAAGTCTTCGAGTTGTGACATTAATTGTGTCATAAACGGATCATATTATTTAAGTCAATCAAAAATAATATGAGATAAAATATAAATATTTACATATTTTTTTAACAAAATTATAAGATTTAAGATTAATTAATCTCGCTGAATAAGTTGTATGACATAAAAGTTATTAATATTTAAAAATAAATTGTAATCAGATCAATTTGTGCAGTACATTTATATGTTTGAGTTGTGTTGTCACTTTCAAATTTTGTCTCTAACAATCATGTTTTGAGTTGGATCAAATTCGGATGTATCATCTGGTCATGTCTAATATGACACTCTAGTTGATCACATTGGCATCTATAATTGCAATATATATGATAGATGTTATGTAACAAGGTTTAAATATTGATCCAAGTGTTGGTCTTGGTGCCAACTACCAACCCAAGAGAGTATCATATCGAGGCGATTCATTTCAACACAAAATATGTTTTGGCACTTGTCTAACCATTCTCAACTATGTCTTTGCAGGAATCTACTCTCTTAAATCCCTCAATAATTTCCTTTAATAAAGTCATAATACTGAACTCTTTATCTCATTTCTTGTTTACCTTAATAAAATTTCTTTAAGTCTTTTTGTTTAACTTATACTATTTGACAACCTCACCAACTTTCCATATGTAGTCTCCTATCTCATAGATTTCAAAAATGAGCTTGTTATAGTTGCATACAAATGAAAGACAATATTAGCTTAATCTAGTTTCTAACTGTTCCTAATAACTCACGTATATGAGCTTGTCAAAGTTGCATACAAATGAAAGACCATGCTAGATTACTCTAGTTTCTAACTGTTCCCAATAATTCACGTTAACCTTTGTAGCTTAATAATGGGTTCTTTGATGTTCCTTGAATATTGGCATAAACTTAACTAGCATCTTACTATGGAGTTATACTTTTAAAGGGATTAGAATTTTAAACTTGCATAACATTTCAAACTTAAAATCATGCAAATTATATATGTATAACAAAGTTTTGAGATAATCATATAATTTTTTCCTTTATTAGTTTAGCACAAATATTGCCTTCTGTATGCTTGTATCGAGCTCCAAGTAGCTCTTATCAAGCTCCATGTAGTAGTATTGTCTCATATCATGTTAATAAAGCAATAAAAATATACAAAAAAAAAACTCAAATAAATTGTCTTTAAACTTTTGACAATTTTTTTTATTTTTTATTTTCACTATTTATAGTGAAAATAGTCTACTTGCCACCATCTTAAATAGACTGAATTACGGTTAAGGACTATATTCTCTTGGAATAATGTCTCATTCGCCTCCTCATATGACATAGGATTTAAAATCATCATTTTGGGAGGACTGAACTATCCAATCATGCATAAAGCCCAATTGTTAATGGAGTACATCAGATTGAGGAATGATTTGAATGTGCAATAACCATGCATTTTCATATGGAAGAAAATTTGCTTACCATGTAACATCAATAGATTGATTAATCGTACATATAAAAGCATCAATAAGGTCTAGTGCATTTCTATCTGTTAAAGTAAATTGGCAAGCCATTTATTTGCTAACCATTTATCCCCAAAGCTCCATTTATTAGGAAAATGACAAATTTCTATATTTATATTGTTAACACTCTCCCTTCATATGTGGATGTGATACTTGATTTGACTAACCACTTATCCTAAAGTTCAAGCTACGAAAGAGACTAATTTATGTGTTTATATTGTTAACAATATCAGCGTATCAAGTATCAATTAATAAACAATCAAAGTAGTGGATGATACAATTTGATACACTATCGAAGTATCAAGTATCATTAGTAAACAATCAAAGTAGCGGATGATACAATTTGATTCTTGAACACGATTATGAATATTATCTCAACTAATTTAAACATAAATGAAGTGAATGAAATACAATTTCTATAAGAACATATAATTTTCAAAAAAAAAATTATAGAAGTACCTTCTTTGCTCGTGTAAGGATTTCAGGACTTGATGCTACTAGAATACAACCTCTTGCCTGTATAATTTTTAGTGTCATGAATATTCCAAAAAGGCAAACGAGAAAAGAGTTAAGAGTTGAAAAAAAATGAAAAGTTGGAAGATAAGAACAGTAATAAAACTATCAGGGATCAGAATCTGAAAAACAGAGTTAAAAATTATATCAACTGAAACTTAACACACTTGTAAATAAGCCATATATGGACTTGGATTCACAATTCTCAAAGCTCGATAAACTTCAAATGGATCTGCAAATGTACGCCGCTCGAAGCGCTGGCTCAAGACTATCTGAAAAATGTCACCAGCAAAGATGTGTTCTTTTGCATGCAAGACAGCCTTTTTGTATTCTTCACTTGTCATCGATGACTTTGTTAAAGCCGCACCAAACTGATAAGTAGACAGTTTCACAGAGCCAGCAGAGAGTGTGGGGCTAAAAGAGAAAAGTGGGAAATATGAACAAAGAATTACACCAGATCAATGAAGAAATAAAAAGAGGAATAGGAGATAAATTCATCAATTAGAAGAAATACACTAAACATACTCACACATTGACATTGTGCACCCTGGATAGCAAATTATCTAATTTTTTTTTCCCATCTTGATAAGCACTCTCAATGGAGGAGTACCGATCCACTCGCACCCAATGAATCACATATGCTTTCTGTTGGAAAATCAAAACTTTGAAATTATATCATAGATGAAAACCTTTCAAAGAAGGAAGCCTATTATGAACAAAATTTCTTTCAATCACCAAAGTGACTTATGCATGAAGATCCTATATATAGAGGAGCATTGTTCCACACAATGCCCGATGTTAAGACAAACAAAAAGCAACAAAAGATGACTAGATCTAAGACCCCAAGCTAGCACAAGAAATAACTGAATCTGGAACAAGTTGCAAGGAAGCATATATAAACAAATTTCTTCCAGTCACCAAACATACACATTGGCATTGTGCGCCCTAGATAGCAAATTATCTAATTTTTTTCCCATCTTGACAAGCAATCTCAATGGAGGAGTACCAGTCCACTCGCACCCAATGAATCACAAATGCTTTCTGTTGGAAAATCAAAATTTTGAAATTATATCAAAAATGAAAACCTTTTTAAAGAAGGAAGCATATTATGGACAAAATTTCTTCCCGTCACCAAAGTAAATTATTCACGAAGATTCTGAATATAGAGACATATGTCATTGGGTGTTGAGGCTAAAGCAACAAGAGATAATTAATTTTGTGGCTCCATGCTAGCATAATAAATAATTGAATTTGGATGATAATTTATAGATGATGGAATTTCAATTTGGTAGAAAACTGTAAAAATCAAATTCTTATTGCAACATTTTAAGTTTACAATTCATGTGATAAGGTTGTATACAATAGACCCAATGTGATCTAACCCTTCCCCGGGACCCCACGCTAGCGGGAACTTCGTGCGCCGGACTGCTTTTTTTTTAATTCATGTACTTGCAATTGGAAATTATGACTAAATTGTTAGGCAATATGAATTTGTGTGTTGATATTTAATCAACAACTATGTATTATGAAACTATAACTACAACAAATAAAGATATAAAACATTATGTTGTGAAACAATAATTGCCACACTAATAGAGGCCCAAAATGAAAAACCAACATGCATCTTGCCATCATCCCAGGAGTGTCAACAAATGGATAGATAGCTTTTGATTAGTTCTTCAAAACTAATGGTATGATTGTTGATTCCAATGATAGAATCATTCCATGATGTGAAGGTACACCTTCACAAAACAACATTCATTGCAGCTACATACAATTTTGAAACTGGCAAGTATAAAGAAAAATATCTTACTAGAATAGATCATAATTCCTATGACGAACAGAATATTGAACTAATACCATATATAAAATTACCATAGTTAGCCAAAATAATTGTAGAAAGGTACCTTCTCAACGTGGTCAAACACTATCACATCATTGTAGAGTCCTAGGTGGACATCTGGGAGGTTTCTGTCATCCCTAGGGGAATTAGTGAATGGAAGCTTTTTCTTTTCAACATATCGGACAGTATCATAGGAAAAGTAACCTGCCCATCCACCTGAAAACACAAATTACTATAGTCATCAAATATAATTTGACATTTTGAAATTCAATGTCTCTTAATGAAGTATGTCCAAGCCTTTTCTTAACACCACTTAGACAAGAGAAAAGGAAAAAAACAAGTCAATCTTAAGAATATGTAATTTGAAGGTGCTTCATCATTTACAAGAGAAATTTCTGTTAAACCAAGAACTTGCAACCAAGATTCAAAATCTCAAGCTATGTCGATGCTTCGATTTTTTGAGTATTGTTTCAATATCGTGTCAACGTTCCAATGTATGGTGTCAATGACGAATTAAAGGTTCGAGAAGGAAAAGATGAAGGAAAAAAATAGATTAACAACCATATAGTTAATTTGAATGTTTGTTTTCCATGTAGAATGTTACAATTTTAATGTTATCTTGTAAAAACACAAATTATAAAAAAAAAACATTATCTCAATTTTAGCATACTAAGGGGTGTCGAATGTTGACATGAAATGATACACACGACACAGGAGATATTGTCTCAATTCGAATTTCATTAATTTACCGGAATGATACGCTTTGACAGTTTCACTTGACAGCAACCAAACTCTAATCTATTATCTAGCATAAAGATAAAATTTCTATTCAAATGATACAAGATATGACTTATAGCATAATTATTTGATATATTAAACTACACTCAAAATGACACATAATAAATGGAGTCTATACACTTGAACATAAAAGGATAGAACAATCATGTTCTGCTCTACCTAAATTGGTTTATTTATCTTATAGAAAAGGCATCTCACACCTCTTGGCACATCCATGGGCAGTTATTTGGTTAGCCAAATCACAAAGCCAACATTTTTTTATTATAGTTCAATTTTAATTATATTTATTTTTTTATTGTTAGTGTAAGTTAATTATTATTGTTTGATTATTGCTGTTGAGTTTGGATTTAATTATTAATTAGTACTTCAGCTATTTGATTGCAACTATGCTAATGTTTAAAAATTTACTTATTAGTTAGTTGTTTAAAATTTTTTAATAGGTATTTGATTCGAAAAATTTACTTCAGCTTCATGCACCGGGCTACCTTTTTCTTTATTTGATTCGAAAAATATTCCTTTTGTTTGATTAAATATAACAATGGAACTGCCCTCAGGTAAGGTTGATCATTAATGTTTTCTATAATTTTATTATCACGTCTTTTAGATTATACATTCTTACTTAATGCCATGGGCACTTGGCTGATTGAATCATTGATTGCTTCGTTCTTTGTATATTGTGAAACCATTGCGTTGAGTATTAACAATTTATATGGAATATGAACAATGGAGCAAAATTATATGGAATATGAACAATGGAGCGAGGTTCTTCATTTGAATACCATGCACCACCTAATTTTAATAGTTAATAGTTACAAATTAGAGACAAGCATTAGGAATCTCTTAATCAACTGAGAAAGCCCATAGAGTATCAACATTATTGATGAGTATATAAAGGACGATGGAGAAAAATATGGTACAAATAGTAACATAAAATGTTGCAATAAATTTAGCACCTACAAACAAGAAGAATAATGAAAGACGAGCTCCTAAAAATATTTTGTTTCTCATGTGAATTCCATACCCATATCTTTTTTTAATATACTTTGTGCATGATGCACTTTTCCACCAAAAGAAGAATCACTTTTCACCATATGTCAAAAGATAATATCATAGATTGATTTATTACAAGGGTTAAAAGCTTTATTTATATAAGACTAAAATGAGTCCTATCTTAAACTCTTTGTTACACATCAAAATATCTCGATCGAACTAACCACTCTGGGGTCAACACTTTTTCGATTCAAAATTGACATATATTACTCTTTACAAAATTTTATCATTCATATTGTCGCCATTTTTGTTTACCTCAAAATTTAAGCCTCTTTTTACAAGTGTTCCTAGTCTCTATCATCTATGAAGATTCTTAGGCATGGTAGTAGTGATGATATGAGATCAATATGACAAGTTTAATCGACTATGTTGTTATAATGGAATGGTCATTCTATTTATATGATTGATGAACTCAAAGCTTCTGTAATATGAATCCATTGATGGAAGATTGAATCAACTGAAGAATAGTTTATGATTACAATGGAATGATTATTCTGTTACAAAGGTTAGTGTTCTAGAAGCTTCAATAAATTCAATCAACTGAAATAGTTGGTAAAGTTGTTGTCAGCAAGAGATCAATCAATTGAAAGCTTAAAACAATTAACTATATTTGTACTGGGAAGACAAAATAAAGGCTAAAGGAAAACTGGTTGAAGGGTGGTTAAGGAGTAACGAAGAGGTTATCCAAAAGTGTTTATACATTGTCCATTCTCTCAGTTATTAGATTATTTCTCTTTCTTTACTTTAATTCTACTCTTGTGCCAAATTTTCTCTTTATAAGGAATTGTATAAGGTGCAATGGCGGAGCCAGGAAATGGGTAGCCTCCGGGCTAATCCCGAGCTCCCCGGGCTATCTTCTTTTCTCCTTTATATTTTTTAATTTTTATACAATAAATTTAAATAGTAAATTCGTTGGGCCCTCGGACTAAAGCCCGGTAGCAAACTATTTGGCTCCACCCTTGTATAAGAGGTTTATTCACCAAACTAGTGGATTTCGAGGAGTGACTCATCGAAAAATCATAGGTCATTGAATAGGAATCAGGGGCCTAAACCACATAACAATCTCTCTTATTAGCATTGCTCATTTTTTATCCATATAGTTTGTATTTATTTGTTGTTGTGTACTAATCAATTGTAGAAATCAAACTATCGGCTATTCAACCCCTCCCCTAGCCTCTTTTTTCTCAATCCCACAGTTCATTCCATTGCTCCACCATTATTACTCGGCCATTAGAAGCCCACCACTAAATCTACAACAAATGACCAAGACTCTAATTCTCGGCTAGTATCACCTCCTATTCCAAATCAAACATCTAAGAAGAAAGTTTTAAATGCAAATGCTACATGGGATTTCATACCTCCTCATCCTAGTAAATACATTACAAATGGGTATGCACAGTAAAGACCTAAACTATAAACTACAGACATTGTGTAAGAGATACACTCAGGTTTATAGTGTAAATCAAATGGACACAATTTCATCTAGGCCTAAGATTGCTCCTTTGGCAGCAATTAGATACCAAGAAGGTTTTTCTCGACGATGATCTTATGGGGAAAAAAAGTGCAAGTAGCCTTCAGGGTTTATTCAAAAAAACTTAGTCTTGTGCCATCTATCTAGCTACAACCACTAGTCCTAATTGTGTATGGATGTATTATATTGAAAAAGCTCATACACCTCTAACTAAAAAGAAGATAAAATTCTTGTCAGTGTAATGCAATTTGTTACACATCAAATTATTAGAAAGGATCAAAATTTGAGGATTACAACAAGTTCTAAGCCTACATGAAGTTTCAGTGGTTGCTAAGAAAGCCAATTAGGTAGCATTCAATACCTAAATTCTTTTAGCCTTCCCATGTGATCCCAAACACACAGGGGCATCAGTTGAATAATAATGTGGCTAGTAAAGTTTATTGCTCACCTGCATGCATTATACAGAAAAGGTGGAGGAAAAAAAGCAAGAGTTACCACAAAAGACATCAGGAAGCTCTGCAATTAACTGAGGGCTCCAACTCTCCATGATTCTCCGTGGGATTATCATTGGGTCTTCAACAATCTCCTCCGTCATGTTGCCTTCCTCGTGATCCATAATCGACACACTGTATTCCTTGACGACGATCTCCATGGCCGGCTGAGCTCCCACAACACTGTAACGACCCTGACCACGACGATTGTTCAATACAGCATGACGAATAAAAGCAATCAGAAACCAAGGAAGACAAGAATTGGAACTCACCACGTTAGTACCCCGGGAACCTTGCTCCACTGACTCGAAGAGAAAGCTGGGAGCGTCGCGCTCATCCTCTTTCACGAGACAACGGTAGGCTAACACCGGTGTAAGGTGATCACTGAAGATGGTACGGAAAAGGGGAACCAAATTTCCGTTGTTGGCAGCTTCTGCGAACTTAAAGGACTCATCGTTTTCACCTAGAAAAAGCAACCAACACGTATCAGGCATCATTCCCGTTGACGACCGTAAATGTACATGTGCACAAAGCTTAAATACCTGTGAGGCCTAGGGAGGAATGTGAGAGAGCGGAGCATGAGAGTGAGGGCAGTGGGGAAGAGAAACCGCGTGGGAGGGAGTGACGGAGGAAAGGGAATCGTCCGCGTAAGGATGCGGTGGCCGGTACGGCGGGGAAGAACGAAGCTGGTAGTCTGCGGCGGCGGCGACCGAGGAGGAAGGTTGTCGGATGGTAGGAGGTGGCAAGCGCTTCCATATGCGGCGGGAGAGAAAACGAAGAATTCGGAATCGGGGTGGAACGGCGTCGGTCGGAAAGGGGTAATCGAAGTAATACACTGGGATAGTCATCCCCTCCCGTCCAGCTCAACGACAGCACACCAATCCACGTGGCCTCATTCCATCTTCAGACTCTTGAGTCAACGGTATCGACAGCACACCAATCACACAACCGTGTCACTTTCGCTGTTCGCCATCACAGATCGCTTCCCTGACTTAGCAATTCAAAATTGCCCACGTCCACAGTCCGTCGGTCGTGCAGTTGGCATTCCGAGCGCCCTTTCATTCGACCTCTCAATTCTCGTCTATAGCCTGATCA
The DNA here is from genome assembly GCF_044706935.1 of Curcuma longa. NCBI lineage: Eukaryota > Viridiplantae > Streptophyta > Magnoliopsida > Zingiberales > Zingiberaceae > Curcuma > Curcuma longa. Next base: position 974,415 of record NW_027435599.1, on the reverse strand, counting down.
CTCAGAATGCCCAATGCAATTGGCACCTGAGTTCCTAAAGTACTTCTTCACTTGGGGGTGCGCCGAGTTCCATACTCAACGCTCGGCTTGCATTTTGGCTTCCTAGGTCCCTTATGATGTGTCTGATACATTGGGAAACCAGAAGCGTAGGCCATAACTAGTCTGGTCCTTGCAATATGATCCTAATAGGCACTAATCATAATTTAGTATAACCACTGCGGATATGGATTGATCGTGATCGGAAATGGGCCCTACAAGCCGAAGTCTTAATTGGTGAGGGCCTCATTATAATTCATGTTATTGCAACCATGTATTGCAACCCATGTTAGGGTTCAAGAGACCCATGATATATATGTCCCCGCAGGCTAATATAGATGGTTCATACATGAATATCACTATCAATATATATGGAGTCGAATTTCAACAGGGATAAAAATATCTCACTAGTTGCCTTAACTCTTACAGGCGCTATTATTACTAAAGGTGAAGCTCCTCATGATTTACCTCTTCTAGGTATAGTAGGGGATCACCTTAGAAGATAATGATTTCATCTTTTGACTACAAGAGACCAATCATATAACCTCTAGAGCAATGGTGCAGCGGTTATAATGGATCCCAAGGATTTCAAATTCGAGACTCAACTAAGGTACACTGCAGAAATAATTTTTCTCTAGTGGATAGCAAGTTAGAGAAAGCGGACTGTCTGGATAGGCCATCGTGAGTACTTCTCGATTTATCCTGATGCCCATTGAAAAACTTTCGTTGGGTCAACTAAAAAAAAGACTAATCATATAAAAGAATTAAAGTTGGCAATTGTACGGAGATTTGAACTTAGTATCTCATCTCTTCTATTAGCCTTCTCTTTTTTTTTTTTATCAACCTCGATTGTTAGAGACTAACTTAAGTATCAAAGGGATTTTGTCGCACACCTTTAGCCCCTTATGATGCATATGTAGATTCATTTTCATCTTGAAGGAAGCTCCTACAAACACCCAAGAAAGTAACATATTCTCAATGCATTATTTATAGTGTCATATGTGGAAAACTCGAGATAAAGACGTCGAGGATGATGAGTATGCAAAGGAATAAACAGAAGGAGTTTATCATCGCGGCAACATAAGAGGTTTTCCAACAACATGCTACTCTAAATCCTCCATCTAAAATCCGCGTAGAGGAAGTAAAGCCTTGAGCTAACAACCATAAGAATTCATGGACTAAAGCTCTCAAGCCAAGCTTACGAAGGCATCTAGGGGACCTCCCAAACGCATGGGAAACCATGAAGGGAGTTTCTTCGCATAGAGGATCACTTCTTTGACAAGATTTTAGTCGAAGAACTAAACTCCCCCCCCCCCCCCCCCCCCCCCCCCCCCCAACCTATTGTAGCTCATTTAACCTCAAAGACTACCTTATGCTAGTTTGAGAATGTTACCCTCCTTTACTAGTATTCAAATGCAGTGAAACGTTGAGTGTTCCTAATGATCTTTGTTGGACTTGTGCAATAATTGTTCAACATGTTGAAGCCCAACACCATCATCCTTTGAAGATTTTTGTTCCACCTTCTTGTACCACTTTGTCGATTGCAAGAAGTATCAACATACTCCTCTCAACTTGTTCAATCTAAAGTAGTAGGGGTATAATCACTTCAAATATATATATCAAGCGCTTTACTTGAGAAATATTGGAGGTATCTTCTATGACATCTAAGGTGCTAACTAGTGCCTTTCCCAAGACCTTCAAGAGGAAGACTTCTTCTTGTGCTTGACAATGATGCCCCTAGTTGACTATGATGAGCTCCTTGTGTTGGTGCAATCGATTCAAGATTTTGATGTTTGTTTGACAATATATTCAATGGAGTATGGTCAAGTTGATCTAGTCAAGTGAGAAGTCTAGTCAGGTCAAGGTTGATCAAATGACTGACAAAGATAAGTTTAGTCAAGTCAAGGTTGATCAGATGACTAGCAAAGACAAAGTCTAGTTAGGTTAAGGTTGATCAGATGACTAACAAGAGTAAAGTCTAGTTAGGTCAAGGTTGACTGGATGACTGATAAAGTTCAAGCAAATCAAGGTTAACTGAATTGACAAGAAAAAAGTATAGTCAAGTCAAAATTGATAGGATGACTAGCAAAAAAGAAATTCTAAGTAGATTAAGGTTGATTGATCCTTGGCAAGGGAAAAGTCTATATAGATCAAAGTTGATCGGATGTCTGACAAAGGAAAAAGTCCAAGCAAATCAAGGGATGGCTAGATGTCTGATAAGGGAAAAACTCAAGAAGGTCAAGGGTAACCGAATGCTTAGCAAAAGGAAAAAAATCCTAGGAGAGTAAACCCTGAGTAATGAAAAGTCTTAGAGAAGTAAACTTTAAACAAATGTGATCAGTAGGTTCAAGTGACCAAAATAAAGTTTCTGATCGACTTGCGATTAGTGTATGTAGTCGACCGAAAAATAGTGTGGCTAACACTATTTTGCACTACTATTTCTATTATCTATATCGTGCTAAATTTGGTGTTGTATGAAAGTCTTAATGGATATTGAGCAGAGAAAGTCCAAACTGTAGGATCGCTGGAACACGCTAGAGGGGGTGAATAGAGTGTCATTGCTTTTCAAACTCGTTCGTTTTTCTATTAAAATACTAGCAGCGGAATATTAGAAAACACACAGAGGATTCACGGATTTTTACTTGATTCCTAAACCCCCAGGGTTAGTACGTCCAAGGCCTATGTACGGGAAACATCCGTCCACTAGTGGTCTCCTTTTCGAACCTTGTGTTGGGTTGCAAGGGTGCAAACATAGTCCCACATCTAAAGCACATGAAAAAGATCATGAGTTTAAATGATGGAAGATATCTCCATTGGTATAAGGCCTTTGGGGAGAGCCCAAGAACAAAGTCATGGGGGCTTAGGCCCAAAGTAGACAATATCATACCATTGTGGAGATATTTTGATTCCATCAGTACTAACAAGTGGTATCAGAGCGAGACCGCTCTTCACCGGACTAACCGCCGGATGAGCCATGATCCAGATCTAACCATGTGATTTAAACCTTAAAACAAAGGAAGTGGGTGCTCCCGTGTCTAAATCAAGAGGACCAGACACCAGGTGAAAAGTCCTAGTAGGTCGGGTGGACCGAGGGGCAAAAAGTCCTAGTTGCGGCTAGGTGGGAAGTCCTAGTAGGTCGGATGGATTGAGGGGCAAAAAGTCCTGGTGGGTCGATGATTCAAACATAAAAAACAACGTTGAGGGGGGTCTGTTGTCCTTTGTTTGAGAGGGGGATTGTTGGGTTGCAAGGGTGCAAACATAGTCCCACATCTAAAGCACATGGAAAAGATCATGAGTTTAAATGATGGAAGATATCTCCATTGGTATGAGGCCTTTTGGGGAGAGCCCAAGAACAAAGTCATGAGGGCTTAGGCCCAAAGTAGACAATATCATACCATTGTAGAGATATTTTGATTCCATTAGTACTAACACCTTGTTCGAAGGCGGAGAAACTCGTCTTACATGTTGGGATGTATACCAGAATCCTAGCTATGTAAATAAATATTCTTAAATAAGAATCACATTTGGTCAATATTTGCAAGCGTCCGATTAATCTATATTGTACATAAACATGGTGTGCGGAGTCACACACAGAAGACCGTGTTATCAGTTCCTTATAGATTATAAACAGTGTTCACAACCAAGATGGATTGGACAAAATATTGGATTGGTTGTAGTGTAATTTGGTCTTAGTCTGTCTTGACTATAGAATTACACTAGTACACTAAGTGTGTATTGAGCAGGACCATCTGAGGATTGTTCGATTTATACTGACTATATAATCGAACTAAACCTCCGTTACTATAGATGTACATACTCTTAATCCCGATATAATAACAAACACATGTACTTAGTATGTAATTCTTTGATTCATCAAAGGGTAAGGTTTAGATCGATAGATCAAAAGGCCCGATGAGTTGGGAAGAAGTATTATGTACATGGTGTGTTGTTGATTATAGAAGGAAACTGTGTCCTATAATCTAGGTTGATGATGTCCCCTTGAGGAGCTCATAAGGATTATCATGTAAACCCTGCAGGTGGACCTTGTCCACATGATAATAAGGTTGAGTGGTACTACTCTTGGATTAGAAGTTGATTAAATTCGAGTTGTCAGTAACTCATTTAATTGACGGACATACGATATCTTAAACACAGGGAGACTAATGTACTTATAGTAAGAAGGAGCCCATATTATAATATGGGATTGGTGCGGTAGTGCAATAATAACTCTCTAGTGGAATGAGTTATTATTGATAGACTTAAGCTGTGTGTTCGGTGAAGAACATGGGAAACTTAAGCCCATCGGGAGACCAAAACCAATTCCTCCTCTAGGTCCCTGCTGTAGCCTCTAGAAACCCTCAAATCCGCCTTGGAAGAATTCGTGAAGAAACCAGGCATTCGAACCCATGCTAAGTAGTGTAATCGATCAACTGATCGATTACACACTTTGGTAATCGATCAGCTGATCGATTACCAAGCTCCGTGGGAGATCGATTGGTAATCGATCACCTGATCGATTACCAGGCTTAATGAGAAAAAGTTACGATGTTTAATCGATTCCTTGATCGATTAAATATCTCGGGTTCAAATTGGTAACTTCCGAAATCATACCAAATTCTCCGATCTGATTGATTCCAATCATACCAAGTTTATGATTTAAATCATACCATATTTATGATATAAATCATACCAAATTTGTGAGATGGCTAGGCTATAAAAGAGGTGGCTTGCAAAGGTTTTGGTGACATACGAATCAATCTTTGGTGGCCGAAACTCTCGGCAGCCAACCTCCTCTTCCTCTTCTCTTTTCTCCTAACAAAGAGAAGGAAGGAAAGTTTGCTAGCCATCGGAGAGGAGAATTCTGGTGGAAAAATTCTCGAAGGATCGTTGCCCACACAACGTTCGAGAAAGAGGAGAGGAATACAGCAGAAGATCGAGGGGTCATCCACATCCTTCGCAACAGTCCGAAGAAAGGTATAATTTAATGTTTCCGCATAAGTTAAATTATCCCTTTTTATATTAGATCTTGTAAACCAAACACAAGAGCCCAATGATCTAAATGCGTCGATCAAACTTCGTTTGATCGACTATGAGGGCAACTTGAGATCGTTTCCGAGAAAATTTTTGTTCTGCAAGAATTTACTGAAACGATTTTTCAAGACTTTCCCATCATTACAGTCCAAAATAAATAATAACAAAAACAAGAACTTTAAAGTAAGACATAATAATAAATTAAACCAAACTCACCGTTCTGGAAGTCCTAAGCGTCGCGCACTCCTCCTGGATCTTCCCTGGTTGTAAGCGTCTGGCCCCGTTCGCGTTTAGAAACACCACTAGTTGAGTAGGGAAGTTTCTAGCTTGAATGATCTTATTTGTGTACGTTCACCTCCTTTTATACTGCATCTGAGTCGACTCCAGGCTGATCTGAGTCGACTCCAGTCGACGTAGTAGATAAAACTTCATTCTGCTCGTTATCCACTGTCTGAGTCGACTCCAGGCTTGTCTGAGTCGACTCCAGGTTCACTCAAGTTGACTCAAGCTACAATTGAGTTGACTCCAGAGACCATTTTTGTAGAGCTCTGAAAGGGCTTCGAAACGCATCTGACCGTGTCTCGTTCTGAGTCCCGAGTCAAAAGTTATGACTCGTTGAAGTCGAACTTCTCATGTGTTGCCCCTGCATCAAGATTCCTGCAATATAAGCATGCAAATAAAGCAACACATCCTGCCCTTGCTTTGTGAGTTTAACTTCAGATTTCTACCGAAATTCTAAGTTAGTCTGACGCCTACTGTTCCACTCCGGGAACACGTCCTTACCAACTTCACTCTGGAGAATTTATCTTTGCCAACCAAGTCTTCCTGACTTGTTGGACTTTTGCTCGGATCTGTCCTTAGCCCATAGGATTTGTGCAACGGTTTGGTCCTCCTGACCAACTTAGACTTTTGCTGTGACTCGATCTTCTAGATCAGTCCAGACTTCTGCTGCAACTCAATCCTCCTGACTAGCCTAGACTTCTTGCTGCAGCTCGGTCCTTCAGACCAACCCAGACTTCACTTGGTGCTTCGACTCTGCCAAGACTTCCACATGATCCTCCAAATTAGGACTTTCCCTTTGCTTAGCCTACAACTAAGACTTTCCCTTGCCTAGCTTCACTCACTAGGACTTCCCTTGCCCGATCGTCCAGATTAGGACTTCCACTGACTAATCTAACCGACTAGGACTTCTCACTAGTCATCTGACTATACTTCGTTCACTTCCACACATCCAAACATCAAGTCCTATTTGGATCAACCCTTGGTCAAACTGACCAGACTTAGGTATATTGTTAAACATCGAAATCCTATGAAAGATCTAGTGCTTCTTGCACCAACACAAATAAGTCAGCTGAATCGGATATTTGACAAATAAGTAAGATAAGTCCTAAAGAGGTTTTTTTAGATCGGAAGGTAGTGAGAACGTGCCCCATCTGGGATAAATCACCTAGGTGATAGTCCAACTTAGAAACTAACTTGGAGTTTCAAGTCGAAATCAGATAGTTTAAGTGTCAGAATAATTTATGTATATATATATATATATTATTTATTTCTAACTCTATTTTTGCAGACCTATCGTTTTTATTGTTGTGCTAACTTTGTTTTATAGAAAATAAAATCTTCAAGGTTTGATTGATCGAACATGGAGGTTCAGTTAACTGATCAAGAATCCATATGCATCTTACCATCAATATGTGTAGCTATTAAGCAACAATTGTTTAGCCCAGTGGTAAATGAGGTAGATCGGGAGGACTTTTGGCAAAAGGTTGATGGTTCATATTCATATAATGACAATATTGAGAGAGGTTTAACTTTGTCGCTCTTGCCTTGAATAAGAATTGTTTTACATTTAATATTTCATGTGGACACCTCATGGTAAAAAAATTGTAAATATTAAAATTTTAGATGAATAATTTCAAGTCAAACTAGGGTAATGTCTTCATAAAGATACACATAAAATAAAGCATAGAATTTGCATCATCTTGCTTGATCTAGAGTTATCTACGTTCATGGATGGGTGCTTCTTATATTTTCCATAGTTTGGAATCTTGCACTATGATGGATAACATGGTTATAACGTATCATTCCAATAATTTTTAAAACTTAATACTACTTAATACAAATCTACATTGGGTCCAAGGTTTAAAATTTCAAACCATGTCAAAATTTTAATTTATAATCGGAACGATATAGTTTCGGTACTGTATCGTCCTATACCAATACAATTTCGATATATTTTTAAATATAAATATATTAATTAAATTTTTTATTAATATTTGATTATTATAAAGGTCATAGGTTCGAGTCTCAAAAATTATCTCTTACAAAATAGGATAAGACTGCGTGCAATAAATTCTTCCTCGGAATCCGTATTGACGGCAATTTCATGCACCAGGTTGCCCTTTTATAGATATTTATTAAGTAAAAATTAATTTAAGATTAGTTAAAATTTATTAAGTAGACATGGCAGGATCAAATAAATTAAAAAAAATTATTTTGATCGATTTAAAATTAAATTAAATTTATATATATAATAATTTAATTGATAGTAGTATATTTCATAAGGTTAGAAATTATATTATATTTAGTTTTTTATATTTTTTTCTAACAATATGTTTTCTCCATTTTAATGGGATTTATTTTTTTTACTTATCTTGTGGATAGATAGAAGGGAAAAATTATCTATCTTTTAAGAGGAATTTTTTTTCATCGATAGATAGAGGTAAAAAATTAATTATTATTAAAAAGGCAAAGAGGTTTTTCCTATCTTTGTTTACCTTGTGGACAGATGGGAGAAAAAAATTAATGAATCAAGGAGAAAAAATTAAATGAAAAAAATAAGGGAAGGAATTTAAATTAATGGATAGAAATGCATAATATAAATAAATTAATTAAAAAATAAAAATAGAAATGAAAATAAATAAATTTATAAAAAAAACTTGAAGGTAGCCATGACCTTGTGGTTGCCTCCACGACGCCGCGAGGAGGTTGTGGTTGTCTTCATGACCTCTTTGTGGACGCCATGAGGTCCACCTTGACACCTTTCCAGTCCGCGAGCTGAACAAAAACTTCTGCTCGTACTAATCGGTATAGCACGGTAATTGAATCTATGGTTGTGTCACTGTGTCAATCATGTCAATGAGTATCTGTCATGCCAACTATTTACACCCCTTAGCATGATATAACACTGCTTATGTATTGTTATTTTTTTGTTTGCAACTTGTCTTCGTACAAAATAATATCAAAATTATACCAATTTCAAATAGAATACAAAGTCTAAATTTAATATATAGTCGTCTTATTTTATTTTCCTTCATATCCTTCCTTCTTCCATTTTTAATTCACCACTAATACCATAAATTAGAACATCTACACAATACTGAAACACCAAAGACCAAAATTCCGTCATGGTTTGAGATTTTGATCGAAAAATTATTGTGGCTATAGCAATAGAAGGAGGATATAAAGCTCTGAGAGATCAAGATGAAGAAGTATTAAAGATAGCAAGATGGACTAAAAAGTAAAACAATGGATAGTGAATTGAAAGGCACAAGGTCTTTTGATGAACACTCCCTTTATAAGGCATAAATAAGATTAGAAAATACAAAAGTGAAAAACAATTGATGAAGAAGTTTATAAAATTACATGAGGGCACATTCAGTGCCAAATTTTCCAAGAGAGATCTCTTAAGAACACAACTGAATACACTCAAGATTAGAAGATGAAGCCATTGCTCAAATGCACAAAAGATTGATAGAGTTAATAAATAACTTAATGAGCATCCAAGAAGAAATAATAAATACGACTACATTCTAGAATGCATTGAATGGATTTCCAGGACTCCAAAATGGGCCTCAATTGTTTATGCATTTTTAAGGAACCTTGAAGTGGGCATTATAAAAGAACTCTTCTCAATAATGGAGAGTTGTTTGAACGTCAGAATATACATATTGAGAAGCAAGAGAAACAAGTCAAAGGAAAGACACTGCTTTTGTAGCACAAAACGAAGAAAATAGGAGCATGTCTTCATCCTCTTCATTGCTATCCGGATCACCATCATCATGATTATCTGAGTGATGAAGAATCATAAGTGGCACACATATTGAAGAGTCTTTAGGAAAAATAAGAAATCAAGTAGAAGTGAGATTAAGAGAATTAAAGTGAAGAAGAACAAGTAGGAGAAAAGAGGGTAGTTTGGTATTTCAATTGCAATAAAAAAGGGCACATTAAAGAAAATTGTCAAAAATAGAAAAAAGCCAACCAGAAGGGAGAAGATAAAGAAAAAGTAGAAGAGAAGGAAAAAAAACCAATGGCCATTAAGGGCAACTTGGGATAACACATCCACATCCAAAGAGAAACAAGAGCATTTACATATAAGAAAATGCAATCTAGCACTAATGGCCATTCATGATGGTGCTTCTCCATAAGAAAAAGAACAAGAATAGGTTTGAAAGTAAATACAATCTAACACTCATGGTTATTCATAATGGTGTCTTTTCAAGTGATGAGGGAGATTCAAGCACTTGCCAAGGGGAACATTGCACAACATGAATGATGAGATAAACTCTTCTTTAGTAGATAAATTGTTAGATATCATAGGTAGTTTCACCAACTTAAAAGGAAATGCCAAAAGCAAGAACAAACATTTAAAGAGGTTAGTTTCTACTTTAAAAGATAAGATTAGCTTATTTCCACCACTATGAGATGAATCACATGTACATGATTGACTTCAGATTAAGAATTTAGTTGAAAATGATGATTTAAAGAAATCATTAACAAGTTTGTTTGTGGCTCAAAGAGTTTAAACATCATAATTGAGAGTCAAAGGATAAACTATAACAAGATTGGGTTGACATACAAGTCAAAATCCAAAGAAAATACATATTCATCAATTATAGTTAAGGCCAACCAAAACCTACGAATGTAATAAGTGACCTTCTTGGAGTAAACTCAAAAAGGCCAACAACATCAAATATCTTTGAGGTCAACTTCTAAGTGTTCATAAGCTATGTTCCAGATTTATCTAGAAGGCAAACTAGGGGGAAAGGCCGTTTACCTCCAGGATTAATTGGGCGAAGCATAGACATTTGGATTATCAAAAAAAAGGACAACAACATCCTTAAAAAGTGGATTCGCAGGAGGTATTTAGTAAACTTAGTGGAGAGTCTCATATATTGGTTTACTAAATCGTCTACCTCTTTTTAAAGTAGATTAGGGATGCTTACATCATTTACCTCTTGCTAAAGTAGATTATGGGATGCTAGCAATTGGGGACAATGGTTAATTTATATGATAGTTGATACAATATTTAAAGTCTAGTGTTAAATAATATGATTCATATATGTCTGTAATTGTATGAAATAGACAATTGGGGACTTATATGTTATATATGCTTGAATCATTGATAATTTATATGATAGGCTAACTTATGTTGCATGATTGACTTATATTTAGTTTTCCATCTGCATAGTCACATAGAAAACATTGACCTTAGACATCTCACAATAAATTTTAGAAATAATGTATCTAAGTATTGAGACACTTAGATGATAAGTAAAATGGTAGAATGTTATTTTAGCTCATGATGTTTGTTATAATGCATTTAATTGGACCAAAAATATCAAATTGTGAATTAATGATGACAATAATCAACCATACTTATGTAGTTGATCATGTAAACTTAGTTCAAAATGATCATGGTTGAAAATTTTCCCATGAACAACATCATTAAGTTTTATGACTGAGTTTTAAAAAATTATCAAATACATCATAGATTTATTTAAATTACCTATTTATATTTTAAACACATTTTATCCAGTGATATGTAGTGCCAAATTTATAAAAATAAACAATTTGTAATTAGAAGAGCATATGTTACATGCTAAAAAATTAATCTTTTTAATCATTTTGAATTTTGTGGTAAAATCCTAAAATATGCAACATTTATATACAAAACTATTTTTCCTAGGTAAAATTTACCTAGTTATATGTGTATACAAAATTTCATGAATTTTAAAATTTTGCGGAACTTTTAATGATTTTTCAAAGCTGGACTACTAAATGTTTCAATGTTCAATTTACTGCATTATGGAAATCCAGTAAACTATATGAAGCCATTCAATCAACCAAAATAAGAAAATCAGTCCTTTTAACATTTTGTACCCTTTTTAATGGGGGTTTGACGATCCTCCATGGTTTAAAATTTTGTACTGTACCGGAAGGCACAGGTGAAACATATTGTTTTACTTGCCGACCGGCATGGCACTGACACTGAAAACAAACTCTTTTTATTTGCTGTGCATACATATTTGATTTATCTGTCTCAGCATATTGTTCGTTTTTACAGAAAATGTGCATAAACTATATTGCTTATGTTATCAACAGGGTCATAGTAATGCTGACACAAACAGAGAATCTAGTGAGAAGGAAACTATAGAAATAAAAGAAGTGGGAGCCTTGGGTTTTATTGTAGTAGCATCAGCATTTCTGGTGTTACTCTTCTTCTTCATGTCCACAGGGTTTGTGATGCTGCTAAATGTAATGTTTGCCATAGCTGGTTCACAGGTATATATGGGATATTAATGCAGCCATATCACTGCGTTGTGATTTGGTGCAATATTGTCAATTATAGCTAGATAAGTCGCTAGCTTTCCAATTATTTAATTTACATATTTCAACCCTGATATCTGTTTTGAAGTTTATGTGTATCAGGGACTGCATGCCTGTCTTGTTTCACTAATCTCAAGGTACTTTAAGGATCAGAACTCACAGTTGGTTGCACAGAATTATCTTTAACATGCTTTGTTTTGTAAGCTTAAAATCTTGTATTGTATTATCGTGCAGAATGTTCAAAGGGTGCAAGCAGATGAAAGTAAATATTCCTCTTTTGGGGGATGTTACGATTCTTGCTATTGTGCTCCTGCCATTGTGCATAGTCTTTTCTATTCTTTGGGTAGTAAATCGACATTCACCACAGGCATGGGTTGGCCAAGATATTCTTGTAAGATAACTACTACTATTTTACTAGTATTGACTTCCACAAAAAGTAGGGAAATGACATGTGGTTCATAGGAAATTAACTCATTTTAAGTTGCAAATTGATTTCTCACCTGCTATATGGATTTCCGAAAGGACAAAATAAATCAATAGAAAACCAAATAATCCTGTTTTTAATCAAGTGCTTCTCCTTTAATATTTTTGCCTATCTTCCTCGTTAAATACTAGGGTAACACTTGCAAGTACTTTTTTTTTTCTTATCAATAGGAAAGAGATGCAGGATCCAAGCCCATAGATAATGGGGCAAAAATTAAAAGGGTATTCACTTTTACAGAATCATTAAAGGAGCCACCCTTTTTGAGTTATCATCAAATGAGTGTCCAAGATGTCCCACCTAATTGTCTACAAAATTTGTCTTTCTCAACCAGCTGCACCTTCACTTGCCCTCTAAAAATATTAAACAGGTTGTTTAATTGGTCTAATGTGCACAGTTAAGCAAGCTCATGTAGTTTTGGTTAAAACTGCTCATTTTTAAATTTAAAACATATGTAAACAATTAAAATTACAATAAAAAATAGAAACAAAGTGATATAGATTATTATGAAATTTTAAAATTGTAAGGTGAATTATAAATTAAAGAATTATTAAAAATGCATGTGTTTTTTTTTTTAACTTAGAGTAAGTTAGGACCATATAATAGATTTGTTCAAAACTACTATAAGAATCTAAATTGATCTTATTTCACAACAAGCACTCTATGTTTCTTGAACCCTAAGAAGTCATTATATGTCTTTCTTTTCTAATTTTGGGCATTTTAAGTCTATGTAACAAATTTAGTCAAAATTCTATATGAACCTAGTTTAGATTAGTTCATAACAAAAAAACTCTTATGCCTTCTTATATGTCTTCTTTTTCAAATTTAGGCTAGTTTAGGACTTTGTAGAATTTTTGGCCAAAAAAATTATTACATGAATCTAAAATGGTCTAAATTCACAAACAAGCACTCTTATATGTTCCCTAAAGCTTATGAAATTGTTATATGCCTTTTTTCCTAATCTTGAATATTTTTGGTCTATGTAATAGTTTTGACCATGCCTACTACGTAGACCTAAATTTATCTAATCCATAAACAAGCACTCTTATGTGCTCCCTGTAATATATGAAATTGTTATATGTATTTTTTTCCAATTTTGAACATTTTAGATTTATGTAATAGTTTTGTTCAAAATTACTAAATGAATTCAAACCAATTTAAATTTATAAATAAGTACTCCTATGCGTCTACTTGGATGTTATGGAGTCATTATATGCCTTTTTCAATTTTGAACATTTTAGATCCATGTAACAATTTTGACGAAATTGCTACATGGTCTTGAAGGAAGTAAAAAAAAAAGAATTACATAAGTGAAGGCCAAAATCTATTTATTTTGAATTTCTTTAAGGTTTATAATGTAAAGGCACTTGTGAATGAATGATGACTTTAAAAATATATACATGAAAATAGAAAAGAAACAAAAACAGAGATTCCTAGAGAAGAACAATAATGAAGATAAAAGTAGAAAGGAAAGGAGCTATTAACGGTACGGAGATGAAGAGACATTTGCAGGGAGAAGAAAGGGTACATTGGTATACCAAAGTTAAAGGATTGTAGTAATATTAGCACATTCCTTGATGGATTAGGTGGGACATAAGCTAGAAGAGAACCAATATAATTTTGTTTACGTAAGTGGCGAAGGTAGTTTAGAAGGATATGTTTGGTAAAAAGCATAAAGTGGGATGCTCTTGTTAGGACAAGATTGAGTAAGTGAATAGCGTATGCACTCGCAAACACAAATTTCTAACTACTCGTTCTATAGATCTATCAAGGTTACACAAGTTAGCATAGTGGTATAAAAACCATACAAGCATATACCATTCAACACACATGACTTATATGTGGTTTACTAGTACCTCCGAACTCCTATGCCACAATCTATGATCCGTTAGTGGATTACTCCTAGAAAGTCACTACCTTTTTCCTTCTTACTTAACTATTGAGGTGCAGAAATGTCTTAGAAGATCAAGATTACAAGTGAAAGGAATGCCATAGCGGTTTTCCAATTCTATTTCGCCAACGTTGAAGCATCCCCGAAGCCCTTCTTTTATAACCTTCGAAACCTCTTGCTGTAATTTGATCTACGACTAGTTTGTACCATCAATCGATAGCTTTACTTGATTCGACCATTGTTGAGCTCCAATAGCTCTTTCTACTTTCTATCCTTGGCATCAACTAATTAGAACTTTACCATTAGTTGATTGATGTGCCGCTAGTTGCCTGATCGTCTGAAATAAATATTTTGTTCGTTGCCTTGCCTCAGTCGACTACTTCATCATTCAAATAGATTTCATATCAGTTGATTGGTTGGACTCTAAACCTTGAATCTTTGGCATTTTGGATTTCCCCATTCCATTAGTTGACATGACTCTCTATTATCAGCTAATTTGAAATCCAATTACGACCAATTTTAAGGCCGAGTTTGCCTACGTTTAGTTCTGCCCCAACCCCATCTGTACAAGCCACTCATCTCTTACAGCTCACCATGTAATTTTACCACTCATAGCTTTTCACAGCTTGACTTTACCCCTCGGCTATCTTGTGTCAGATTACTTTTTCCCTCGGATGCACATGACCCCTCATCTCCTCCACGTTATCCTTTGTCTTCATCTACGTAGTTTGCCTCCATCATCTATAGTCGTCACTCCTCATTGCTTCTCATTCTGTGATCCCTCAGTCGTCTCATGCAACCCTTTTTGATCTCTTCAGCTCTCGAGCTATCGAGCCTCTAATTTGGCCAAGTAATCGTTCTAAAGTTGCTCCAACACCACCTCAATGCTTCTCATTTTGTGGCCCCTCGCATGTTCCATACCATCCTTTACCAATCTCTATGCACCTCTAAGTCATTGAGTGAGCCACCTTGGCCATGCCAAATCATTATCCACAATCATCACTCAACCTCGTTGAGCACAAGCTCTCCAACCTCTATGTGTGTTCTTGTAAGTCTCTGCACACCAAAACACACATGTCAAAAAACAAAAGTTAAATTTAAACCCTTTGCCCAAACATAAAAAATCCAAGGTCGCAGCTAATCATTTGGGGCATAATTGCACCAACAATTCTATGACGTCTTTTTAATAATAATGCAAAGATACCCCTTTAATGATAATCTTAAAAAGATACACACTTTTAATGTTTGCCCTAGATGATTTTGTTATAGTAGCAAAGTATGATTTATTAATTATAGCATGCTCAAATCTTTATATTCGATTGTAGATCAACAATGACAATGTTTTTAGTATTATGCACTTTTGCAATTAAAGATGACAAAATAGATAGAGGTGCCAATGTGTTGTTGCACAGATTCAACTTTGTTAGGAACCATACTAAGCCAACTATGGCTTGTTCCATTTCTGGTCGTGTCAAATGGCTAAGGTCAAAACCACTCAAGCCCGCATGCCCTATTATATTGATTTAATATGTTTTTAAATTTGTTAAAAAATGTAAAATAATAAAAAAAATTAATTAGGCTTAATACTTACATCAAGTTTGGTACAACATTTTAAAAAAATTATCAAGTTTGGTACAACTTGTTCATCATAGTTGAATATTGCATGTGTGCCTTTATCTTGTAGGTAGTTCTCAGTATTTAACCAAACCTTCATATTGAGGCACATCTCTAAACTTTATTCAGTCAGGTGACTAGTTACGTGCACTACAATAGCCCTTATCTTACTTAAGATATGGGAAATGTTAGTACATCATCAACTATAGATATTAAGATAGAAGAGACTCCACTTTTTTTCCACTTAGTCTGACACATCTATCCTCATAATTTTCAATTAACTTCCTATCTCTCACCTCAGGTGTCTCCACAGCCATTGGCATAACATAAAACTCGTAATGGCCATGCGACAATTTCTTCAATATCTATTGAACATGATTCATTGATATAAACAAAGTACTCCCTAATAAACACTACCAAGATTACACAATCATAATATAACAAAAGTAAACTTTATTTGTAAAGGAAAACCATATAAGTTTTTTCACATGTTGTGAAACATAAACAAAATGTAACAAGGTCCAAAAAAATATAAATATAAAGTTCTACAACATAACAATGTTAAAGGATTTACAAGTGAAATCCCAAAACATCTCAAAAATCACATAAAGTATGTCACTAGAGAAATCCTAGAAAATCTAACTCCAACCTACCAAGGAATTAGATACTCTCTCCTTGAAGCCTTGTAGTGGTAACTGTTATTGTTCTAGGTTATCTATTAAGTCAAAGGTCTTATATGCATGTCATAATATCTTCAATACATCCATAGCAAGTGTCTCAACATCCAAAGTAATTTGTTTAGTGTTGTGTTATGTATTATGTTCACTAGATCCTAACATAAGGTACCTTAAGTATCTATTTAATGTGTTATCTTCATTCGGTATCAAAACTATAAAATAATATGGAATCTTGCTTTATTACAAGAGATAAACCCCTATTTATACACGAATATAGAGACCTATTCTAGGAGAATTATTCTATAAAAAAGAGAAACGGAATATTTATCCCTAACAGAATATTTATTCCTAAATATTCTAACACTCCCCCTCAAGCTGGAGAATATAAATCATATGTACCCAGCTTGTTACATATGTAGTTAATTCGAGGATCTCTCAGTGACTTGGTGAATATATCTGCTAGTTGATCTTGTGAGTTAACAAAACTAATAGATATTTCACTAGATATTACTTTTTCTCTGACAAAGTGACAGTCGACTTCAATATGCTTTGTCCTCTCATGAAAATTGGATTCGAGGCAATATGCATGGCGGCTTGATTGTCACATATAAGTGACATTTGTGTAACCTCTCCAAATCTTAGCTCTTGAAGCAATTGTTTGAGCCATTAAGCTCTTGACTGGCTATGGTTATAGTTCGATATTCTGCCTTTGCACTGGATCTTGCCACAACATTCTACTTTTTGCTTTTCCAAGAACTAAGGTTATCTCCGACAAATATACAAAAACCTGAAGTAGATTTCCTATCAATGGGAGATCCTATCCAATCTGCATCAGAATAGCTTATGACTCGAGTATGTCCTTTGTCTCCGTACAAAAAATCTTTTCCTGGAGCACCTCTGATATATCGGATAATGCGTGTCATAACATCTCAATGTCTCTTTGAGAAACTGCTAACTTGCTGCCATTACTAGAAGAGGGCAGCAGAGAAGAGAAGTGGTTGATGTTGCTGCTTCTGTTGAGAAGAGAGGAGGCGCGGACAAGCAGAAGAAGACGGCGCGATCCTTGCGTCGTGATCTGAAATCCAGACACCCTAGCCGCGTAAGGAAGACGTGCTTCTCATCGCGTCGAGGAAGACGTGCTACTCGTCGCGTTGAGGAAGACGCGCGACCAGGAGAAGAAGATAGCGCGATCCTTGCGTCGCGATCTGAAATCCAGAGACCCTAGCCGCGTGAGGAAGACGTGCTGCTCGTCGCGTCGAGGAAGACGCACGACGAGGAAGCCACTACGATTGCTGTGTTGCAACGAGGAAAACGCACGACGAGGAAAGCGACAGAGGAGAAAAAAACACAAGCTTCGCCTTCACGCGGAGGGAGAGATCACCCTCCTGTTATTGCAGAAGGCGATGCGTCGCTGCAGCAGGAGGAAGACGTGCTGCTCGTGGCGTCGAGGAAGACGCTCGACGAGGAAGCCGCTGCGATTGCTACGTCGCAACGAGGAAAACGTGCGACGAGGAAGGCGGCGTAGGAGAAAAAAACACGAGCTTTGCCTTCGCGCGGAGGGAGCGATCGCCCTCCTGTTGCTGCAGAAGGCGATGTGTCGTTGCGGCAGGAGACGCACTGCTTCCAGTGATCCCGGTTCCTCTGCTCATGGGAGAGGAGACGCCACGCTAACGCAGGGATGCAGCACAGGAATCTCGTCACGTCGAGGAAGACGTGCGACGTGGCTTCCTGTGCTCAGGCTCGGGATCAGGAGAAGGAGGAGATACCTCAGAAGGGAGAGCCCCGACGGTTTCGCGCACGACGGAGAGCATGACCGGAGGAGGCGGCAGAGGCGTTCGGATTTGCAGTCGGCCAAAAGAGAAAGACTCGGTCGCTGCTAACGGAGGAGGCGGCGCGTTGCTTGCTGGGAAGAAGAAGCGAAGGTGGCGCCGCGACGTAGCTCTAGAGAAGAAGCGAAGGTGGCGCTGTGACATAGCTTTCCTTGGTCGGCGACGCTCTGGAGGGGGAGGCGCCGCGAGACAGGGAGGAAGAGACGCGCGCGTGTGCTCGTGTTTTTCCGAGACACGATGAACATGCGCGCGGTGGAAAGGGAAGAGGCGAAAGAGAAAAGGAAAAATCTAATTTGGTGGCTCTAAATGGAAAACCTAAACCGGAGGGAGGAAAACCCAAACCTAACCGGGCTCTGATACCGACCGCGAGACAGGGTTGATCTCTCGCGGTTGGTAAAGACGGCGAACAGAAATGCACGCGAGGAAAACACGTGGCGAACAGAGAGAGAGAAGGAAGAGGATTGGTTTTGGTGGATAACCCTAAACCTAGCCTCGCTCTGATACCATGTAAAATAATATGGAATCTTGCTTTATTACAAGAGATAAACCCCTATTTATACACGAATATAGAGACCTATTTTAGGAGAATTATTCTATAAAAAAAAGAAACGAAATATTTATCCCTAACAGAATATTTATTCCTAAATATTCTAACAAAAACTATTTGCAATATAAAGCATAGTATACAACCAAATAAGCAAACTATCATATAATGGTCTATTTATAGCATATGAATATCTCAATGAGGATATACTAAAATGTAATTACATAAAATAACCTATGGCATGTCAATTAATATGGTGTATTTACAAGGAATCTGTTGTAACCAAACAAGTCAATATTAACAAGGAAAACAAAAAAAGAGTGAACAAGGTAACATCGACACTATCACCAACTCAATTCAACCTACAACTTCACATCTGAGAAAAACCACCAACATTGACAAATACCTCAACCTCACATATAACATTGAACTACCATCTTAACTCTCCACTCAGACACACATTTCCTATCACTCGAATCCTTTCATTTCAGGCTTATGGTCTTCTTTTTCTTTTTTTAAAAAAAGAATCAATGGTGAATTCTTGAAATCTGCAATTCAGGAATGTTCTTTGGATACTTAGATGATGATTCAAAGTTTTGGACTAAGCCTATTTACTTAACTACTCTGCTGTGCTATCTTGAGCTTGAAATGAACTATAGGAATAATTTTTATTCATGGTTTAATCTCATAAATTACACAAAATACAACTAAAAAAGTAGTGATGTCTGCTGCATTAGATTAATTATTTTCCTTCCATGTGCTTCAGGATGGTCTGATTCTTTTTTTTTCCTGCTTTGTCTTACTTCAATTGAAAACCTTCTTTGTAATTCATTCAGGGAATATGCTTAATGATAACAGTGTTGCGTGTTCTCCAGTTACCAAATATCAAGGTAAGTAGGTAACTCGAAAGACAAAAACATATTTCACCTAACATATTTCTTAATATAAGGTTTTACTCTTGTATTCAGGTGGCATCAGTTCTTCTTTGTTGTGCTTTTTGTTATGACATATTCTGGGTTTTCATCTCACCTCTCATATTTCATGAAAGTGTTATGATTGCCGTAAGTTATTATCTTGTCTCTCTTAACTTCATTTCTGCATAATATTTTAGTATGTTAAGTATTGATCTTATTGTCATCATCATATAAAACAGGTTCATTTAAATTGATATTAAGGATGCATTATTTAAATTCATTTATTATAAGCCATGAGTTTGTTTATTTTGTATCCACTAATAGCAAAAGGCTTGGTCAACGTCTAAAGTTTGAAAAATAGAATATCTTAATCTTGATTCCTTATTAAACAAAATTGAGGATTGTTTCCATTTTTAGTCAAGAATTTTAGTAATTTACCTTGGAGTAAACTGGTTTTTTGAAAACTAATCTTTACATTGGATGTGATATGAACATAGTGATTAAAACTAGTCAACACATTGGGCTTTATTTGAACAAAATGTACTGAAAATTTTATGATCAAGTATTAATGTCTAATGTATTCAAGATAATTGTCAAATTTCCAATATGCCACACCCAAGTTCTATTTTTTCCCAAACCACACACCCTCACCCTGGCTTGTAAATGCTAAAAGGCACATGCTCCCTCACCTTCTCTTTTTCCATATCCAGGAGACCACCATCAATTTGTTTTGAGGCAAAACACCTTGATAGACTAAATGAAATGCAAACAACAAACGTATGTGCATGATATTAGAAATTTTCCAATATAATTTCCAAATTCTTAAATCTTCATAGGGTAATCCTTTTGCCAATATTTGTGCAATCTATTCTTTTTATCAAACATAGAGAATTTTTGTGATGCCAACTTCAAGCTTCTCGTTTATGAAATGCATGCCAATTACACATACTTAGTTCAATCATGTTTGAAAAATTCGATGCAACCCTGATTGTTCCCTTATTATCCCAACACAATTAAATGTTACTTCCTTCTCAATTTCAAGTCATCCAAGATTATCCTACTAAGTGTTCATAAATGTCAAGTTCCCTTGCTCTGAACTCAACCTCCAGATTTACAGCTTCTGTGATGACCATGAATGCATTTTCTGTCTAAATTTGACGACAAGTCAACCATAAAGTGTTGGCCTGTTGTGATTGTGCCATGATGTGTTCCACATCACTTATGTTGATCGCTTCTTGATATCTCCACAAAAGGTTGACTCTATGGCATTTACCCACCTTGAAGCCTACTCACCAGTTCAACAAATCCTCCCCTTGGCATTGTTTCCCTTTTCACGTGATCCTCACCATGGTGCAATCTGTAAATTTCCTCACTACTAGATGCAACAAATTTCACATCAGATTTATTGAATCTTCTGAATTTGTTAATTTAGTAAAGTTGCAAAAGTTCTCATCAATTCAGAATGATGGCAAATTTCTTTACTACCTGTTTGAAGCCTCCTACCTTGGATCTTTCCAGCCTTTTAGTTCTCCATGATAATTACCATAGAGAAGTTGAATGGTAAAGACTATTCTTTATAGGTTAAGTGATTCAAGTTTGGTTCATGGGCCAACATAAATAGGAACATCTCACCACCCATGATTCTGAGATAAAATGACTCCTAAATATCTTACGTTGCAATTTCTCCTACTATGAGACAAAAATACACTTGGTATCTTTATACAGGTGACAAGTCTCGAGCTTATGATGCCATTGTTTATGTTTTCAATTACGATAGTCTGACACTGAGATGACAACTTACATTGGTTTATCCCAAGCTTTTGTAATTGATTTTTGAGATATCTTCCAGATCACTTCAGATGTTAGGGATATGTAGGAACTCTTTAATAAGTTCTTACCATGATATTTCTTCTCACTATTCATCCTGAGTTAGAGCTAGTGAAAACTTAAATTTTGGGAGTCTTTTACATTTCAACTCAGTCAAACGTGCTTATGTGACTATTATTGGCTTCTATCATAGTTCACTATCCTTTGATCCCATAGTGGACTGATTTTCTTTAGCAATAAGTTTCCATGATTCCATCTAATAATTATTGCAGCACTAGTGGAAATTGTCAGTAAGGTCATGATGGACGATCACGTGGATAAAGTATGCCTAGGTGCTCTTGCTATGGGAAACTTAGGCATGTCAAGGATGTTTGCTACCCTATCATATCCACCTAGTGATCCTTTACACAACTTATATAGCCAAGGTAAAAAAACTTCTTAATAGAGTACACTAGCCCTTACCTATTTTGGGTCTAATTCTAGTGTAATAGTTGTTGTCAAAGAGTAGTCATGCTTCATTCAACTCCAAAATGCTGTTTAGAATCTCATTCTGAACTAAGGTTTCAGTTCCTGGTCAGAACCAGCTATGTCAAGTGCTAGCACCGGTGGTTGTGCTCCTAAGTGGAGAACTAGGTAGCAAGTGAGGTGGAGTTGCATACCTTATGGAAGCCTTGGACCTGTTAGAAACCTTATCATCATTGCATCGCATCACCTCAGAGAAGTGTATCACTAAATCATTCTTATTACAAACCCATGTGTAAGCCTCAAGCAAAGCCCTCAATGTCATTGTAGGCATATTTTGTTGTCTTGAAGAGTTTTGTGCACCAATCAACAAGTACAACACAATGGTTTTCCCATGTTGACTAGCACATAATGAAATTATAAACTATGTCAAGATGGTCATCAACACTGCATCCAAGTACCTCTTGGCCTATAAAGGTATGCCTACTAGCTTTTTATCTCATACATTTGAATAATCACTCAAATTTAAGATTTAGGGCCTTTGAGCATATTTTTGATAACATATTTTCTTTATTTGCCCTTATATTGCTAACAACTCCTATTAACATCACAAGAAATTAAAGATTTCACACATAAGTTAAGGGCATTGGGTTGCCTCTATTATATGTATTTTATACACTGAAGTTTCTATTGACTTTATTATTGAGTCATAAAAATTCATTAAATGGAATTGTTCCATAATATTCCATATCACTATGGTTTTGATTCAGGATTCAGGATTCATAGATAGGGAGGTTATTAGAGTAGGGGATGAATCTCGTAGATTACACCAATTAGATATGGCTTCATTGCTTTTTGTTCTTTTAGTAGCCCCATCACAACTTTATATTAGTCTTTAAGAGTTTAAAATATGTAGTTTCTAGTTTGTCTAGTCTTCAATCTCCTAAGTGGGAGTCATATAAATTAATGAAACATTATAGGTATTTATTCTTCAGTAGTGTGTATAAGTTTGCATCTTTACCCTTTGCTTTAGTAAATATTCAATGTTTGGGTATGAGTCGTGTTAGTTCAACTCTTGGATTACTCTTTTTAGATTCTATATATTTTTCTCTTTTTTACATTGAGATTAAAACTCAATACAATCCAATGATAATGATAAGGAGTACTTTCATACTTTCTAATTTTAGGTTTAGGTATACCTCAAAATTTCTCTTGCAATCATACCCAATAATTGCATAGTGTAGTGGAAAGGAAGAATTTTCATTGAATTAAGACCACTCATATTTTACTTTTACATAAAGATGTTCCTTTTTAGCATTTTAGGATAATGCACTTCTTACTACACTATTTATAAATCGTACATTGTCCTCTACTCTTTATGTGCATGTTTCTTTCCTCTTTCCTCTATCTTCATGTTCCCCTATGGGTCCCTTCTTTATGAATTTCTTATCTTATGCACAAGACAATTTATCCTCTAGTTTTTTAAGAGTGTCTTTCCCTACTACTCTTGTCTCCAAGAGCTACCTCATACAAATCTAATTAAATCTTTTGCCAACACGTCAAAACAACCTGATTGCATTAGGCCACTTGGGAGCATCATAGTACCAACAAAGATATAAATATTCTCAACACTTCCTCAAGGCTTTCTAGCTCTTCCTCTTGTATTGTCATCTTAAATCTTTTCTCTAATTTGGACCTTCTAATGCTCTTTGCAAAGCTATTCTAAAGTAATTTTCTTGATTTTATTTATCTAATACTTTATTGTCACTGCCATATTTTGCATTTTGTCTAATTTAGTCTCATGTTTAATTATTAGAATTACCTCAAGTCTTTTTGGATCTAGTTGGCTGTAGTCCATGATTGATGAATGGATACTCTTCATTCTAATGATTTTTAGAAGCTAGTTTCTTTTCCCCAAAAAAGTTTATTAGGTACTATAATTGGTTTTCAGCACCTTCCTTCATGGTCATTTTACTAGTGAGATTTATATCGAGCACCATCTATGGCTTCTTGCTTGAGGGCAAATTGACCAAGTGTGCAAGCTGAAGAAATGTTGATCACACTACCAACGATGTACCTTTATTAGAATTTTCATACTAAAGAATAAGAAGATCTCAATTATTTAGTCTAGAGGTTACCTGCTAAGGAGGAGCTATATTTCTTAATTGAAATGTGCTTGATTGGCTTTAGGCTACTATGTTGATACTTAAATGATTCTAATGTCAAATTAGTACTAATACAAGAGAAGCGACTTAACTAATTTATGGAAGAATAGAGAATAGTAGAGAAATTGGATTACTTCATAACTATAAGAGCTAACATCTCATTTGCATTTGCATTTGCATTCAATGTGATCCATTAGTTTCTAGAAATTATCTACCATAAATATTGGGAGTCACTCCTTAGAATCCTATGATACCTTACAAATGATACTCTTGTCATCTTTAGATTGTACAATAACTTGTGATTGATTTTACAAGTTCTCCCACAATAATTTAAAGTGATCCATTATATTCTTTTGGAGGTAATCTGATCACTTGGAAGATTAAAAAGTAGATGAAGTCAGGTCAAGTATAGAAGTGGATACAGAGTTTTAACCCAATTTTAGAGCTTGTTTAGATTAAACAACCGTTGATTAGTTACAACATACTTCTATAGAGCTAATGAAGTACTGTGAGAACCAAGTCATCATGAAAATAACCTATATAAATGTTTTAAGAAGATAGAGCATATAGTGGCTCATTGCCATTTCATTAGAGAGAAAGGTGTAGTCTAATGAAAAATTTCACAATCAATGATCAATTGACAAATTTACTACTAGATCATGAAGGAGCCCTAGATTGAATATATATGTGAACTAGATGTTGGGATCCATTGATGAGATGGCCAAATAAGCTAGAGGGGGATGAACAACAATTGTCTTTATTCTTGTTATTACATCTTCATATATATCCTTAATTAGTTCAATATACGTTATACTAACACTTTTCTTTTCTAGAATTCTCTATATAATTTCCCTTGAGTCTCTATCATAAGCTTTTTCTAGGTCGACGAATATCTTATGTAAGTCTTGCTTCTGTTCCCGATACTTTTCAATTAGTAATCTGAGAAGATGTATAGCTTTTATTGTCGACTTTGCAGGCATAAATCCAAATTGATTTTTGGTCACCGTGGACTCCTTCCTTAGTCTTTTTTTTATTACTCTTTCTCAAAGTTTCATAGTATGACTTATTAGTTTAATACCCCTACAGTTCCCACGACCTAACGGCGACCTTGTGAAGCCGCCTGAGGTCACGACAGTCTTGTGGTTGCAGTGTCGATAGGGTATCGATGCTAGTCCCACATCAGAATGGGAAATACCGCTGGTTTCGGATGACATGGAATGACATTTCATACTATGACTTGTCAATGAGTCAATCCATAAAGCCACTATCTTTTTCCTGTACGATGAATTGTTGGAGGTAGAGTAATCTTTTACAACTTTAATGATTACAAGTAAATAGAAGAGGAATTCTTATGAACACAAGGGAGAAGCTCTAATATAATTTGACCAACTTTATTTTAGCCAGCCTTTAAGTCTCCACCTTGGTCTTGTTTTATAGCTTTTATCATCTCTTCATTCTTCACTTGCTGCTTGCTGATCTATCACCGATCAATTGCTTCCTCTAATCACTTTACAAAGTCTACCAATTACTTCTGGGTCGGCTAGATTTCCCCTTTAGCAGATTGGGGTATTGTGGCTCTTAGGTCATCCTACTATTACAATGCAACTTTGTCAAAGCAACAACTTCTTATGGAGTTTCTATTGTAGTATTAGTCGATTGGAATTCTTCATCAATCGACATTGACTCCTTAGTCGACTTACTCTTTAGTCCATTGGGCATAGTTCTAATCAATCGAAATCTAACTACAATGATCCTAATAATTGAGTCTTGCTAAGTTGAAGATTATCCTTGCCTAGGAGTATAAGCCTCTCAACTTTCATAGCTCATTAGAGTTTACTTTTGGAGCTTGACATTGCCGCCATGATTGTTTCTTGTTAACTTACTCGTCTCTCGGATGCATTATGCCCATGGCTCGCTCCATGTGTCATCTTCATGCTTCACCTACATAGTACGCATTTATCAATTGTCATTACTATTGCACTCGATGCTCCTCGTCCTACAGTTCCTCGAATATCTCATTCTATACTTCTCTGATCTCTATAGACCTTAAGACACTGAGTTACTAACTTGGTCGTACCAAGTTATACTCTATAGCAACTCTAACACCACCTCAATGCTTCTCATCATATGGTCCCTCGGTCGTCTCATGCAACTTTCTCCAATATCTATGAACCTTTAAGTCAATATGCATGTCACCTTGGCCACGTCAAGTTATAATCTATTCACTTGACCATGTTGAGTCACAAGCTTCCAAAGACACACATATCAAAAGTTTAACTTAAACCCTTTACACAAACATCAAAACCTATAGTTGTACCCGAGCACTTGGCGCACGATTGCATTAATAATTCTCCCTTTTTGATATTTGATAATCCGTTTTAGGAAAATCAATGAATGCCAAAAGCTATGAATTTTCTATATTTTACTAGAGAGTAAGGATTGAAATTTTAAGCCGTTTCGCTTGATATCGATGAATATTTTCATTCTGCCAACGGACTAACACTAGTATTCCGGTCGGGATACTGTCTGGAGGCGTCGCTCGAGTCCAGCGACGCCTCTTGAGGTGTCGCGCGGGCTACGTCGTGCGGGCTCTGCGATGCCTCCGGACACGTCGCCCAGGTCTAGAGGCGTCGCGCGGGCCGCGCTTGCCATGGTTGCGTGGGTCGTGTGGACCATGGTCGCGCATACCCAGTCGTCGTCGTAGATTTTATTTTATTTTTAAAACTTAGATTTTAATAATCAACTCCTATCTATAGTTGAGATAATTTAAATAGGCTTAATTAAAGTCTTATAAAATTATCCTATTATTTTTTTTAAAAAATTATTATTTTTTTAAATATTTAGATTAAATTTTTTATTTTTAGTTAATATATTTTATATTTTAAAAATACTGAAATTATACTGCATGGTACGATATGGTACCGAACTTGTATTATTTCGGTTTGGAATCGAAACCACGGTACGGCTCAATATTTTAAACCTTGCTAGAGAGGACAAGGTTTATCCTAATAATTTTCCCTTATTGATATTTGATAATCCGTTTAAGTTAGGGAAATTAATGAATGCCAAAAGCTATGAATTTTCTAAATTTTTACTAGAGAGGACAAGTTTATCTAAGTTTATCTTTCTTCTTCCTCTAATTTTCAAACTAGGCTTCTTTTAATTCTAATAATAGAAGAACCTCTAGGAGGAGAATAAGGTATCTCACTTAGCCTTTTCTATCTTCTCCCCTTTGAAGGTATCCCACTTAGCCTTTTCTCTCTTCTCCCCTTTGACATATATTAAAAAAATGCACCAACAATTTCCTTATTATTGGTCTTTTACATCTATAATGAGTCTTAATTTGTATCTATAAAAAACAATGGATTCTAACATGAATACCAAGTTCCCTTTATCATCCACAATGTTGAATATCCCAGTTAAAACTTTCAAGCTTTCTACATTGTTTTAGTCAACTCTTTCCATAGTCTAGTTGATTGAACACAAGCTTAGTCGACTTTATATCACATCTAGTTGACTCTATTTAAAATAGTCTCAGTGGAGTCATAACTAATGCAGTTGATTTTGTACATGAAACACCCAATCATGCTAATTTTTGTAATTTATTAGAAATTTTACATACCTCTTACAATTTTAAAATTTTTGGAGAAGTTTGTTTTACCCATATTTACTCGGGAAAAATAGATTTACTTTAAAAATCTTTCCAATTTCTAACTTAGACACTATTGTCAAAACAGCTAAATGGTTAAATAAACCTTAACCTCAAGTCTTAGTTTTGATCCCAAACAATTGCATTTGTCAATCCCAAACTAACCCATTGCATTAGTTTATTGACATTTCATACAACTGAATACTATTTCATGCTTCTTAAACATATCCCATATTTTCCCATGCTTGAAACTATTTTGTCAGTTTTCAAGGATTGAGCTCCCTACTTATCCTCAATCTATTGGCACTCCTTATGAACCATTTTTGATATCCTAAGCATCTCTTCATTAGAATCTAATGACCATAGGCCCCAACATTTATAGGGGTCTCACTAAAGCTACTACCAACTCTGTCACCCTTTTCGGTTTATATGCCTTGCCATCCTAGCATCATATCTAGACCCTGAACTTCTCAAGGATCTTTTCTAAATGTTTAAGCTTTGATCTCAAAACTTGCTTCTCCAATTCTAGTATCCTAATCCTAGAATTATCATGCTTTCCTTTTGTATATACCTATTCTTAGGTATGTGCCTACTTTTCTTGATGTGCTTTTCTAGGTCACCTTCTACTTTCCTATCCCTAGGTAAAGTAGTCCTGTCATGAAAATTACTCATACAGAGTTATGATATTTGAAACCAATATTTTGCATAGGTAAATAAACATATGAATTAGCCCTATGCATGTAAGAATTTAACATTGAATTTAAATTCAAGGAGATAGTAACTTATCCTTAACCTTTGGAGGTCCCCTTTGACTTGATCCTCCAATTTCTTCCACTCCTTATTTTGCTTCTTCTCCTTTACCACTTTCCTCTTGGGCATTGAGTGTGGTCATGGCCTATTTCATGGGGCGTGAAGCAAATAATGTGGTTTTCTTCTTTATTTTGACTTTCCTACAACAATCTAGATTAGTCAAAATATTGGATTCAGCAAGTATATGAATTACGTTGCTTACCTCATTGAAGAGTGGACACTTGTTCTTGTAATCTCCTCTTTAATCACATCCAAAGCATACAATGTACTCCTTACTCTTTACTTAAGTGGAGGCACTTGAGGCTTTCTCTTCTAAAATCTCTTCTGCAATTGTAATGGACTCATTTCATCCATTGAGGAGGTGCTCCACTTGACTTATCCACTAAAGAAGGTCTAACATCCTCATTAACTTCCTCAATTAGTGGAAACTCCCTCTTCTTCGTCTAATGGAGCTTTGAATCTTTCCTTTTCCCTCCACTTCCTCTTCAATTGTCTTTTGGACTTAGCCTTTTGATCTTGGACTCCTTCCCTTTTCTTGGGATAAATGCACAATCTTTTTCTAAAGATCTCTTGCATCCTCACATTCCGAAATTTCATCCAGCATTCTCTTGGGCATAACCAAAATGAGTGACTTCATGATCTTGTTTCCTTCATAAACTTCGATTTGTAGCTTAGTTTAATCTTTTCTTTTAATTCTCCTTCCTTCCCCATCTTTAGGCTTTTCATTCCCTAATGTATGACAAGATTTCTTTCAATCTTGAGCTTGAACCAATACTCCACCTCCTTCCAAAAAATAAAATCTCCATTATATGGTGAAATCTCAAAATCTATCCTAGTCATCATTTTGATGATCTCACCGTTGAGACTCTAAAAACCACTTGATATCGATGGACTTTTCTAACACATTGCTTGATTAGCAGTTAAACCTTTTGGGGTGACCGAGCTCTAATACCACTTATTGGGACAATTGATGAGATGTTCAAGTAAGCTAGAGGGGGAAGGAGTGAATAGCGATTATAATTTTATGCAAATGTGCTCTTGCTAATGTTTCACAAGGTCATAAAAAATTAATAGTGAAAATAAAACAAACAAAGAATTGCAATCATACCAATCGCTAACTGATGTGCCTTCCGCAAGTATACAGAATGTCGTCAAGTAATAAAAGATATCGAATTCACAGGGACCATGAAATTGATCACTAAACTATCACAATAAGAGTGGAGAGATCACTTATGTTGAGTTGGTGTGGGAAAGAGAGTGTAGTCGAGCTCCTAAAACCTCAAACAGAGAAAAATCAACTATGACAAATTTGGGGAAACGATCCTAGGACTTCGGATTCCTTGAGATTATGTTTGATTGACTATGGATCCTTCACCATTCCTCAATATATGCACATTTACAGGGATTCTAACCAATGTATCCAATTAGACCTCATTAGGTTTCCTCAGAATAAAATCAATGGCGTTCTAGCATTATGATTGTCAGTTTGAGATGACCCCAGATAGCCTGGTTATGACTCTCCCGCTGTCACCCGGGCACCCCAGCATACTACTAGTGTCCTACCCTCTGTCACAGGGTATCCATTTAAGGACCTCTCCCTAACAACCAATAACTATTAGTTATCCCTCATAAAGATTCATTATAGCCTAAGGATTTCCTCGGAAGGTCCGGTTAAAGGTTAACCTTCTGTCACAAGGCACCCCGGTCATACGATCCTAAGAATCCTCAAAACCACAATACATCCTTATCCTCATAGACTCGATACCATTCATAGACATATTATCAAACAATCACAAGACACAAGTCCATAAAGCAATATGCACACTTATATCATTGAACATGGTAAACAACAAATCCACAAGTTCAATCATCCATAACACCTCGATTCCTCCTAATCCTAGAATCTAGAGGACTACTCCATAACGGAGAGATTACAACTCGAAGAACATGTGAAATAATACATTTTAGATCCTAAAATCCAAGACGGAAAAAGGAAGTAAAACTTATCAATGAAGGTCTTCTTCTCCGCTTTGCAATCTTCTCGTTGACGGTGGACGGAGGCGATTGAGTAATCCCGGACAGATGGATGGATCGTCGATTCTTGCTCCGGAAGGCGGCTTCGGTGGCTCTCAATCACTCCTAGGGTCTATCCCAAGGTCTCTCCCTTTTCTTAGGAGTCTTAAGGAGGGTATTTATATGCCCCCTCTAATTTCCCTTCTCCACACGATAGGCACGCCTACGTCACACGGCCGTGTCTGGGAGGCATGGTCATGTGCTGCCGCTTCTTTGGAGAATTGGCACGGTCGTGCCTAGGGGGCATGACCGTGGCTAGTCGGTGCTCAGGAAATATGGCACGACCGTACCTGTGGGGCAGCGCCAGGGGCAGCCGCGGCTCTGGAAAAATGGCACGACCGTGCCTGTGGGGCATGGCCATGCACTGGCTGGATGCTGGAGCGGAGGCACGGCATTGCCTGTTTGGTACGGTCCTTGGTAGTTGGTCCTCTGGTGGAAGACACTGCCGTGCCTGGTGGGCACAACCATGTGTTGGTTCTGCCTATGAAGAAGCACGGCCGTGCCCTGGGGGGCACGGTCCCTGGAGGAATGAGACACGGCCGTGCCTGTGAGGCACGACCCTGTCTTGCCTTGTCTTCAATTGCTTCTCCGCTCGCCTTTTTCGCTCCATTTCCGTACTGCAAATACATAAACACACGAGCAGACCTCCGAACTAGGAAATGGAGAAAATCATGCCTAATGCATAGATAAAGGATGCAATGAACGTAGGAAATAGCGTGAAGTACAGAAAGATGTACGATTAAAGCATAAGAAACATATGTATACCCTACGCACATCACTAACAAGACATTTACGTGGTTCATAATTCTCGTTTTAACTCAACGACCTACAAATTATCGATGAGTCACTCCTAGAAAGTCACTATGTTTTTCTCTCGTGGTGAACTATTTTACAACATCAACAATTACAAGCAAATAGAAGAGAAAGACTTAAGAATACAACAACAATAACCAAGTCTTTATCCCACTAAGTGGAATTGGAAGGCTTAACAATACAAGGGAGAAATTCTAATAGAATTTAACCAATTCTATTTTCGTCAACCTCAAAACCTCCACCTTCATCCTCTTCTATAAACTTCATCACCTCTTCATTCTTTACTTGTTGTCTTCATTCTTCACTTATTGTAGCTAATTGTCACTGATCGACTAGATCTATTCAATAATCGATTACTTCCTCTAATCGCTTCAGCTCAAATCTGCCAACAACTACTTCAGTTGACCAGATTCCACCATCAGTCAACTTGGACACTATTGCCCTTAGGTCATTTGACTATTGTAGCACAACTTTGTTAAATTAATGACTCCTTTCGACTATTTTTTTTTTATCAATTGTCGATTGGGATTCTTCATCAATCAATTGTTCAGTCTACTTAGCTAGGAACAAAAATATTTGTTTGTTGGCTACTCACCTTCAGTTGACTCCTTAGTTGACTCATTTCCAACCACTACAATCATTCTAATGATCGACTCTCCCCTAACTTGAAGACTATTCTTGCCTAGGAGTACAAGTCTCTAGCTCATGGAGTCTTTTATCAAGTTGGCCCTTGAATACACCATGTCCATGGCTTTTTCAACGTGTCATGCTTTATACTTCACCTACGTAATATGTCTCCACTGGCTATCGTCATTGCCACCACCCTCAATGCTCCTCATTCTTTACTTGTTGTCTTCATTCTTCACTTATTGTAGCTAATTGTCGCCAATCAGTCAACTAGATCTATTCATTAATCGATTATTTCCTCTAAATCGCTTCAGCTCAAATCTGCCAACAACTAGTTGACTAGATTCCACCATCAGTCAACTTGGACACTATTGCCCTTAGGTCATTTGACCATTGTAGCACAACTTTGTTAAATTAATGACTCCTTTCGACTATTTTTTTTATCAATTGTCTATACTTAGCTAGGAACAAAAATATTTGTTTGTTGGCTACTCACCTTCAATTGACTCCTTAGTTGACTCATTTCCAACCACTACAATCATTCTAATGATCGACTCTCCCCTAACTCGAAGACTATTCTTGCCTAGGAGTACAAGTCTCTAGCTCATGGAGTCTTTTATCAAGTTGGTCCTTGAATACACCATGTCCATGGCTTTTCCCATGTGTCATGCTTCATACTTCACCTACGTAATATGTCTCCATTGGCTATCATCATTGCCACCCTCAATGCTCCTCATTCTGTAGTCTCTTGAATGTTTAATTCCATCCTTCTCCAACTCTTCGAACCTCAAGCTACTAAACTACCAACTTGGTTGTGCTAATTCATACTCCTAAGTTGCTCGAGCACCAATTTAGTGCTTCTCATCTTAGAGTCTCTCGGTCACCTCTTGTAATCTTCTCCAATCACCATGAACTTTTAAGTCACTAAACGTGTTGCTTAAGTCACACCAAATCATCATCCATATTACTCAACCTCATCGAGTTATGAGCTCTCATGCAGATCTTTGCACACTCAAATATGCATATTAAATCAACATATACGATCTAACTTAAAACCTTTGTATAAATATCATAATTCAAAACCCAAGGTTAAACCAAACCACTTGGACCACGATTGCACTAACATTAGATCTAACTTTAGACTAACTTGAAGGACGGTGTTAGGGTTTATAGGGAATTTTTTTATATACCACCTATTATGAGGTGTGAATCGTAAAGATTATGTGAAACAATAGATAAAGGTAGATGGGTCAACCTAGGGTAAGGAATCCTAATTTTTTCTCTATTACTCTAAAAATGACTAATGATATCACATGTGAAACAAGTTGAAGATGGTGATGACAATGATGACCGTAATGGAACTTCTGCAAGTAAACTATGAGGGCTTGGCTTTTATGAGCATGAGTCTTATGGTTTCATCATTTGATGAGGATGCTTACACAATGGGAGTTCCTTGATGAGGCAACAAGGGATCTCGTATAGGCGACAATGGGAGTTCCTTCCTATTCTCCCTTTTATGTCCTTTGGGTATTCTTCCTCTTCTCCTCTTCCTTCTCATATTGGTGTCTCTAGCATTATGTATTGGCATGCCTTGCATGACACTGGCACTAGATTGTTCCAATTGGACCAAAACAGTGTGGAATGAAATCTTGAATGATAAACCTTACATAAAGCTCGGTAAAATGGAAGAATATGTGATTATCTTGCTAATAATGAGGTGAATGAAGATTTGTGATATTTGAACTAGAAACAGAAATTTGACTTGTTAATGCTCACATGGCTACAATCATCATAATGCCGCACTGGTAGAGTCATAATTTAAATTTCCTATTCTCCCACTAAGAACCACTTAAATTCATATATATAAGTGATCTGGAAATTACAAATAAAATTTATGAAAAGTATTAATCAAGAACTTAGTACAAATGCATTCATTCTTTTAAAGGAAATGCTGAAGTGTAGGGTACTGCCAGTTTAAGTTTCTCGAAGGAAACAAGATGGAGATTGACTGGAGGAAAATGACAAGATCTGACAACCATAAAATACCTAAAGCTAAGAGTATATTTTAGAAATGATAAAAGTTATGTGCATAATCTTCCATGTTTCTTGTCTAATGGTTAGAACATATTATTTTTCTTTTGATTTACTGTAATTAATGTTTTTTTATGATTCATTATTTAATCTTTTGAACATCTATAAGCATATTATTAACTTGAATTAAAGGTTTTATACTTATGCATATTTTCTTTAACAAAAATGACAAGAATGCCAACTAGACCAATTGTTCCACCAAAGAGATGAGATGCGAAAATCAACCCTTCCTCCTGGACCTCTTTATATCAAAAAATTAAAAATTGTACTAACTTTAAATTTATTTAATATGTGGGATCTTAATATTTTTTATAGTTTGATAGCACGACATATTTTTTATAAAATAATAAAGTTTTCTAAGAAAAACCAAAAAAATATAATAGACTTTATTAAACTGACATCTAAAAAAAACTAAAACTAGTTATTCTACTATATCTCATAATTTATGGAATATTTTGAGCCTATATATGATTACAGAATATGTTTTCCCACACTCCCCTTAAGTTGATATTTATCATTTCCAACTTTGAAACACTAAGCTACTTAACCCTTTAGTAATTATATCTACAAGTTGTCCATATGTAGATATATAAGTGTACAAATTAACCTGCTTTCTAATCTCCATGATGAAGTGTCTATTTCGTTTGATCATGTTGTACTTGATCGTGAGCTGTGCTAAATGCAAACTTATTATCACAATAAAGTCTCATTAGGTTATCCCACTTGATCTTCAAGTCTTTAAAGTTATCTTTAACTAAAAGTAGTTCGCATACATCATGCCCTTTGATTGAAATTCTGCCACTACACTAGATCGTGCTACCATATGTTGTTTCTTGTTCCTCTATGTCACAAGGATACAAAGTTGTAATATCTAGTGGTTGACCTCCTATGAACCATAGACCCAACATAATCAAATCAATATATGCCTTTAGCACCAAACCACCATTTCTTTTAGATAGACTATCCTTTCTTTCTTTCTTAGTGTTCCTTTGAGAAATTGTAATACTTGGCGAGATACTTTGAGATGAGCTTCTTTTGAGTTATGCATGAATGAATTGACTAATCACACTTACTCCACATGCTATGTCTTGTAATGTATGAAATAAATAATTCTTATTTATTATGACATTTTTTTTTCAATAGTGGGATAAGGCTTCATTGTTGGTTGTTGGTATTCTAAGTCTGAGATTTGAGTTTATTGAAGTACTTGCCGGCTTACATGCTAGTTTTCTTGTTTCTTTAAAGAGATGTGGCATTCCTTATCTTTGTTGTGAGATAAATGTCTTTCTTTGAGTGAGCCATCTCATTTCCCGTTATTGTTATATCATCAACATACTAAAAGTGTTATGACTCCCTTGAAAAAGACTTTGCCTATGCCCATAACAATCATAACTCTTGCAAATCATGCCCATGGTGATTGCTTAAATCCATATACGGCTTTCATACATTATGAGCTTCTAAATTATTTCCATATTCTAGTAGGACCTTAATATAAATTTCTTCCTCTAGTTCTCTGTATATACTATATTCTTGACATTAAACTCATACTCAGAATCGAAGTTGGATTCTTGGACTTGCATTAGTTCGGGGACAACTATCTTTTTCCTTGAGTATGTCTCGTTAAGTCTCACATTTTAGACACGGGAAGTAATGATAGGATGAGTAATTCTCCTCCTAATGATAAAGTGTGGTGAAGTAAGATGTTTGTTCATTGAAAGTAATGCCCATCGATACAAAACTTTTTTAATGGAGGACGATAACCATGCCCAACAACTTTTTTCATTGAAAGGTAAATGATTTATAAGATAAATGACTAAGTACGCTAATGAACAAGTAGTTAAAGGCTTACCA
The DNA here is from genome assembly GCF_044706935.1 of Curcuma longa. Classification (NCBI taxonomy): domain Eukaryota; kingdom Viridiplantae; phylum Streptophyta; class Magnoliopsida; order Zingiberales; family Zingiberaceae; genus Curcuma; species Curcuma longa. The sequence continues at coordinate 938,421 of NW_027435599.1, read as the reverse complement.
AGGTTACCAATAAAAGATCTCAACCTCTTGCCAAGTAACTGAGAAAAGCCCAATTATGAAGGCTGGTAAAAAAAATGCAACTTTAAAGGTTGATAAAAGAAAATAAGGAAAAATAACAATGGCATTTTACTAACCACACACTTCACTTTCATTAATACCCGAATCATGCACCACACTTTTATATTTACTAAATCACGCACCTATTTCCTAGAATATCCCTCCATTTGTACATGCCCTTGCCGACCACTCAAGCCACTGAAGCACATTTAAAATCTTAAAAAATAAACTACGTTTTATAGGATTTTAAAACTAGTATTTGTCTCCTTCGAAAAAAGTAATTTTTTTAAAAAATCACAATAGGCTAAATACAGTGTGGAGCTAAGTTTGAATGGTTATACTCAAGAGAGTCCTAAGAATACACTGGTCCTAGTTTAAATTGAATTTGATAAGCCTAAACCCATTAGTGAGATTTGGTCAAAACTCACTAATGGTTGTATAGGGTCAGGTCCAAATTCAAAAATTTTGAATATGGTTAGATTCGCAAGAGTACTAGGAATATATAGGCGTTGTTGTTGAGTGAATATAATAAGTCTAATTCCATGAATAACTTTGTGATAAAATTACATAAGGTTGGATTTTTTAAAAAAAATTTTACAATAAGCTAAATAGAGCGTGGAACCAAGGTCGGAGGGCATGATTACAGTCACGAGACTTCTAGGAATGCATTGATCCTGATTTGAATTGATTTGAATATGTCTAAGGCCATCAGTGACTTTTGACTAAAATTCACTAATAACCTTCGCCATATTCAAATCAATTCAAACTAGGACCAATGCATTCCTATAAATCTCTTGAGTGTAACCATGCCCTCCAACATTGTTTCAAACCTTAGATATGCTGCTATGAGTTTCTAAAATTTATATAACTTTGAGCAAATTTGACATAAACTTTGTTGGACATAAGCCTATTATATTTATTCAACAATAACACTAATGTATTCTTCAGATTCCCTTGACTCTGACCATGTCAAAAAATTCAAATTGTGGATATTATATGACCATTAGTGTCTTTTCACTAAAACTCACTAAAGTACTTAGGTTTATTTGGTTCAATCCAACCAGGACCAATACATTTTTAGGAGACTCTTGAATGTAACCATGCTTCTAGATAGACTGTTGTGAGTTTTTAAAATTAATACAACTTTGAATAAATTTGGTATAAACTCGTTGTTGAACATAAATTTATCATATTCACTCAACATCACCACCAATGTATTCCTAGGACTCTATTAACTCTGACCATGTTGAAAATTTCAAATTTAGAATATTGTATGACAATTCATTACTTTTGACCAAAACTCATTGATGGACTTAGGCATATCAGATTCAATTCAAACCAAGACCAAAGCATTTCTAGGAGTCTCTTGAATGTAACCTTGCTCTCCGACCTTAGTTTCACATCCGATATAGGCTATTATGAGTTTCTAAAATTTATATAACTTTAAGTAAATTTAGTACAAACTCACTATTGGACTTTGGCTTATCATATCCACTCAACAACACCAATGTGTTCCCGTGACTTTCCTAACTTTGACTATGTTAATTTCAAATTCTGGCATTGTACAATGCCCATAAGTGACTTTTAGTCAAAACTCACTAGTGACCTTAGTCACATCTAAATCAATTTAAACCATGACCAATGCATTCCTAAAATCTCATGAGTGTAACCATGCCTTCCAACCTTGGTTCCACATTCTATATATCCTACTGTGAATTTTTAAAAAATATACAACTTTGAGTAATTTGGCCTAGACTCATTGATTAGCTTAGGTCTATCATAATCACTCAATAAAAACACTCATGTATTATTGGGACTCCCTTGACTCTGACCATGTTGAAAATTTCAAATTCTGGACATTATACGACCATCAGTCACTTTTGGCTAAAACTCATTGATGGACTTAAGTTTATCATATTCACTCAACAACAGTACCAATATATTCTTAGAACTCTCATGACTCTTTGAAAATTTTAGATTCTGGATATTGTATGGCCATTAGAGACTTTTAACTAAAACTCAGGACTCATCAATAAGCTTTGGCCAAAATCATTGATGACCTTAGATATATTCAAATCAAGATCAATGCATTCCTAGAAGTCTCTTGAGTATAATCATGTCCTTCAACCTTTGTTCCACACTTTATTTAGCCTTCAATGAATTTTTAGAAAAATTTCAATCTTATACAATTTTATTATGAAGTCACTGATGGACTTAGATTTATCATATTCACTTAACAACCACACCTATATATTCTTGAGACTCTTGTGAGTGTAATTATGTCCAAAATTTCTGAATCTGGGTACAGTTATTAATGAATTTTAGTCAACACTCACTGATGGACTTAGGCTTGTCAAATTCAATCCAAACCAAAACCAATGTATAGTTTGTACCCTCATAAATGTAACAATGTCCTCTAATCTTAGTTTCACACTTTATTTAGCTCGTTGTGAATTTTTTTTTTTTAAAATCTGGTTTTTTAGACAAATAGTAGTTTCAAAATCATATGACATGTAGTCCATTTTTCAAAATTGTAAATGTGCTTCAGTGGCTTAGGTGGGTCACACAAATGCATGTATAGTCATAAGAGTATTTTAGGAAACATGTGTGTGATTTGGTAAATATAAAAGTGTAGTGCATGATTCGAGTATTAGTGAAAGTGAAGTGCGTGGTTTAGTAAAATGCCGAAATAACAATGAAAGCTAAGCAACAACAAAAAAATCTAGCTACAAAGGCTAGTAAAAGAAATTCGTTGCTAAGGAAAAATATGCAATGAAGGCTAAGCAAAAGAAAAAAATCCAAGGCAAGCTATGAAAGTTGGTAAAAGGAAAGTCGACAATGAAGTTAGAGCAAAAGTGAGAGTTGGTAATAAGAAAATTCGACAATCAAGGCTGAACTAAAGAGAAAAATACAACTTTAAAGGCTAGTAGAAGAAATTCAATTATTAAGGTTGTTAAAAGGAAAAGTTGCAATGAAGGCTCATCAAAAAGGAAAAATCTAGCTATAAAAGTTAGTAAAAGAAATCAACAATGAAGGCTATCAAAAAGGAATCGAGCTATAAAGGCTCTACTAAAGGGAAAAATATTAGCAATGAAAGTCAAGAGAAAAAAGGAAAATTTAGATATGAAGGTGAGATATAAAGGTTGGTAAAAGGATCCTAGCTACAAGGGCTGGTAAAAAGAAAAATCAATGAGCAAAAGGGAAAAATCCAATTATAATAAACGGAATACAACAGCTATGAAGGCTAGTAAAAGAAAAACAATTTAGTAATGATAGCCAAAAAAAAGGGAAAACTCCAACTATCATGGACCGTAAAAGGAATATGAGAAAAATCAGCAATGGAGGTCGAGCAGGATAAACTATCATTGATGAAGAGTAGAGAAAGGAATCTAGCTATGAAGGCTTGTAAAAGCAATATGAAAAATATTCTTATTTATCGTTAGAAAACAAAGAAAAATAGGGAAAAATAATCAATGTGTGATGGTGGTGGAACATGAGAAATATTTTATTATTGCTTTAGGATCCAGAGAATTAATGATGTTGGTGTGAGTTAATTATTTAAATCTGAAGGAAGGGGCAATTTCTTCTTGTAATAGTGGTCATGGTTTACAGGGAGAAAAACAGGTGAAAAAGTAAAAGGAAATTATAGCTCCCGTAAAGGAGGAAGAGACAAAGGATGCAATAGAGAAATAGAAACAAACGAAAGAGAATTTGATGGAGATTAGTAATAGAAGAGGGAGTTTTATGAAAAAAAAGAGAAATAGGAAAGGAGTGGCATGTTTAGAAAAAAAATAGGGAAGTAAAAGAAAATAGGAAATAGAAAAAAAAATATTTTAGGACTTTTTTTAAAAGATAACAATGATGTGATTGTAGGTAAGAGAAAAAAAGGAAAAAAGTATGTCGAAAAATTGTCAATACCAATCGCTAAGTTTTGGCTTTGATACCATGTCGACAAATTGAAATTTGTATTAACTCCAAACCTATCTAATACATGCTACACCAACTCAAGCTTCATTTCAACCTATGGGAGTTTGTAGCATTTGTTCAAGTCAAGATCACAATTCAGATTTTTGCCCAAATCTCCAACAGGATGAATCAGTTGCGGCTTTGGCTAGAACACAGTTTCAACAACGGAACGACCCCTATTCATCGTCCTACAACCCAGGGTGGAGGAATCATCCAAATTTGAAGTATGGGAACTCTTTTTATCAACAACCACCTTCCCAACCATCCCAACAACAAAATCAGCCCCAAAATCAACAATTTCAGCCATCATTTCAGCCCCAACAGCAGCAATATCAAAGTGGACAGCTTCAACAAGGTTTCCAACAGCCCCCTCATCAATTCCAGCAATTCCCCAATCAATTCCAAAATTTTCAGCAGCCTACACCTCAATTCCAGCAGCCACAACTCAATTTCAGCATTTAAATCAACCAATTCAGCCCCCTACACAGAATTTTCAGCAAGCTTTTCAGCCATTCCCAAGCCAGAATCAACAATTTCAGCAGCCCCCTCCTATGTTTCAAGCTCAACAAAAGCCATATACGAGCTATGGAAATTCTAATTCTGCCAATATGCAACAACAAAGGATGGAGGAGTTGATGCAACAAATTTCGATGCAACAACAGAGTTTGCAAAATCTTGAAAGACAAATGGGACAATTGGCGAGTGGGATGAATCAATTACAAGCTCAAGGTTCAAGCCAACTACCATCACAGACAACTCCCAACCCTAAGGGGAATGTTAGTGCCATAACTTTGAGGAGTGGGAAATCAATTGCAAATCCAAACATCACAAATTCTGAAATTAATCAGAAAATTCCAGCACCTTCAATTTCAGCTCAAAACAGCCCCGAAATCGACTTTTCAGCATCTATTGGTGGTCAAAGTTCACAACCAAGCTCCTCCTCAATTGATCATTCAAATTTGGTGGAAGAACATGAAGAAAACAGAATTTTTGAGGATGGGACAGCAGCTAAACCAACCAAAGATGCAGCCCCTAGTTCAACACAACAAAATTCAGCTCAAGAGGAGGTGTCTAGGGTGCCTTTGCCTTTTCCACAGCGTAAAACTCAAGCAAAAAGGAATGTAGAGGAGGAGAAAGCCAAGGAATATCAAGAGCTTGTCGACTTGTTTAGCAAGGTGGAATGCTTCACTCCCTTCAATGGTTCTTCTCCTCCTCTTCTTCTTCGCGCTTCTCTCGGTCACTTGTGTTTCTTTGGACCACCAAATCCAATCCCATTGCTAATGATGGTTCCTAGCTATGGGCCCTTCGTATTTGGTATTCTATTCTATTCGAATAGCATCAAAAATTTTGTTCGATTTAGTTTGACTTATTGTTAACCAAACCCTTGGATATGACGAGGTCAACCCATACTAAATCGATCCAATTCTGTTCTCTATCCAATCAGGATTTCTCTAGCTTTATTAGAGTCTCTAACTTTTAATCATAAGTTTATTTTTTACATAAATAAAAAATTGTAAATTTTCATAATCTTAAATTATAAGTATCTTTAGTTGATTTCAATAAAAAAACTTGAGCTTAATAAATTTTTAATAAATAAAATTAAACAAATTTAATAAAAATAAATAAATAAATTTGAACATAATCAAGGACTCAACTCATTTAAGAGGTGGGATTTGAAATTTTAGAATTCATCGAGGTGTTTTTTGTATAAAGTAAATGCGAGTGAGTAAATCTAATGCTCGCGTCACTAGTATTGCGTTCGGTGTGGTAGATAGATGCTGCACAATTGCGGCGGGGCACTAGATTTGCTTTCCTTTTTCAACCAATCAAACGCGACAATTCCCAATCTCTCAAGTTACCTAGGAATTTTATAGAATACCCCTTATAAGTTTTCAACTTGCCCAAAAGTACTTCAAAGATTTTATGTAATATAAAATTTAATAATCTTAAATTATAAGTATTTTTAGATGAATTCAATTAAAAAAACTTGAGCTTAATAATAAATAAATAAATTTGAACATAATTAAGGACTCAACTACTTTACACTGCCTCCATGTGTCTCTCAGCAAACAAAGAAAAATATTTATTTAATGTTTAAGAGGTGGGATTTAAAATTTTAGAATTCATTGAGGTGTTTTTTCTATAAAGTACAAGTAAATCTAATGCTGTCGTTAGATTTTACTGAAAGATTGCGTATCTAATACTGCGTGCTGTGTGGTGGATAGATTCTGCACAATTGCGGCGGGGAACTAGATTTGCGTTCATTTTTCAACCAATCAAAACGCGGCAATTCCCAACCTCTCAAGTTACTTCGGGATTTTATAAACTACCCCTTGTAGTTTTTCAACTTGTCAAAAAGTCCTTCAAAGATTTAAAAACCTTGGCATCATTTATTAGTTATCAGCACCCTCAATCCATTTCATTGTGGAAAACGTATAAACGTAATCCTTTTTTTTTAAAATCATTTTCATCTATCTTTCTTTTTATTTTATATTTCCAAATAGATTTTTAAAATTTTTTTATGAACAAACCTTTATATATATATAAAATGAATTCTAAAAGTGGCAAGGGATGGATCTACAAATTAAACATTGACTGGCCTTTGAGTGTGGAACCTATCAATTCTCTTTGACAGGGGCGGATCCAGGATTTCATATTTGGGGGGGCCATATAATGAAAACGATATACTCATTTGAACAAAAGAATTGCCCAAAGAGACAAATTCCTGCATAAAGATATATGAATATATGGTGGTAAATGTGAGAAAGGCTCAAAGGCAGCAACTGGACAAGAACAAGCACCTGGACAGAGTACCTGAGGCCTTACCGGCGTTTCTCTTCTTCCTTGTGATCGACACCCACCAATCTCTCTGATTCGATGATCAAACCACCCAAGCCCTGGAAAGTGAAAATCAAAAAAGAACTCAAATCACAGCCCGAAAAACCCTAGAGATCAAGCGATTCGGCTGAAACTCACCCGATTTACTTCTTCTCTTCGACTCTTCCGGTCTGCCCTTCATGCCACTGCCGCCGCCGATTGACCCTGTTACCGGCACTGTCCAATCCACCTTTCACTCACCGGCGTCCTCAGCCACCTTGCAGATCGCCGGCAATCCAAGCTGAAGTTGTTGCCACCACGTCTGACGAAGACACGAAGAAGACGGAGGCGCGATCGGGACCCAACGAAGACAGACTCGCGATTTCTAGGTTTCCTTATCGGCTTATCGGGTTGGTTTAGGATCCAATAGATCAACAACCTATTAACCCTAAAACCTATTAACCAGTAACCCTAAGGGTTTAATCTAAATACATTAAAGGTTTAATTTAGGTTGGGGGGCCATAGGCCTCCCGAGCCCCTTAATACATCCGCCCCTGCTCTTTGATGCTAAATTGTAAGTTATCTAATATACTTATGTAAGTTTTTTTAGACTTAACTAGAATTTCAAGACAATTATATCTTAAATCCGAATTTCAAGACAATTATATCTTAAATCCGTCTCTCTATATATAACCGTGCTAATTATAAAAAGGTAAATGAAAAAGATTAAAGTATTGAAGGGGTTTTGTTAAAATACATACATTAAGGGGATTGATATGCAATTCTCCAAACAAAAAGAGAAACCAGGGGAATTTCAGCCGCATAGTTTGGTGTATGAATCAAGAAGCTTTTAAATGTTTTTACTGATTCAATGAATTTGTAAAATAAAGAAAAATAATAATAATAAATCATAAACGACACTGAATGAGTGACACAAATATGAATATTTGAGAATAATTTTCAATAAAGATATTTATCTAATGTGTGGCACAGGAACATTTGAGAAAATTTTCATGAAACTGGATCGATAAATTTTAGGATTAATTGATTGAATGAGTTGGATATCTGAATTACTAAAATAATAAATAAATAAGTGATAAAATGAGGTCACGAGGTGGAATTGTGACGGTCACATAGAATTTGAGGCATATATTAGTGATGAGGAATCCAAATAGATATGGAGAGATCCCCTCTTGGATAATTAATTCATTAAATATAAATAGAACTTTTCTAAAATGTAAAACATAATCTAAAAGAATCCTCACAAAAACAAACACTTGAATCATAGCTAGCTAGGTCTAATTTATCAAAATGATTTAGTAGTTAGATTATTTAAATATTATTTATCTAATTATCAAAAAATACTATTTGTAAAGGATGACAAGGGATCATGAGTTAGGCTTAGCTGTTTACCACTTGATAAGATTCTTAGGGTTTATTTTTTATTGAGAAAAATAATATCTTCTTTAGACGTTTTTAAAATTTTCTGAACAAATTATTATGCACGTAAAAATTATATAATTTTTCAGCAATTTAAAATTTAGAAAAAAAAAGGAAAAAAACAAGTGAAATTATTTGACATGACATTTTGTTCGTGTTAGACAGTGTGATGGGTGGGACCCATTGGAAAGGAATAAAACAGTAGAGCTGGATCCCAATAATCACAAAGGATAATATTCACCTACACTTGCTATAGTAGGGCACTCATGATTTGTTATTTGGGTTGTGTTTGACTTGAGTTCGATTGGATCCGTTAAACTTTGCTACTTTGTTTGATTCGGTATAGGCTTAAATGGATTGTGCTAGGAATGATCTATGAAAGTCGTGTTCTTTGTTTGTTTGATGTAGATTCGAGTGACTCGTACTTTTGTGGAACCAAGTAGAGACTCGAGTGACCCGAGCACGTACTTCTATTGGCCCTTTGTACAGAGGTGGTAAAATAGATTGATTGATTCATAGATTATATTTGGCATGATCCATAACGGTCTAATTTGATGTGAGACTTAATTAGTCTTTTCTTTCCTAAAATAATACAAATATAAAAAGAAATTAAGAAAATATTAAAGCAATATATATATATATATATATATATATATATATATATATATATATATATATATATATTACTTATTAAATTGTATTATTTTAATATGTAAGATAGATTGAATTAGGTACAACGCAATACGACTTAGACATGTCTTGCGCCATGTTAGATTGGCACGACATGCCCTAGCCTTTGGTAGGCTCTATAAGGCATGTATTGTGCCATGTTGAGTTGTATCAAGTCGCAAATAGTCCAATCCTTTTGACACTCCTACTATACTACAAACCACTTTTAGAACCAAAACACACACCAAAAACTACAAAATTTAATCGCTTTAGTAGTTAAGGGTCGAGATACTGTCGGTCAGCAAATTAATGTGACTTGTGAAGTACAACAATTATTAGGAAATAATCGAGTTAGAGCTGTAGCTATGAGTGCTACGGATGGATTGACGAGAGGAATGGAAGTAATTGATACGGGAGCTCCTCTAAGCATTCCAGTTGGCGGAGCTACACTCGGACGAATTTTCAACGTTCTTGGGAAACCTGTTGATAATTTAGGTCCTGTAGATACTAGCACAACATCTCCTATTCATAGACCCGCACCCGCCTTTATAGAGTTGGATACAAAATTCTCAATCTTTGAAACAGGAATTAAAGTAGTGGATCTTTTAGCTCCTTATCGCCGTGGAGGAAAAATAGGACTATTTGGGGGAGCTGGAGTAGGTAAAACAGTACTCATCATGGAATTGATCAACAACATTGCCAAAGCTCATGGAGGCGTATCCGTATTTGGCGGAGTAGGCGAACGTACTCGTGAAGGAAATGATCTTTACATAGAAATGAAATTCTTCATTAAAATCTTTCTCATCCTCATTATCTTTAATCTTATATTCATTTCCTTGTCCCCGGGGCAATGGTGCAACGATAGGACATCCGGGTTGTGACCTAGGGACCTGCGGTTCGATCCCTAACTACGGCGTATTTACAGAAATTTTCCTTCAAATGAGGAACGCAATCAAAGGATGCTGGACATCTGGATTGGCCGCCGTATGCGCTTCCCGATTTACCCTGGTGGTCGGTGGAAAATTTTCATGGGATCGGACCGGCCACCCCCAGGGATTGAGTCCATGAGACTGACTGAGATTTATCATTTTTTTATATTCATTTCCTTTGACAAACAAATAAATAAAACAAATTAAGACTAATAACCCAATTCTTTTATAAATATTTATATCTTTTAAAAGCTAATTAATAATAATTAATTATTAAAGAAATACAAGGGCCTTAACACCACTAAACAAACAAATCTAATTAATGCGAATTTAATTATATATCTCTAAAATGATAAGAATCCAATCTCTTGAACGCCAATGGGAGTTTAGTTACATGAATCCAAGGAGATTAATGCAAGCATTAACCATATCTAATTAAGGTTAATAAAGTCAAATCTTAGTTAGATATTGTGCACTAGATACAAAAGATCTCAAGAGAAAGATATGCCAACTTAGTGGGACTTGATTTTAACTTTGATTTACATTAATTATTCTCCACTTTACATTCACTGTAGGACTTTTAGCACTTTTGTTGTCAAGGGAACAAGGGTTTCATGGGGGAGGTTGATCTTAATTAAGATGATAATCCGCTAATGATTTGACTCGAATTAATATGAAGTCGTTAGATGTCACTCAAATTGTTATCGAACATCTCTAAACTCTCGTATCGCCGTTGCCACAATGATAGAAACCTCTTCACCTAGGTAACACAAGTAAAATCTCCTTAAAAGACATTAAAAAAACTCTCCTAGACCTTCCCTAACTCCCTTAAGAATCCCTTAGGTAAGACAAAGTAGAGTGAGATCCACATCATCATAAATTACTTTATCATCTACATGCATCACTTTTTCCTTCAACCCTACTACACTTACACATAGTTAAATGCAAATAGATTCTATTTAATTCGGGCACCGACAAAGTCTCCTTCCTACTTTATAACGACAACTACTCGTTGCAAGCAAAGTGCAATGAACCTCATTTGTGAATCATATTATATAAATTTATTTAATATTTTGGGATAAGAAAGCATATAGCATGACATGTAGAGCACACTACAAAATGAAATCGCTTTCTTGGCTCAATAATGTCATCTTTGAGAGATGTGGTGATCTATCTGTAGGAGTACAATGAAAATGATCACTAGAATTTTAATTAAGTTGCAATTAGTATGAAATTATTGGGATTTACGAAGAGTCGAGGAATTGTTAGAAAATGAGATGATGGTGCCCAGATCTAGGTGATTATTGGGAGAGTGAAAGCTAACGAATCTTGAGCGAGTTGAGATAGCTAGGGATAGAATTAGTGTAAAACATTATTAGACGAAGAGAAAGTGTAAATTGAAGATGATACCTAGCTATACCACACACATAAGGACCTATATATGAGTTTAGATTTTGTTGTTTATGAGAATGATCATTTGTGAGTTCAAATTCCATTCATTATGTGAGATTGATCGATGTGCAACTAACGGTGAGCAATCACATTTGAGCCTAAAGGCGATTATATAGATTCAATCTCTTACACATTGTAGCTTACCATTAGATCAAGCAACTTTTGGTAAGGGCTCCTTATATGGGCCTTGAGTTGGCCCAATAACATATATGGGCATTAAGTTGGCCCAATAACTTGATTTTGGGCTTAGCCCACACCTTTGTTTTGTGAATTTTCCTCCTTTTTCATAAAATGAATCGACTAAAATCCAAACACACCATTGTATGGGTTTGGATCATGAAAACATCGAGTATACTCGTGGAGATAATTGTCGTGGTGACTTGGATCATGATTTACTTTGCTCCCTTACTTTTCATTCTTAATGAGATATGTTTACAAAAACATATGTACACTATATGAGTTGACTACATAAGCGGGATAGGAATGTTAGTCTTAAAATCTTATAAGACATTCGAAAAGAAAAGAACTTTTCATTTTCCCCTTAAAAGTTTATCTCCTTTTAAAATCCCTTGTAATTTTTAAAATAGCATCAAAATATACTTTTGTTCCCAATAGAGGTAGCCGACTCAACCTAGAAATGTATAGTTTGTTTTCGAAGTTTTGTTTTAAAAATTAAAATACTAAAGGGGTCTAAATGAAACTTTCCCATTTTCATAAAGAAAAGGAAAACTAAAGGGGCTTAAATGAAACTTCCCCTATTTAGTAATGCAGCCACCAAATGTCGGAAAGTAACTGGAATGACTCAACGCTGAAAACCACAAAGCAAGAATGTCCTTAGAAGCCCACTGAAATATCGCCACGTGTCGTCCTTTTCCCTTGCCGACAGCACGAAGCTTTCTTAGAAACCCACCCAGACAGCGCCGCGTGTCATCCACTCCCCGCGCCGCTCTCGAACTCCCTTTGCTAAAGCACTTGCCTTCCACAAAAGGGCTCCTTTTCCTTCACGCTTCAATCCTCTTTCTGCAATCGAAATCGGCGAGCCTTCGAGCGTAATCTGCGGGGCGATTCGACGAGATCTTGATCTGCAGCTCGAGATCTACCCATCTGTGCGGGTACAAATTCGAATTCCTTTCTTTCCTCCCCTTCGCGGCGTCTGCAATCGATAGGTATGGCATCTCTTTCGCGAGAGCGAAAGAATGATGCTTTTGCTCTTCCTGCGTCGGCGATCTGTTCTTCCCCTTCTTCCTCGTGTTCTTCTTCTGGCTCGAAGTACATCGAGCACAATGTATCCAAGTTGGACACGCTTGCAGGCGTCGCCATAAAGTACGGTGTGGAGGTAATTGGGATCTTTTTGCATTTGCTTGGAAGTTGTCTACAGTAAAGAAAAATCTTCTCTTTTCATTTGTTTTGCCAAAAAAAGTACTGATGCAATATTTCTTGTTCTTGTTAGTATTGCCATTATCAAGTCATGTAGCCATGTGATTGATAGATTGATTTAGCATTATGTAGTTCGTGCTCAAGGATTTTCTTTTATGTACATCATTTAACTGTTCTTTTATCTGTATGTGCAAGGTTTTGATGTTTGTATCAGCAAATTTTCCATGGTTATAGCTACCATTAGATATGTTTATGAATTATGACCAGTACTGAGATTGATCTCTTTGGTTTGTGAGAAGGTTGCAGATATCAAGCGAACTAATGGCCTATCGACGGATCTTCAAATGTTCGCGCACAAATCATTGCTTATTCCTCTTCGCGGAAGGCATCCACCGCCTTCTCCCATCCAATCTAAAGCTTTGGTTGATGACAGGTACTGACTGAATGAGCATTAGTAATGAAGCAAATTACTGTTTAGATAGTTAGAAATGATGGTAAGAAAGAATTAACATGTTTCCATGGGGTTGATAAATGCACACAGTCCATTATCTGGTCATCGTTCCGCACTAGAATATCCATTAAGAAAACAGTGAAATCGCATGCTTTCCATTGATGTCGCAAGGGCACTAGACATATATTCATGATAACCTTTACCTATTCAGAAATGAGTCTTGCAAGTAGAGGTTATGGCAACTGCTACAGCTAGCTCATTTGTTTTAGTTTCATCTCATATGCCTTGGTGCTCTTTCAGAGCTAAAAGTTTTCACCATGTTTGTTGTGATCATCTTTTTTTTTTTCAGTTTATTTGATTTTATATCTCTATATCGCCATTTTCAAGAGTGGAAGAGAGTTAGCCATCAAGGATAGAATTCTTTCGCATTGAGTAACTTCCATGTTGCAGTACATTCGTAACGAGAGCATTCAAATATCAACATGAATATCGAAGTAGTCAAGATGATGCATGAATTGTATTCGCAACTAGATTTTTGAAAATTTAAAACAACGAAGAGAATTTGGTAAAAGATAATTGACCACTAGGTACTTTTATCTAATGGACTGAAGATGCTTATTCTTTACTGTTTCTCCAATAGCTCGGCATGTAGAACTCTTTACTTTAAAATTTGCTTTATTTGCTCTTGATAGCATTTGCCTAAATCTATTGTACTGATATGGCGGTTGCAATTGGGCAACCTTGCAGAGATGTATTAGATTCTTTCCGATCTGCGAAGTTGAAATCTGATGGAAGTTTCATAACCTCATCGGCCATGAGTACTTTACAGAGATATTATGGTCTTACAAAGCATAAAAACAGATCTACACCTGAAGGTACAGAAATGACTGTTTACCTAGCCTGCGGCTCACCGAACCTTGAGAATGAATCGCTTTTGAAATCATCACCAGCTTCTAATACACAACTCAGAAGCCACCTCTCAGATAATGACCTTGAGCAGGCCTTGCTGCTTGATAAATCTGGGGATGCTAGTGATGATGGTGGTGAGAAATCGATGATAGATAAGCCAGTCAGACGTCGCCAGAAAACTGATAATGATCCTTTGATCACTCCTGAGGCAGCAATCGAGGACGACGATAAGGGCTTTGTAAATAGGATTCGAAGAGGCTTAGCCCCAAGGTCATTGTTGGCGAGTTTGATTGATCCTGAGCCAGTGAAGCAAAACACAACTCCAACAGAAGAAACTTCTCTAACAAACAGTCTTCTGGCTGTAAGGAAGTCTTCTAGCAACTCAAGTTTGCAAGACTCGGAAAACAACGACTCAATTTTAACTTATTCTAAATGGACACTGAAACCTGATTCTGTGGCAAGGCCAATCTTCTCTGCTTTGCCAAAACAAATCTCTGTCTGGAGGAGCAAAGCTGCTCTAGATTGACACATAAATCTCTTTAGTGGGGCACTGTCACATTGGAGATAGAACATAAATTTAGTGTGATAGTCCGGCTTTGATGGCAATTCATTCTTCATTTGTTAATGTGAATTGTTTTGATGCCTTTATGTATTGTTCGGGCTTTAGGATCCGATTAATCTCGAAGGTTATATATTGTTGTTATATGCCTCTTTAACTAAGAGGAATCATAGATTTGATAATTTAAAATCATATAATATTTTTTGGAACATATTAAATGTTCAAGTTGCCAATAGAAGACAAGGCATGTGCGATGCGCAAAGCAATGGTGAGTGCAAGAAGGTTGATGAGGCGACCGAAGAGTACCTGGTGAGTGAGGTTGAATAACCGACACAGATGAGGTTGAGAAGGTCAAGCAAGACTGAGGAACTACGAGTGCATACAAATCAATAAGGGCATGCGAAAGTCAAGCAGCAAGTGTAGACAGACAAGATCAATGAAGGTGACAGACTTGGATGAAGTCGGAGATTTAACTTGGCACAAAGACTTGAACTTGCCTGTTGCTCAACATCTTTAGTTGTTTCATGAGCATCCACAAACAGCTCCAATTTTATTGCAAGATTCCAGAGGGATGGTTCGCAATCACAAACATCTGAAAAGATGGTCTAATGACAAACTTAAGTTATCCTCAAAACAAAATTCGGACACGAAAATCTTGAAACTCGAACAAGTTATCCATCTAAGAATACTAACGATAAATACTCTCGCCCTTAGAATAACCCCGCAGTTGATCGAAACTTTGGTTTGCTATGACTAAGTTTACCCTTCAGTCAGCATAGTGACAGCATATCTTGAAAATTTGTCTGATTCTATGTTTCTTTCTCTCTTTTTCAGACAAGTAGCTGGTTCGTATTCAGAAAGACGGTACCTCACCATCGGTTCTTGGGAGGCTTGACTTTGTAGATACGAATAATCCAGTTTGATGTTGTGAATGCCTCTTCTAGGTATTCAAGTTTGATGTCCTTGTTTCCGATTTCGACTCCTCTGGCACGGTCATACCTTACATAAGAAATTATTCACGGTTAGATGTATGCAAGGTTAGCATAGTGTCGAGTTCAAGGAAATATATTTGGGCAAAACCATATTTATACAAAAAATTTCAAGCAGCAGTTGATTGATTGACACTGGATTAAGTAAAATTGTAAAGTTCCATGCAGATTTAAATTTAACAGTCGTGGTATTTTGCAAATAAGGGTAAGATTGTGCGGTGAGGAGAGAGCAACTAGCTTGGCAATGAGAATTTGGAAGGGCAAGACACTTCTGAGCAAACTGATGAAACCGAAAGCAGGGAAGCAGAAGGAGATGGTGAGAAGTTAACCTCCGTGTTGGAGCAGGAAGAAGAGAGCGGCACGTGCAGCGACATCAGTTGGAGGGTGGATAAAACAGGAGAGTGCATGGCAAAGAGCTGTTTTGTGAATTTGCAGCAGCGACGGCATAGAAGGGTGGGAAATTTAGATGGCGTCTTTTAATGCAAAGGCAGAAAGCAAAGTCTGTGGTGCTAGTGAGCGACTATGTTCTCTAAACTCAAGGATGACCAGTACTTGACACGGGTGCAAATTCAAATGTTTGACACAGCTATATAAATTTTTTTCACATGAGCGACACACTTGAAGTATCAGCGTTAAGAGTGTCATTCTACATGAGTACAGACAAGGAGAGCCAGAAATCAAAGGTGAGCCACGGATGGTGTAAGTTAAGAAAAGACAAAAGGGGAAAGGCGATGTGGGAAACGAAAGGGAGAAATGAGAAAGAAAAGAGAATGGACAAAAAGGGATTTCTTGGAATTACTACATTTTTGACAAGTGTTCCGTAAGGTGTTTTGCCTTTGGATCAAAAACAAGATAATATTGTCGAGGATGTGCACCAATGATAACAACTTACCCAGTGGGCTTCCCATATTCAGTAGTCATCTCGCCAAACCGGTAATAGGAGAGCTTGTACCTGGTCATTAACAAAGATAAATTTTAATAATAAAACATAAAACCAAAACCACGACATATTTTATTTTGACATGAAGTTGCAAAATAAATAGAACTTGACTATCTTCTGAGAAAATAAATCTTAGAATTCATTCAAAAACGATAAATTATAGAAAAAGTTGCTCCTTTGTGTACAGGCTAGGTAGGTGGTATGAATTGAGTCCATGGCATCTGCAAAAACTTAAAATGGAAGAAGTGAATATCCATATTCCAACAAACTCGTGATTCCATACAGCTCCCTGATGAAATAGTCATGTGACAAGTTTCGACACCAAATTTATTTTCGCATGCCAAAACCCTTTTTTCTTCTACAGCATGCTATCTAACAGTACCTAATTGTTGATTCTGTATGCATAGCCACACAGCTCCCAAAGAAAAGGAGTGCATATCCACATCATATTAAAACTCATGATTCCAATCCAACTTGATGGAGCAATACCATGTCAAAAATTTCTAGACAAAATGTATACTTGTGAGTGGGAATCTTTTACTTCCCCGCCGTTCCATCTAACACATACCTTCTTGTTGACTTTGCATGCAACATTAACAACCATTTTTGCAAGTTTACATATTTCTGGCTAGTCACTTTAATCATGCATGTAATGCCTAAATCTACTAATGTGTTGTGATTTTCTATAATAGTAAGTGTACCCAGGGTGGAAGGAAGAAATACCCTATAATGAGACAGATTCACATTTGCTCAATGTTATCCACACCACAAGACGAGGAGCATTTATTCGTTGTATGATAAAAATGGTAAACTTGTATCTGAAAACTACACAATGTAATGTTACAAATTCACATTCAATCTATCTAACCCATTGTGCAGGAAGATGATACTTTTGTAGTATGAGAAATAGAAGGCAATAAAAGTAACAAACTTGTATCTGAGTCTCTATGCAGCAAAGTCACTGTCAGCATAGCAAAAATATTGTCACTCTGAACAAGACATATTTCCAACAATTGGAGTTCCAATGTGTTATGGTTGTTCTAAAATTGGATCAAACTAAGACTTGCCCTCAAAATTTCTCCAGTTTAGATTAAGGTCAGGCATAAACAGTATCTCCAGAACTAAGGCATTAATTGGCATACAATGACACTAAATATGCGGTAATGCTGTATTTTGACCAAGCAACAGTTTCAATTGCCAAAAAAAGCTTGATTGCAGTATGCATTCAAATTATCTGAAAGCCAGACTAGCTTCTGGACTAACATTAACGTTGTCATATTAATTGGCTGAAGACCTGCAAAGAGTGCTTAGAAAGAATAATATTTTTCTGATAGTGAAATCAACTAAAGTTATGGTAATCCAATCATCTTGAGGAAAGACTTACATGAGACAGTTCAACATTTTTGGTGCTGCTCCCTTGTCAACACGATATTCACCATTCACTAGATAATCTGGTTCTTTTATTACAGGAAAAACCCCACCACCAATACGAACCATCCAAAGAAATCTGTAGAATTGAACCAAACATATAAATAATTTGTATGTTAGCACAAAACACCAACACCAAGGCTACTTGTATACACTGGTCCATGTATGACAAAAGAGGGAGGCAAAATCAAAGATGACCCAAATATTTTATGCTAATTGCTAAGCTGATTGTAGGCCTAAGCAAGCTTACTTGTTAATGTCATCAGAGGAATACCCAGTAAGACCCCCAAATACAACAAGCACATAATCTACGTCCAATGACTGCATTATTTCATACGCTTCATGCTCATATGATGACATTGCCCGTCCAACAGTTGCAATATGTGTATTATTCCAGGTGTTATTATCCACAATAACAGTCCTATTTCCCATCGCAGTTATCTGGTAACCGTAGTCCCACCAAGACATTACTTTAGCATCAGGAGGAGTATTTTGCCTAAGCCAATAATAGGCCTCCCTATAATCATCAAATATAACCCTACCACCATGGGCACCCCTAGCAGCCAAGACAATAGAAGGAGAAGAGTATGCTTCAGATGTGACCCAAGTGCAATGAATAGCATATCTGCTAAGCAAATAAAAAGCACCAACAAGCAGAGCAATAGCGGCGTTGTGCTGGAATGGAAGTGACTGATCTACTGATGTCTGCCAGTGCACACACACAAAAAAAAGAAAATATTTACAGCAATTAATTTCAGTTGTTAACTGCAAACTGAAACAAAAAAATTATGGAATGGCCTAGAAAGAAGTAACTAGGACTAATCAGAATGACAGAACAAGAATTTCTATGCAGTTCAAACAATTAAGTGAATTTTACAAATAACAAGAAATTAAGTTGTGTACTTGTGCACAAGTATTTTATTATCGCAAGCTCCTAAGACTTCACCTAGCTGACCCCACCTAGTGGAGAAGGCTTGGTTGTTGTTGAACTCCTAAGACTTCACTTCTTGGTCTTGTTTAAATACTAACTAGCAAGTGAAAAGAAGGGAAAGGAAAAGAGATGAGAACGAAAGTAGGCCAGGGGAATGGAGAGAAACATTCCTTTGTTTGGATACCAGTAAGGGGAATCAAGGAAGAAGAGCCATCAAAACTCTCCTACCAAATTCATGGCATTTTGGAGAGTTTGTAACTTATGTAAAATGAAAAGAAACCAAAGAGCATGTTTCCTTTCACATCTTTATTTTTTTCTCTCAAGACAGAATTTGTGGGTTTGGGGGGTCCTACTTTCTCCTTTTTTTTCCCTCAACAACTCAAACAAGACTAAAACAACAATGAGTTATTTCATGTCACAAACAAAAATGGGTGCAACAAGTAAAATGTTGCAGCACTCTACCAAACATGATAAAAGTGTGGTCGTTGCAACACTCTAAAACATGATAAAGTGTGTCATTGTTAAACATTCTCAGATAATTAAAATCAGTTCTAGTTCCAGGCAAAGAGATAGAGTGTTAAAAAGAAACTAATAATCTGCAAAAATATTTTCTTGGCCAAGTAACTCCTTTTATCCTGCTTGCGGATTTCATCATATATCTACAAGATACTTTTTTTTACTCAAATAATATATTTTTGTGTTCCTTAGATTATCCCTTTGCAGTTTCATTTTATTTCATGGCCTCATGAAATTCTTAAAATTTATATAATGGTTAAAGAAAAGGTAGGTCAAAGTTCTTGGTTGCATGGATAATAATCAATTAGCCTTGCTCCAATATTATTTCTGATTCATGGCTATCGCCTAAGTAGCACCAGCATTTATTTGTATCAAATGTCTAGATTCATTCTCTTATTGGATGTTCGCAAGCAAGTCCAAGTAACATGGAATCTTAATACTTGGTGTCTGCATCATGTAGGAATGGAAATATGAACTAGCTCATCAGAGAAAGAAAGAAAATTGTTTACTTCATGGAGACTGGGACTAAAAAGACATAAATGCCTTTTGAAGTTTAAACAACAATTTCATCAACTAACAACTCTCTGACCAAGGTGCAGTTTAACCATTCCTTAAAGGTAAACAAAAAGGAAGATGCATTGCAGGATATACACATGGAAAACGTTACCTTAGCTGATGCTTTCAAGCTAGATGACCCTTTTCCAGAAACTGCCTGAGGTGTCTTGCCCTTTGTGCGTATCAAAGATGTTAGATTTTTTATCGTTGCCGAGATTGCTATAGCACTAATAAGGCAGACAGCAGGTGCAGCTACAAGGATCAAACGCACCATAACTCCAGCAAAATACATGCTTATAAGGCCATACATGACAATGAATATAGTTGCATCTGACAAGCGCTTAAAACAGAAATAGAGGCCTGCTGGAAAAAGGAAAAGAAGAATGTGGAAGTCGAACATGAAGGATGACCATGCTGTTGGTTGATGCTCTGAAACAGAGGCGATGATTGGTATGTGATCTTTTGCATATGTTGGATCAAGCAAGGAATAAAAACGGCCAGTCCATGGAGAGATATAGCCACTCGCAGTGCCAACTCCAAGAGCAAGGGCACCAACACTTATAGCAAAGGTCAAAGTAATTCGCAAGAATGACTGGAATAACTGCTTATCATTTAACATGTACTTCACCCAATCTAAAAAGTAAAATACCTACAAAAAAGAACTGAACATCAGGTCCATTGAAGTATATCAGCTAAGCACTTATTCTCAGGCATAAATAGAATAGCATTATATACAAAAAAAAATAACATATACATCACATCAGACTAAGCATTGATTAGTTAGGACCATAGAGCATAGTAGCTCTGTATACAGAAATATCAGATAAAAAATGATACTTGAAGGGTCAGCTAAATTATCAAATCTATGGTGTTGGTCGTCGAGAATAAATATCTAAGAACATAAAGAAACAAGAGCCATTTCTAGAACATTGAAATTTTAAAAGAAAGACACAAACCACATTAAAAAACACAATTGTATCAAGAGGTTCTTAAACGTTAAATAAAAAAGCCATAAAAAGAAAAAAGGTTTAATGATGAAATGATGCTAAATAAATATATTTGGTGTCCCATGAGTAAGCATATTACCTCTCTTTTACATCAATCATATAGAATAGGATTTAATTCATATGTTGGGACATGCTTAACACATGTATCACATTTTTTAGGCTTACTCATCCATGTACTATCAATAACAATCATCAACTCAACCAGGAAGAAAAGGAACTGATATTAAAGCTTCCCTTCTGGGACTAATACAGTCATGGGAATAAGAAATCAATGTTTGTTGCCCAAATTACTAGGAAGCATGGTCAAGCTAATGTATCTTTCCTGCAAGTTCTGCACATGGAACATAATGTGAAACCAAACATGTGTTTATATCCTATACAACGCAATTCGTTTAACATGAACTATTAGACTTTACAAACAACTTTGAGGGTTTTCTCACACTTATCCTTGATAATTAAGAGAATACTTCAGTTGCTTTCAGAAAACGAACACGAACCATGCATAAAATATGGGAATACCATCTTAAGGAGCTTTCTAATATGTATCAGAAGTGTTAGAACATAATGCCAACCATGAAAATTAATAATGAACACAGCAAAAGGAAACAAATTCATGCAATGTATTTTTATGGATTTACAGTGTTTGTATTGAATAGAGAAAGGAAGCTGGATCTTCCAAAGTAGTCATTAGCAACTATCAGGCTAGATGCTAGACCAGGTTATCAGTCTCTAAGCTGAAATCACATAAGGTTTCATTGCAATAAATGAAGATCAATTACAATGTTTGTAAAACCACTATAAAATGGATGAGATACATTACTGTTGCAATGATCAACTACATTTTTTTATTCTTTTCCATTATAACCAGTTTTTTGAGCTGAAATTACTGAGTAGCATTTCAACCCTATCAACAAACTCCTTCATAAGGGAATAGGGGTTTTAGAAAGCTACGTATAACTATGTGGATCGTTGAAGCATATCATAGTCCAAGAACTTTGGACGTTCCTATGCAAAGAGAACTAGGAATTTCAACCACATTCTATAAACAATCCACCATTAAATTAGTTCGCATTTAAGGAGTCAAAACAATGGGAAAAAAATGTCGACATACCTGCAACAAGAAGAAGACTCCCAAGGCCGCCATGTGCTCTCCAGACTGGACATGCTGAAATCCCACAAACCTGATCTGCATGGCGAGGAGCATTCCAAGGATATACATACAATTATAAGCCACATAGAGCCTCATCGAATACCTCCCCGTCACCAGCAAGACCAGAACATACAGAGGGATCAAGTTGATAATAAACACGTATCCTCCCCACGCCGACACCATATAGAAGTAGCCAAATGCAGATGCAAGAGCCCAAGCGAGGGATCCGGTGTTAACCGCCTTGACAAACAAGTAGAAAGTGAACAGAAGCGCAAAGATAGCGACGCCCTCATTGTCATAGGACCCAGCGACGGACCTAGAGATGTATCCCGGGCAGATGGCAATGAGGGCGGCGGCGACCAGTCCGGCTCCGGAGTCCCAGATCTCCTTCCCAAAGAAGTAGGCTACGATGGTCGTGTTGGAGGCGAAGAAGGGCGCCGTGAGGACGCAGACTTCGCGGATGTGGACGGCAAAGGTGAGGAAGCGGAGGACCCGGTAGATGAGGGCGGCAGTGACCATGAGGCCCGGGTAGAGCGTGCCGCCGATGATCCGGCCGAGCGGGTACCAACTCTCGGAATCGAACCAGTTCCAGAACTCGTAGAAGCCATTGCGGGTGAGGAAGAGGGTGGTGCGGTAGTTGAAGTAGGGATCGAACTCATGGATCATGGACTCGTAGCGGAGGACGCTGAAGAGGCGAACGGCGAAGGCGAGAACGTAGATAAGGGCGAGGGAGGCCACGCGGATCAGGAGCTCCTGCTGCTTGGTCTTGAGACGGAAGAAAGCCTTGATTGGAGGCGGAGAGGGGGCCGAAGGAGGCGATTTGGCGCCGTTGTCGGCGACCTTGGCGCCCATGGCGGTATCTGAAATGGAGGAGGAAGCGAGGAGAGGAGATCTGGATCGAGGTCGTGGCGATCTAAGATTTCATCGACGAGGGAGAGGAGAACCCTAGGGTTTTGATCCGAGAAGGAGATGGGCGGTGACGTCGCCTACTTGAGGAAAAGACGAAGGGAAGAAGACCCGAAGCGGGATTTTGGTGGCTTGGGGATTGGCTTGCGGCGCTGAGACATTTCTAAAATGGTTCGGTAAGTTTGGTTCGGAAAACGCTCCGGTTTGACTGAATCCAATCGAGCCGGGCATTGGGCCCAAACTGGACGGTGCCCAGTTCATCTGGTTTGTGGGCTCGGCCCCACGTGAATCGGACGCTATAATACTGAGTAAAATCACTCTAATTTAATTAAAATTATTAAATATTAATATATTAAAACAATCTTTTTTAATTTTGTTAAAACTAGTACTATAGTCCCGGGACAATGGTGCCGCGGTAGGACATTCAAGTTGTCACTCAGTCACCTGCAATTCGATCCCCAGCTACGGTGTATTTACAGGAATTTTCCTAAAGAGCGTAATCAAAGACTGCTGGGCGTCTGGGCTGACCGCTGCGTGCATTTCCCGATTTATCCTGATGGCCGGTGGAAAACTTGAACTAAGAAATAGACCTAGAAGCTAAAAGAGGGTATCCTGAGCAATTGCAAGAATTGGGTTCATTGATATTCCTGGTATAGTAAATGCTATCACACATATAGTCATACTCAATTCGATGGAATTGTTTTATGTTAAAGGAGATCTTTTATAAAAAATGATAAATCCCAGTCAGTCTCATGGACTCAATCCTTGGAGGTGGCCGGCCCGGTCCCACGGAAGTTTCCCACCGACCACCAGGGTAAATCGGGAAGCGCATACGGCGGTCAATCCAGATGCCCAGCATCCTTTGATTGCGTTCCCCATTTGGAGGAAAATTTCTGCAAATACGCCGTAGCTAGGGATCGAATCGCGAGTCCCTGGATCACAACCCGGATATCCTACCGTTGCACCATTGCCTCGGGGACGAGATCTTTTATAATTTCGCAAGTAAGGGGTTATTTCTTAATTTCGTTCGGTCATTAATAACTTGATTACTTTTAGATAATAGTAGATGGAAATAACGCTCGTAAGAAGTCCTATTGAAACCAAGAAATATAGGCTTGCCTGCCATCCACACTAGAATAGATGGAGTTTTCCGAAAAAACCTGCTAGTGGGGGAAGACCCCCTAGGGATAAGAGACATAGGGCTGAGAGAGAGCCAAAAACCTGCTAGTGGGGGTTGATCGCTGCGTGCATTTCCCGATTTATCCTGATGCCCAGTGGGAAACTTCTGTAGGACTAAATCGGTCACCCCAGCTGTAGTCAACGGAGCTAATTAAGATTTATCATCATCATTTTTTTTTTGTAAAACTAGTACTATAAATTAGAACAATTTGACTTAAATTATTTATAGCAAATATTATTATAGCAGGGGATAAAAAAATGATGAAAGCACCTTTTGTTAAATTTCTATCAAAAGTGTAAAATAAATTATTTTAAATTATTTTTTAAAAAATAATAAATAATACTATATGTAATTTTTTTAGTGATGAACCACAATACTACTTTTGGAAGCAGGCGACGTGCTTGTTGTTTTTATTGATCGGAAAGGAAAGGAAAGGAAAACTGAAGAAGAGCTGCTCTCTGCTAACAATGGCGGAAGGTCAATTGACTGCAACAAATCAATCGGCCAATCCAACCAACTTCTCGCTGATCTCCCAAACCTTCTTGGCCTTTGCGGCGTCGCTGGCTTCTTCCGACAGCTGGTTCTCAAAGCTGGCGGAGTCCTTGTTCCAGCTCCAGTAGACGCCCGACTTGGTCAGGCTCGGGTCGCTCACGACCTGAGCCAGCCGCTTGCCGGATTCCTCCTCGGAGACGAAGCCCTTGGTGATGAACTTCTGGAAGGGCGGGAAGAGGAGGCGGAAGAGGGGGATGTGCTCGCGGAAGAGGCCGGTGGTGGCGATGCAGCCCGGGTAGAGCGACGCGAACGAGATCCCCGTCTCCTCGTGGAACCTCCGGTGGAACTCCTGCATCGTCAGCATGTTGCATATCTTGCTGTCCTTGTAGGCCTTGGCGCCGTCGAACTCGCCCCCGTCGATCATGGCGGAGCTGTTCCTGCCGTCCAGCCCGCCGGCGAGCCCGCGGAGATCCCCCAGCCCCGCCTTCGGCGGCACGTTGCCGGCCAACGTGTTCGTATTCCCTGCAGAAGAACGGCGTTGTCTGTGAATTTGTGTGGTTTGAGGAAGGAAGAGAGGCTCGTCGGAGAGGAGAGGTTGATGGTACCGGTGATGGAGCCAAGGATGATGAGGCGGCGGGAAGGGTAGTCGGACTGCTTTAGGTCGTCGAGGAGGAGGTTGGCGAGGAGGAAGTGGCCGAGGTGGTTGACGCCGACGCTCATCTCGTACCCGTCGGCGGTGTACGTCGGCTTGCGGGCGGTCGGGCGGTAGATGGCGGCGTTGCAGACGAGCACGTCGAGGGGCCGGCCGCTGCGCCGGAAGGCGTCCACGAACTGGCGCACGCTGTCGAGGGAGGCGAGGTCGAGGTGCGCGATGGTGTAGCTGCCCTTCGCCATGCCGGCCGCCTGCGCCGCCTTCTCCGCCTTGAGGAAATCGCGGCACGCCATCACGACGTGCCACTTCCCGGATTCTGCCAGGACCTTGGCCGTCGCCAGGCCCAGCCCCGACGAGGCGCCGGTGATCACCACCACGCCCTGGCGGAGCACCTTCTTCCCCTGCAGCGATGCCTGGTTGAGCCCCGGCGCCGCCACCGCCGCCGCCGTCGACTGCGCCTTCACTGAGAATTTCGCCAGCCTCTGCTCATCGATCAAAATCAAAACAAAATCACTTTTTTCCCCCACCAATCTTTCAAAATCTTGATCGAGCAGACAGCAATTACTTGAGATCGAAGAACAGGGAGTTGAATTCCCGCCTTGGGATGCCCAAGAACAGAGCCTCCAAGGAATGCCGATTCCTTCAGCACTCCATTGCTCCCCTTCCCCTGCATCAAAAACACAACTTTAAGTCACAATTCCATCAAAACTCTAAAATCATCAACAACTCGATTAGAAAGTCAACCTCTTTGCGATGGGAGAGAGCAGACGGAAGAATTGAAGCCTGCAGAGCCATTGCTGCCGGAACAAGATGCTTCTTCTTCCTGTTCTTGGAGATCGAGTATGAACTCGGTGGCGCATTTATACAAGCACCTCCGAGACTCGAAAGCGCGAGCGACATGATAAGGAGGCGGGGACCCACGAGATCCAACGTCACCGTCGATTCGCCAATGAGGTCGCAGGATCTGGATTTCTTCTAGAGGATAGATATTTCTCTTCTTTTTCTAGATTTTTTTTTTTCATGTTTTTGGATCTGACAGAATTTAGTTGGAGGTGGTCCAAAAGCGGTTATCCGTATCAGGTTTTTATGCGACTCGTGACTGCCAAGTCAGCCTGATCTAGCCATGTGAGGACACGTGACGGAGAGGTCTTTTAGTGGACACGTGTGAACGAACAAGACCGTCATCTGCTGACGTGGCGAGGATAATAAACTGTTAATATCTATCTATTTTACAATTTCCAAAAAACACACCTAAATTTTTGAATATTCAAAAATACCACATAATTTTAAAATTTATTCAAAGATACCCTATTTAACAATCGATTGACGATATAAGTATAGTATGTGCTACAAACATGCTCAAAACATACGTTAGATCGAATAACAACACTCTTCGACGAATCATAAAACCGCTTGAATCACACTTATCGGCTTACTAAAAAGTTTCAAGTTCGAGCATCACAAAGGGACCCTAAATATGTACATTTTCCTTTACTACGAGGGTAGTAAATGAGAGTTGATACTCTTCAAATTTATTCATTAATTTTTTGAATTTATTTAAATTTATTTATTAAAAATAAATTCAGGTAGGTTATATAAGTGTTCGTATATTTTGTAAACTTAGATGTGTAATTCAGTAAATTATCGATACTTTTGTTATCACATCTCACGTTAATTGCATTTTCCACGTATATATTTTTAATTATAAAAGAATAATCCCAAATAAGGTAATAACCAAAAAAGTTATGTGACTTGTCCACTTAATAAAAAAGAAAACCCCATTTTTTATTTAAGGAAATAAAACCAAATTTTTAAAATTAATTCATGCAAAATATGAACTCTTAAATCACAATAAATAAAATATTATCTCTTTAAAACCAAATATTATTTCCATCAAAATAATAAACATTTATCATGTCAAATATCTTGAAGAAATATGAATTTTATAAATGTAGAAGATCTTAATATAGAACTTTGAATATCTATTCAAATTAATAATCTGGATGGCGGGGCCCGCAGAAGGCAGGGAGGTACAGCAGGGCCCTTGCGCAGTTGAGAAATGCACCCTCGTTTTCTACGCGTCCGCTTTTACGCGACGGGTCAGCGGGGTCGTGGGGCCCGGGACATGGCGGTAGAGGTGCATGTGGGTAGACCGTGCGGTTACGATCGGACGACAACGCCGGGCATTGTGCTTTAAGAACCACGCGTTGGCCTCTCTCTCTCTCTTCTTCGTCTCTCTCTCGAGAAGAATCGCCGCATCGCGTCGTGTCGCCACCAAGTCGTCGGTCTCGATTCCAAGCAGTCTCTTCCTCTCCTCGCCGCTCGCCTGCTCACGTTCTCGCTCCTTGCGGTTTTGTTCGAATCGGCGCTCGTCCGATTTGAATCCTTAACCTTTCTGCTGTTTGCGGCGCATCGATGGAGTATTGTTCAAGGGATGGTGCGAGATCGTAGAAAAAGGGGCAATTTTTCTCTTCCTCTTCCTTGTTCCGTCTCGCGCTTCCTTGGTTTGGCTTCGTGATTCGTCTGGAGCTTCTCGTTGCATTTCCTGTTTGAGCGATCGAGGAGATAAAAGGGTGGTGCGGAAAGGGGCAAAAATGGAGGCTAACTGGCGTAAGCGCTCCAATTTGCAGGCCTTTCTCAGTTGCACGACGCCTAGGGTTCCTTTTTCCCCCTCCCGAAGGTGACTGCTTTTCCTCTTGCAACCATAAACTTGCCCTCTGCATTTTGTTTGCTTCAGAATGTTAATTTGTCTTGATGTTTTGATCTTTGTTATGCCCTGTTTTCAATATTAGATTTCTTTTCATTTAGCAAATTCAGGAAACATATAGCGGATTGCTATACTCCTTTTCATTGAATGCATTTGATACAAATATCTCAGCGGATGTGTTATCCAAGAGGAATGAGTTATTATGGAGTGAACTTTATTCAGAAAGAGAAGCCATGGTAGAATTTTGTTTGTTATTTATTTTTATTTTCAGAATTCTATACGGAAATTCATGTTTCAGTTTGTAGGAACTCAAATTCCTTCATGTGGAGGATCAAAAGATGCTACACCAATGAGTGGATAACAATTTGAAGTGGTGAACAAAGTTGCTCACTTTTTGTTTTCCCTTTTCTATTAATTG
This sequence comes from Curcuma longa, assembly GCF_044706935.1. Lineage (NCBI taxonomy): Eukaryota > Viridiplantae > Streptophyta > Magnoliopsida > Zingiberales > Zingiberaceae > Curcuma > Curcuma longa. The sequence continues at coordinate 909,924 of NW_027435599.1, read as the reverse complement.
TTTCAGCCAAGAGTTGTATTGTGCGTTTGAGGCAGTGCTAATGCTTTTTTGGCATGGCACATTTCATGCGCAGAAAGTTGGTATAACCCACTTCTGTTTGGCATAGGCCATAAAATTTGCCAAAACATGCCAACAACTCGTGCGTAACTTCACGCGCACACAATAATATCTATTGGCAGGAAGTGCTTGAAACTTATTGACTAAGATAAAAGGCTTTCTTGTTTTCATTTGGCCTTACAGATAGTTGTACTTGCTGAACCTTCTCACCTTTCTTTTTGCAGCTTGGTTTGCATGTAGATCTATCTCTTTTTTATATCTCACATCAAGCTCCAATGATTGCAGACAAATTCATATTGGCAACCAGTTTTACAAGGCAAGGTTGAGAATTTTAATCTCGAAGATCTTTGGGATCAGTATAGAGAGTGGAGTGCATATGGGCTTGGAGTCCCGATCGTTCTTGATAATGGAGCTAGTGTGGTTGAGTACTATGTTCCGTATCTCTCTGCAATCCAAATTTATACTAGCAAATCTCATGCTCTCACGAGGTGTGTGTGACCAGATATATTTTGCCTTTGTTGCTTCAAATGGTTTTTTAGGAGTCAACAAACTGGAATTTCTTTTACCCCTCTGTACAGGAGCATGTTGGAAGATAGTGAAAAAGAATCATTCAGCGATGACAGTGAGAGTGAGAAATTATCTCGATTGTCGGATGTTTCAGATGATTCTCTCTGTGACCACGATGCTTCATGGCCCTCAAGACATCTTTTGGGGCAATTGTACTTGCAGTATATAGAATATGGATCTCCGTATGCGAGAATACCTCTCTTTGATAAGGTACAAATGTTTTTGCTATAAATGATGTCAAACACCCTCTCGTGGCCAATTCTAGTTTGTTGACACTACAGTAGGTATACTGGTCATATATTTATATTTCTTTATTCATAATTAGATACTGTTAAATTGTGGCGAACAGGTAAATGAACTAACGCAGAATTATCCTGGTTTGACAACGTTCAAGAGTGTGGACATCTCGCCAATTAGCTGGATGTCAGTTGCATGGTAATGCTACCCCTCTTTTTCATGTGATTGTTCTGGAGAAACTGAGTTGCTAAGAGGTTTATTGTCAATCTAGGGAAATTGGAATGAGACTGAATAACTACACTGACTAGTTATTAAGAGCACCTGCCTATTCATAGGTTTCTAGAATGATTGAGAGTCTTTTCGGTGTACTATTTCTAACGAATTTGTTCACTTATCAGGTATCCAATTTACCACATTCCATCTTGTAGGAATGTAAAGGATTTGTCTACATGCTTTCTAACTTATCATACAATCTCCACTTCGTTCCAAGGTACGTGCCTCATCTTTGTTGTTTTGTTTTGTGCAAGTTACGGATGTGACACTAACCGTGAACTCATCTACTTCCATCTGGTTTTTGCAGAAAACAATGATGTGCCAGAGGAAGTGACCGAGGACTTCTGTTCCACAAATGCAGGCAATATGATGGAGAAAAAGAGAGGCAAGATCTCGCTTCGCCCCTTTGGCCTCGCGACATACAAACTAGAGGGTGGCCTATGGATAAACGCTGAAACTTCAGACAATGAGACGATGAGCAACCTTTATAGTGCTGCATACTCTTGGCTGAAGCAGCTAGTAGTTGAACACCATGACTTTGACTTCTTCACCACTCACTAAATGGAAATCTAACCCCTTTTCTCAACTTCTGAGCAACCACCAAAGAGATGAAAATGGTGTTCCTCTGCAATTAGCTTAACACAGTCTAATTACGAACCTGAGTGTAACTTTTTTTATGCTAGGACTGCTAATAACTGGTCCGATGATTGTAGTTACCTGTGAGTGGCTTGTGTAATTAAGTTTACTTGTGCTGGGGCATGATGAGAGTTTTTACTAGTGAGCTTCGTTTTGGCCCCAGTTTTCGGATGTAACAATGATATTAGCCTCGTAATTTTGTTGAGTAATTATAGTTACCTCCAGTGTAAAGTTTTTCACCTTTGATTTCTTTGGCGAATAGGTCTATTCGCGCTTAGGGTAATCTCTTCTGCAAAAGATTGAATCCACCATCTTAGCAGCTTCACACGGTCGGCTCCACAACCTTCTGTAAGGAAGTAAATCGAGAAATTATAGTTGGTCACGATGCAGAAGAGCATTGTCTAACTTCGTCAAGAGTCGAACTTTTGTCTTCTTCTACAACTTTGCTGCATCGTAATCAACTCAACTATGTCTCGAAGACAGATATCTTTCAAACATAAAACCCATCACAGCAATAGCCAACCATGAGGCAAGACATAGCCATGGTGACCGCACGACATTTGCTCTGTCCTTATGCTAGAGTTCTCCGGCTGATGCGCATCGAACACTCCTTCAGCTTTCCTTGTTCATTAGAATAATTTTTTTTTAATCAACGAATTTTACTATTAAAATCAAACGGATATAAAATTGATTAATTCAATTGATAATAAAAATATTAAAACTTTTTAATAAAAACTTAACTAATAACAAAGAACAGTTGTGGGCATACTTCCTGACGATAAGATGATGCAGCAAAGCAACAGGCAACCAGAACAAAACACGCCAGATTAACTGAAAGGAAACCTTTACATCTATCTATCTCGAAAAAGATATAAGCCTATTAGTGTACTAGTACATAGTCTGTCTATTCGCGGTTGGGCGCAGAGGCTGAAACATCTTCAGTCTTGGTCCTGTTGAACGATCTTTGGGTTTCAAGCACAGGCATGTAAGCGACCGTGGATTTCTGAAGCAGATCAGAGGTCGGCTTCTCGGATTCACGGGGGCTTACCAGTGACTTCTCAATGGCATCAAACTTGGCAGTAGCCCATGGAGCAGTGCCTACATTTCCAGCGACACTAGTGTCGATCGTCAGCGATGAGATGGCATCTCGAGATGCATACCATGTGTGGCCGCAGGCAATGCACTCAAGCTGAATTTGTATAAAACAAAGTATTAGAGAAAAGAGATCAAAAATCACTGAACGAGTGATGAAAATCACCAGATATCTGCACACCATAATGTAACTTTGCGAAGAGAATCTAAATGAGTAGCATTTGGAAGTATATTATGCAGTAAAGATAGCTGGAACTCGAGCAGTAAGTTTGATAGAAGAGCAAAGGGCGATTTATATGAAGCATACCACCAAAGTATACTAGTCGCGATAACAAAAGCAAAAACAAATATAAATCACCCTATGCATGTGTGATTATCAAGATGAAAATATAAATGCTATAGCCATACTCTAGAATTTTTATTTGCAGGGGTTGACAGCCACAAAAAGAACATTACGATAAATATATATAACTGTTTTCATAGTTTTGTTTGGTGAATCCATGGCGATCCTTTGATTTTGGATTAGGGAGTGTTGAGAGACTAAAGCGACCTTTTGAACAAGGGAAATTCCTTAACTCGTAAATTTTAAATTTTAAGTTTAGGCAGGCTTTTAACATCAAGATTGTGGACAGCCCTGAGGGTCTCTCTATTACTTCTTACTTCTTGCCTATTATTTGCTATCCAGCCCAATTCACTTACTAAAGCAACCAAGCAATGACCTTGTTTCTATGGGGTCTGTAGCTACGCTGTGTTCGTAGTGTGCGGATATCAACAATTATATTCCACATAAGACATCAGCACAAGGCAGTGTGTTACCTTCATGAACTAGAGTCTTTGCCCCCAACAGAAGAAACAAAAAAAAAAAAAAGCCAAATGTCATACGTAGTGTGCATCTAAGAATAACTAAATCACTGTAAACTTATAGGGGAATGGAAAAGAGAGTTGATTACTTGGTTTGTTTATGCAACCATTGCCAAAAGCTTAAGGCACGAGGAAATTACTCAACCTATGAAACTGCGAAGCAAGATAGAGCGAACCATAATGACTAGTAATAGAACATAACGGGATCAAGCCACTCAGGACTCATGCAATGATGCCAAAGGTTTGATAGGATGATCACTTCCCAAAAGATAATCATTCTAAAAAATTTGTGGTTCTTCACATCAAATTGTAATAGTCAATTGAATGGCAACAGAAGCAAACAATCAGGCTTTGTTCTATATGGCAAATGGATGATACGAGAGAAATAACAAGATTCATTATGGAATCTCTCATATCATGTTAAGAATTTGACTAGGTTTTTTCTAGGCAATGGATATAAATAAAAGCCCCCATCTCAGTACCGGTAAGCTGGCACTTTCGAATTAGCTGTAAATATAAAGCAGAAAAATAAAAAAGAAAAGATAATATAAAGTCTACTCACAGACCTGATAACGGTCCCCATGGCCACCTGCCTGTATAATGTCGGCTACACCTACTTTTTTCTCCGTGCATCTTGAACATCTAGCATCAGTCATCTAAATGGGAAAACAAAAGAAGATATATAATCGAAGTGAAAGGGTGGCAACCCATGGGACCAAGAGAATATTCTATGAAAATTCAACTGTGAAAAACAGCCCAAAATTTCAATTCAACTTTATTTGCTGGCGCTATCAATTCTAGTAAACATTTTATCATCTACGGCGATCTCTTACACGATCAATTTGACCCTGAGGCAAAAGAAGAAGAAAAAAATTCTACCTGTATTTGCTTGGACTCTTCAGGTTCTTTTGGTGACTTTTCTTGTGCCGTGAAACCATCCTGAATTGTTCGAGAGCCCAGTTCACATATCAAACAACCAATCAACAGATCTATGTAATAAATGCATAAGCACATAACAGATAACATCAGCTTGGATTCAGACATTATAGATGGAATGAAAGGAGACAACAAAAGTAATATTTTACAAGAAAGTAAATGGTGCCTAATAGAAACATAACTAACAGGCTTTCGTATGAAGAATTGTTTAATACATGCCAATATAAATAAAGCCATTATTATAAGCTAACATTTGGTTAGCCTGCAATGCATGACAAAGATTAACCAAAGTTTCTGTCAAAGTAATGAATCTAAAAAGAATTAAATGTTTGGAAAGGCAGCAAACCTTTAGCTCTTTTGGTGACATGGCCACAACTGCCACAGGGTCCAACTCTTTCTTCAGTAACCGTCTCACTAAGACTGTAGTATTCTGCACAATTAGATGGTTTATATATAAAACAATTCATCAAGAAAGACCATAAGGGCTTGAGAATTGATACCATGAAAGCAATATGCAAAACAAAAGGAACAAAAAAAAAAAAATCCAAATTCATAAAATCTATATCCCTCTCAACCATTAATAAGACTCAAGCTAGATAAGATAATTGAGTGTTTTTAGTGACAACATTAGATAGTATTAACACAGTAGTAACAAAGAATATCAAATGGCAGAGTCCTTGTACTATTTTCTTAGATCAATGGATGAGCACTCTCATATCAGGTAGTCAAATAGAGACATGAGAAAAAAGTAATGAGATTGGACATTTATGACTGAATCAAACTTGCTAAAACACAAGAACTTCAAGTGCCCACTTTCTCTCCCAACAAGAAGATGAGAAGGGAAGAGTGTTTATCTTGTTCTCATTGTTCATTTAACTAGTGTGTGACTTGGTCATGTCATTTGAATCCAAATGCCTGATTCAGTAATTCACAACCCAAACTTCTAAATCTTCACAATCCAATTGCTTCAAAACTTGAGCAGCATTGACATTAGCTATAAGCTCATATCTGTATGCTTAACACAGAAATGTAACAGCAAGATTAGCAGCAAGAAAAGAAGTAAATTGTACCTTTAGATTAAAATCTAACTGCCGCATTTTCTGATTATACTTTTGAAAGTCAGAACTAAGTGCTTCATGTGCGGCTCTCTCAACAGAAGTTACAACCCAGACAGCTGTATCTGGCCAACAAATATTTTCCCCTGCCTGCAGCATACATAAAGATAATTTTAATTTTGGAGAGGAAAATGGAAAAAAAAAAAAATCAACGATCAAAGAAATTTTCTAATGAGATGGATGCTGGATAATGTTACTTTGAAGGAGGATAAGAAGAGAACCAAGGGAAATCTATTAACAATACTGAACATATTAAAAAGAAGGATTCACACCCACAATATAACATTTAAACTAGAATAGTAGATGCACTGGTCCATTTGAATCTCACATTGATTCAACTGTTTCTTACTAACCTGACTGCATGATAGTAAAGAAATATACTTTGCACTTGCCACTTATAGAACCCTCAACAACAATAATGACACACTGATCAATTCAATCGTGCAAATGGAACATTCAAGATTGAGAAAAAGGAAAAAAAATGCTTACGTCTATTTTGTTTTCTTTTGTTCCTTCAGAAATTGTTGATTCAGCATTGCCATTCATGTTTTTTTCTGAATTAACAATACCATTTATTTTCTTATCCACAGTCAGTGCTGAATCTTTTGGAGAACATTCCGATCGAATTCCTTGGAGAAGTTTCTCCAACCACCTGTCTCGATATGAATCGCAGGTCAATGCTTTGAATTTTGCTAAAATGGTTTTGCACTCTGAATCATCAGTTGGGCAACTCCCTGGTGTCTCTGCTTTCATCTGATGCTCAGATTTTATTGCATCATCAGATCGATGAACATCAATGGGATACACTCCCTTCTTTCTAATAGTTCTTTTATTTATCAATTCATCAGCATGATCAATAGGAGTGTCTTCAGGATCAATATCTGCAAGTTCCCCTAACCGTTGTCGCGTTTTCTGGACAAGAAGATCAATCTCATGTTGTTTAGTATCTTCATAGTCCTTGTCGGTTAGCTTCCACAGCTTCCTCTCAATGGTGTCATATACATTTTGCACTATAAAACCAGGATGCTGCTGCCGAAGTGGCAGCTTCTTGTTCAAAGGAATGAAATGAACAACACATTTGTGCATCACAGATTCAGCTGGCACCTCATCAGGATGGAAACTATAAAAGAGTTCTCTGGTGTCTCGTGCTTCCCACTTACCCCCTCCTCTTTTTTCTGCCTCTTCAGGACGGTAAAACCACTGTCCAGTAACCCACAAGCTACCATTTGTATCTTGGGTAATGTCCTGTGACATAAAACTGTAAGACGAAAAGAAAAAGAGAGAGAGAGAAGTTGCACAACATGAACTTGGCAAGAAATACCAAGGTCACTTGAAATATGAAATTCACAGAAAATGATTACATAAAAAAAAATCCAAGTTCAGACAATGAGGAGCAATAGCCAAGTAATGAAATAAGGGACAACAGTGAGAATATGAAATATATGTTATCCACCTAAAAGAAAAAAATAGCAGTGTTTATCTTATATAAAGACAATGCAAACCATTGACAAATAAAATGCAAATGTGTTACACTTCCCTAACAACATTCTTCTCATTACCAGAACTCCTAATTAAGAAACCATTCTTGCGCATAGGGTAAAGATATAACTGGTATATACATGCATGCTTATTAAGGAACAAGACATGATTAAATATCCAAACAACCAAACTACCCACTATTTAGTGCTTTGTTTTGAAGAGAACCATTTCTTCAAGCAATAGACACGGAGATATAGATTGGATGGTAGTTTGAGAAAATAATGAAAAACTAGGTGCAAGGATTATCCTTGTATTACAGGTTCCAATATTTTTGCATTCAGTTGTAAACCCTCACAAATTTAGGTAATTCATGATTGAGCCACATAATCAGGTGTAGAATTAAAAAATTAAGAAATCTCCATGTACAAGTCTGAGTTTGTCCTATTGACTAGTCATACTTTTTATATCAATCAGAATCAGACCCAAGCATATTGTCCACAAAAGCATCCAAACATGTAGATATGACAGCTACCAGCTGATTTGGAGATCTCCCTTCACAATTTGATGCAGATGGTAGACCAGTTCAAGCTGTCTTTCTATATAAGAGAAACCAAGCTTCATGATCCTGACAACTTGGCAGTTGTAAACACAAAGGGGGATGACCCATGGTTTTCCATGGTTTTGAAGTCTCAATAGATTCCATTACAATTGTTTTATTAGTTAGTATTCCACCTACATCTTCGTTCTCTTTCAAATCAAAAACCTTATGCACAACCCTAAATCATTCGCCAAGATATGGTGGCTAAGGCTGGGTGATGAGTATTAGCCAAGGCAGCTCATGCAAGTATTATGTTTCAAATACTTAATATATTTAAAAAGAAAAGGCATTATTTAATTATCTAGTCCAACAAATGCAGCTTCACACTGAGAAAAAATGGGGGAAGAAGAAAAATAGATTCTCCGTGCTACATAGAACGAGTTAAAAGTTTCCAATGAAGCTAAGGCAAGTGCAAATTGCAGCCATTTTAATGCAACATAAGCAATATGAAAACACTAGAAACTCTTAGGAAATAAAGACGGTACATAAACGTTGAGAAATCCCGAACTCCATCATCATTCACTTATGTGATCGAGTTTGAATGCTTAATAGTTCATCGAGTAAAATGTATTAGATAATTTATATAATCGATTCAACAAAACAAAAGGAAGACAGATCACCTTAATGATAGCCACATAAGGCTTAGTGGTGTTATCTTCGGGAGTTAGTAGAACGGGATCCTCCTGAAACCCAAGCGAAAACCCAAAAGAAAAAAACACAATTAGGGCACGAAACTAAAACCTAGACATCGCAAATAGGCAAAACTTACCAACTCGAAGACGTTTCCATCGTATTCAAAAGAGGAGAAGTGCAGCTTCTTCTTTTTTCCCTTCCCGGAAACCCTAATCACGTCCCCGATCGGCTTAGCGTCCTCCTGGTACTCCGCCTGCTGCTCCACCTCCTCCTCCTCCTCCTCCTCCTCCTCGTACTGCTCTTCGGCTCCGCCTCGGGACCTTCTTCCGTTGCCACCCTTTTTCGAATTCCGGGTTCTCCCTGCGTCCTCCTCTTCCTCCTCCTCTTCATCTACCCGAAGTTTCTTTTTGCGCTTGCTCCTGCGGTCGCCTTCAGCATCGAAGTCCTCTAGACGACGAGGCTCGTCGTCGTCGTCGTCGGAGACGTGGGCGACCCGGCGCTTCCGCATCCGGATGACGGGGAACCGGACGGCGGTCTGTCCTTTGGGCGGCAACAGCGGTTGTGCAGAAACAGGGTTCCTTTTAGGGAAGCGTCTATTTGTGTTGAAAGGAACCACGAAAATGTTATGATCGTATGAACTGATACTACAATTACAACTGCAAGTATGCCACCCTGTCATCATAGTACAAAACATGTTTAAGATGATTGGCAGGTAAACTGTTGGGTGTGAAGGTTGGTGCCATGATGTTTTTCGGGTAAGACGGTGCAGGGGATGATAAAATTTTCTGGTAAGCGGATTTACTGCAATGCCATTAGCAGTAAAAATTTTGGAAAGAAAATAAAAAAATGGGAAATCCGAACATTTATTAATTTTCTAGTCCTAGGAAATTTTCAAAATATATCTGCTTGCGTTTGATTTGATACTTTTGAAACGACTGTGTGTTTATTAGAGTGCAAACGAATCAAATTTATTCATAAATATTTTTAAATTAATTTTAAAAATATTTAATTAGTATTTAAAATTATCAAATTTGAATCGAATTTATAATTTTTTCAAACCGAATTAAACTTAATTTTTTATTAATTTATTCATTAATCACTCGCAACCGAAAAACTCTATTTATTTATTTTGCATAATTTTAATGTAAGTAAGATTAAATCATTCGAACCCAACTGAAATTTATATTATTTTAAATTATAATTCAATTATTAAACTAAACTTAAGATTCAAACTCAAGTTGAATTTGAGCTTAAATTCATTTCAAATTGAATTCAAGTTATAATCATTTATATAAATTAGTTTACGCCCCTAATTTTTTTCTATTTTAATATATGAAATAATATGCAACTACAGCTCGATATCGAAGTCCAAGATCAAAATTCCACTGAATGATAGGGTGAAAAAAAAAAGTAAAAATAAAAAAATAACAGAGAAAATGTATGCGTGTGCAAGCGAGAGAAAAGAGAAGAGTGATCGGTACGCAGTTGATTTCAAGTAGGTGGAGGCAGGCCGGAGAAATCCTGCCGCTCGCCGCCGTCGACCACAGCCGCCCAAACAACCAACAAGTTCATCGCCGCCACCAGCAGAATAAGGAAACATATGATGCCTATCCTTACCTTCGTCCAAAACGCTGAATCCCACTTTGCATCTCCCTCGCACCTCGCGTCTTCGATCGCCTCCAGCAGAGCGCCGAGAAGCATCTCCGATCGGCCCTTAACCTCCGCCGACTCCATCAGTTCGCGCAGAGCCTTCCGCAGGCGATCTACCAACCCATCCTCCGGTCCGATCTCCAGTTCGTCCACCGTCCTCATGATGATTTTGGAAGATACTTGAGATACTTCATCCTTCGATTCGATCAGCAAGGGAGGAGAAACCTGCACATTGCAAAACAGGGAAATCGGCGAGCAAAACTAACTTCGAGACAGATTTAGGGACCCGAGCTCACCTCCGTTGGGTCTTCGACATTGCTGCTCGATTCTGGGGGAAAATCCAACAGATCTCCGCATTCGGTGGGGGTTTCTTCCAGGACCGCGGAGAAGGGGAAGCTCAAGCGTCTAGGGACGACCTACGGCGACCAAAGGCGGGTGAAGGAGACCGAGGAGAGGAGACGAAAGATATTAGAGCTTAGTGGAGTACCTTAGGGGTCTCCTTCGGCCATCCTCCGCCGTGGATCGCCGGCCGCGGAGTTCGCCTCGGTGTTCGCTGGGCGGAAGATTTCATCGCTGTCGGTGGAGGGAGCAGCGGAGGGAAGGCAAAGTGATCGTTGTGAACCCGTTCGAAATTTGAACTCACTTATATAGTCCTTGTCCTCTAGTGGGCTGGGCCATTCTTATGAAACATTTCAGTTACACCCCTATAGTTTATCAAATTTCAGCACACCTCACGTAGTTTTAAAACTACCACATTTATGGAAGTGTAAGTGAAAATTTTATAAACTATGAAGGGCAAAATACAATTTCGTTTATTCAAAGTAACTGCAGAGCTTGAAACGCATCATATAGTTTTCTTTTGTTCACTCACTAATGTATCATTATTAACAATAACAATAGATTACTAATGTATTAAGGATAAACACACTGAAGACTAAGATAAATAGATAAATCTGGAAGCATATTAAACAGTAAACACCATTTGGATAGAAAGAAATCGATGCTGGACAAAAATTAGCAATAAAAAGCATCAGCTGTTGGATGCCGATCTGCGAAGCACCATGTGCCCAGAATCATCTTTGTCGAAAATTCGCTCGATCAGCTCATGCCAGCTCATTTTCAACCTGCTCTTAGTGGACGAGGAAGTAGAATCATCAGTTGCATCAGTAGCTTTATCGTCGAATGTACCGTATGCTGTTGGCGAAAAGGCATCTGGAACAGACAATGTGACGGCCCTTCTTAAGGCTGCTTTGTGCTCCTCGCTGTGATCTTTGGCTAGAGTTTGCTGCCTCTCCATCCTCTGCTTCGGTGGGATCTCCATGATCTTATCCTCCTGCAGCATCAACTGCAATCGAGAAACTTCGGGCTTTAGATCACAATCAATACGGATACATACGATTCATCTTACAGCGTACTTTGGCAAACCGAACAAGAATGAAAGCAGTGTACCTCTAAGGCATTCTGGGCTTCCCTCTCTATCCAGAGTATAGCATGATCAGAAGTAGCATTGCAGGAGAGGACGATGTGTTCAAATCTCCCATCGACAGGCACTGCAGTTCGAACAACTGGTGGATATCTTCCAAACCTTCAGAAATAGAGAAGAGAGTCAAATTTTATGAGTAGACTATGATTATATTAACTTTGTCAATGCAAATGGCATCATTTATCTGTTTGAGCATCAACTGGTAGATACCCTCCAAACCTTCAGCTAATCGACAAGGAGTAATGAATTGGGTTTACAGCATAAGATTAAATCTTCTATTAACTTCGTAAATTGAAAAGAAAAGAAATACAAATCTCGGATGTAGTTGCTGTATATACTTGCACAACCTTCATATAGTTATAAAACAACTGATGAAGATCATTGCAAACACTGTAGTTCTTCAACCAACATCATCAGTCTTGGTATTCCTAATTATATGAGATCGACTGTATGAGGTGTTAAAGAAAAATTATGGAAGCACTAGAAATTATAGGATGAGATGGAAAGTATATGTATTTAGTTGACTCTTGCCATCTCAATACAGAGCGCAGGCAACAACTCAGAATGTTAAGCTGGCATAACTAGATTTGTCATACACATTGATTAAGAAATGCAAATCACTTTATCAAAAATGCAAGAAAATATGAATTAAGAAGTGAAGATTACAGGTTTTTCTGATGATGGCTTACGCTTTATCATTCTCCTCAAAAAAGTTGGAGACATGACTTTGATAACTGATAAGGGCATCTTAAAACATAGTATAGACAGATGATCCATAATTCTGACTTCAAGATTAGATCTTAATGGCTTCAATTTCTTATAAGTTTACTTTGAAAAAAAAAACAAAAATAACTGGAGTAACATCTTCTGGAGATGATTGCCAATGAGAGTAAATTATACCGGAATGGTTTTCTCTCGACGATATGATACAGTCGACCAGGTGCATAGAGCCTCCTTGGATCTCTTAGCATCACCTCTTCTGGAATGCATGTGTCCCTCATACATCTTAAACAGAGCAGGCAAGGTAGGCTGAAAAAGATAATTTCCTCAAGTTTTATATATCCAAATTAATAAAATTTTATGAAGATCAAGAAACCAGAACGAGTGACATAATTTTGTGACAGTTTCAAGATCTGCCCGCTCTACATTGGAACTCAAAATTTTCTGCAGGCTGCAATACCATCTAAAGGTTTGATTCTCTAAGTCAGTAAAGATGCAGTAAAGGCACTAAGCCCTCTCTAAGCTTATAATTAAACGAGGAATCTTTTGCTAGTTGTTGTCGCCATTTGAGAAAAATCAGTACCTTTAAAAGTTTAAGATATTCATATCCCAAAATAGGAAGATATTTCGCTGCCTATAATATAAAACACGGTTAGAATAATCAAGGCGATGACTGGCCATGTATAAACAAGCCCTTCCACTATAGCAGGAACAGTTTGGAGCATAACACAAAGTTGCCTGGTAAGATACTAGGAAAACACTGATATAGATAGCCTCCGCCGAGTCAAATCTGGTTATCCCAGAGATTTTTGGCATGAGATCAAAGTTCTATAAGTGTTGCTAGAGTTATTCTTAGATAAAACAGTACCAAAGAGAACCAGGTAAAAAAATACTGCTTTCATCCTCTTTACCAGAAGAGAGACTTGAAAATGTCTTCCAATGGAGTAGCTGTCCTAGGCAAAAAATCATCCTGACATCAGAATACTAGCAGTTATTGCATGAACCAACACATCGATCTTGGTAAATTAAGGAAGTAGATAAATAATAAATGCAGGAAGAAATGTTAAATGAACAAAAATGTGGCAATTGGATGATGAAAGAAGAAAGTAGTGTCTAAAGCAGATACTTGTTGAATCTAAAGATGTTACTTCTTTCTTTATTCAGATCCATAGCTTGTCTATTAAACAGGAGAAAATCACAAAACAGATTTCATTTGTCTCCAACAGTCTTTTTTTGCAATTACAAATTAAACGATGTATCTACAATATACTGTTATTACCCATTTGAATTTCAACAATGAGCGAAAGGGAAATAGCATTCTTTCTCCATTCTTCAACTTGCAAAATAGCAATTTAGAGGTCTAATGATTATGTATTTATTTTGCAGAATCAAATTTTATCCCATATATATATAACTAAGAGCATAAACCAAAATTTTCAATAATCGCTGTATGATATATGGAAGCTTTGTAAACCCCATAGAAGAAACTAATGACACAAAACAATGGACTAACAATATCACCATAAGACAACCAATCAGATTTGAAGACATGAGGAACAAACGGAAAAAAAATATCTAAATAAAATAATGAAAAATGATTTAAAAGATCTAGGTATTATCAATGGAGGATAAGATCCATATAACTAACCTCAGATAGTTATGAAGGGAAAAATCAATGGAGGATCAGATCCATTTAACAACCCCAAATAGTTGTGATCCACAGGATGTGTCGCTAAGAAGACAAATTCATAGACAACCACATAGGAAGAGTTAATATGGGTACTCATGGTAGTCTAGCTACAATGCTCATTCACCCATGTGCCATTAAGGCATTAAGAAGACTGTGAGTTGCTGTCCAATCTAAACCTTAAGTCTTAACTTGTCAAGGAAGAAGAATATATAAAAAACAACAAGGCTGTGAGTTTCTAGTATGGGAAGCAACGTGCATGACAATGCCAAGTGTAGGCAAAAAAATGTCAATGTGTACATCCTTTTCCTTGCATAATAAAATCAATCTTATAACTGTAAAACAAGCTTAACCTAGTAATTTTTTAGTAAATTAGATTACCATTGTGACTAATTTAACATCCTAATGCCAGTCTCAGTTAGAGACAACAATTGGACCAATTATGATGCCTATGTAAGCTTCAATTCATCCAAAATTGGGTCTGGAAATTTTCGCAAGTGTAGGTCTACAATAGTCATCAATTTGCAACCTTGTCTACTAAGTGAAACTCTCTTTTAAATATATCTGAAATAGTTTTACATAATTCAATAAAAATGAATGCAAATTCAAAGTGGTATTTAGAATAAAGTACAAAATACCAAAGTAGCATCTCACATATCAAAATTCATGCAAAGATTGTAAGTCACAAGGATAGAAACTTCAATCAGGTTTAGTTAGTCTTCAAGCTCAATCTCTGTGTCCAAACTTGGCAAAAATTAAATTTGGGCCTTACATTTTGGTTGGGCTCAATCATTCGGGTAAAATATTATTCAAGACCTTTGAAATTGATAACAGATTAAACAGTGAGCTAAAGCATACTTGAGAGTCAATACAGAATATTATGTGTCCATAAGAGCCAAAACTAGCTTAGGAAGCAAGCTTCACATAAGTGTACAAAAGATGCAAGTGTTATTAATAGGACACTAATGGTCGATATCCATAGTAGCCCCCATAATGCCGGAGCGCTATGTAATTGAATTTCAGACTATGATTAAAAGCACTCAAAGGATAAGACTAAAATAAGTTCTTGTATGTAAACATGAATGATCAAGATTGGTATTTGTTAGACCATGAGTGCTTGAAATCTGGTCTGTAGCAAGGTACTGAAAGAAGAAACAACTGAAATGCTTGAGTCTATAAAGTTTGGAAGTTTGGTCTTGCCTTTCCAGATCCACCATAATCCTATGTATTTAACAAGTAGGCAAGTAATTCACCAATTAATATTAATATAAACAAATAAATTGGACTATCAATAAATGACAATCTTGTACTTGATGAATTGTCTTAATGCATAAAATTAGAAGTATCTAAAAGATACTAACAACTTCAGTTCTGTCATGATTTGTGCTCGCAACTTTTTTATTTTAGTACTAAGAGTATGAAATTGAAAAGGACAATAAAATGAGAGCAAATAGCTTGATATAGTATTAATGTGTTCAAAGATGACCAGTAGATTCTTTCCAATATAAATCAATTACACTATACCATATGCAACATAATATCCCACACGAGATTGTCATGCCAATTACAAAATAATGGTGATGCAAGTTCTCTCAGAAGTACATTTAATTGAACAAATCAACTCATTGTGCAAAAAAAAAAGATTATGAGGGAAAATAGCTTACTTTATACAAGAAAATCATGAACAAGTTCTCACACATTGCTATCGACCATTCTTGATTTCCTAAAATTCCAAATTTTGTATTTGGATAATCATAACCAAAAATAAGCTAAGAAAAGAGGTACTTTCCAAAAAGTATCCAGCTATAAATGTTATTTATAAAAACAATATTTCAATTATAATACACAACATTCATAACATAAGAAAATATTGGCTTAAATATTAAGCAAAGGTGTTCTTGCCTGGAGCACAACTGAGTTGATAATGTCAGCATATCGAACAGCCAAATTAAGGGACATACACCTTGCAGGAGCAATAGCATAGCATCTGATCCTCTTCCTATCGACATTCCCCAACTTGTCCCTGTTCAGAACAACCACCAAAGCGAGCATTGCAGCAACACCAGACCCCAGAGAATGGCCTGCAAAAGTAAGGGTATAGTTTGGATACTTCTCCATCAACTCTCTCAGGACATCACATTCAGCATCCAAAACCCATGCTGCCGCCTTCAGCAGCCCATTGTGAACATACCCCCCATCAAATTTCCTCTTCCCCAAACTGTTGTCCAACAAGACGGCGTAATCACTTTCCTTGGCCAAGTTCAGGCCCCTGACCGCGAGCACCACGTCGGAGTGATCATGATCTAGGTAGATCAGGTAAGGCGGCGCGCGGCCGCGGGTGTCCCGGTACTTTTTCCTGCGCACCACCAAGGCCGGGTCAACGGGGCAGCCGCCGGGTAGCCCCAGGGAGGGGGTTTCGATGTCGTCCTCGTAGTTGGCGAGGATGTAGCGGCAGAGTCTCGGCACGGGCTCGAACTCCTCGACGGAGGCGAGGCCCCAGGTCTCGCTGTCGTGGCCGGCGTTGTGGAGGCAGCGCTTCCATACCCAGCGCGCGCACGCGAGGCAGTAGACGCACTCAAGGATGGGGATGCCGCACGCGAGCGACATCGTCGGATCCCCCGGCTACTGCAAGGACATCGCCGCCGGAGCAGCAGACGGCGACAAAGATTTGGCGGCTTTGGAGTTGTGATTGGCTTCGGATTCGATCGGAGTGCAAAGAAGATGGAAATCTGAGTTTCTTCAAGATTCAAAGTGAGGTGGTGGAGAAAGATTGGATCTAGCGACCGGAGACAAGACGGAACGGTCTCGAGCTGTGGGAACACTCGATCGCAGGAGGCGTCAGGGGGAGATTCGAGGTATATTTGCCATTCTTTCGATTAAGTCCTCTGTTTCATTCTTTTTGCAACTTAAGCCTCCGTCAAAGCTTAGTTACTATATCGATAGTGTAAAGAGGCCAGTTGAATCGGGACCTTGTATTATTTAAGATTATTTAATAAGATAATCGAGTTTGTCAAGCTGAATTCTATAATTAAACAAAGTGAGTTTAACATTAAAAACTTAATTATTCATTTTAAGAATTTTTTTATTATTTGTTTACAAATTTGATAGTTTTGATTTATAGACGTGCTTCATAAATAAATTATTTAATAAATTTTATTTGTAAATATTAATGAGATGAATTTATATATATATATATATATATATATAATTTAATTTAATGAGTTATTTGGATTTATTTATTTATTTAATCTGGAATAAAGATGAGTTATTGAAAATGAGAAAATATAATTTAATATTTTTCAAGTTCGTATAAAATTTAAATAGTGGAGTAACGGTCTAAGTTAAAAAAATATATCCTCCAGGAAAAATTTAAAAATTATTAAAGGAGTTTTTTTGAAAAAAATCAAATTGCTCAGCTAGTCAATAACTCGAATCTTGTCTATTGAAGCCAAGTCTTGCGTGACTTGATGCATTCATAGCATCTATCGAACGGCACTAAAAACTCTTACGTCGTGATCAACTGTACTTTCTCGATTTATCTCCTCATAGATGGTCGTGGGGTCGACCGTGTGGGGCCGCTAAGGTGGCGGATCCACCTTTTTGCAGAAGAACGGCACTAAAAAATATGAGTGTTCGAGTCCACTTGATAATTCAAAATATGCTTTGTAGCGGACACTGGTTGAGCCACTTTATACTCTATTCTTTTGTAAAAGGTGGAATCCGTCATCTTAACGGCCCCACACGATCAGTCCCACGACCATTTATGAGGAGGTAAATCGGGAAACTGCAGTTGGTCACGACGTAGGAGGGTATTACCTGGCTTCGCCAGGATTCGAACACTTGCCCTTTTCTACAACTCTGTTACGTCGTAACTAACTCAGCCATGCCCCGGGAACACGTTATACTCTATTCAAGCTTTAGCTTGGAGGTCGACGACGGCTGAAGACGTTGAGAAGATGACTAAAGTGATGGAAGAAAAGAAAAATATTACTCGATTGAATCGAACGCAAATGGTCATATTTGGGCTAGCTAGATACGACAAGAACTCGATTGGCTTGTTTCATAAAAATCCCATAAAAAATTATCTTTGGACAAATATTAATATATCAATTTATTTACTAAATTTGTGAGTAAATCATAGTTTAGATATTTCTTTTTTTTTCTTTTCATTAGAGGGAATGTTCCTTCGGATAAGTTCTACAAGTTTTTGGATAGATAACAATTTGTATACCTCATTAAATATCTATTTTACTCAGTTTAGAAGCAATTTAAAGGCATAAATGGATGATAAATTTAGGTGGATATTTATATATATAATCAAAAGATATGTGTTGTAAAAAACGGCTCCTTTAATTTCATTCCAATTTAGGTGGATTATATTTTTCTCTCTCACGTCATAATAAATGCCCATTTTATCAAAAACAATTTTATTTCCTTTAGATTTTCTCTTTAATTATCTATTTATTACAAAAAAAAATGGACGAAGAAAAAAAAGAAATTTAGAAGAGAATTAAAATAATTTTCCTCGGTTTAAATTTATTTATGGGTCAATTTTAATCTCTTATTCGTCGTTCAAATCGAGCAGAATGAATTTTTTATTATTATTATTTTTTTCAGCCTTTCAGGTAAGCTTGATGTTTGGTTTGGCCACGAGCTCGCGCGGGTTTGGCAGCTAGAACGAAACACGACAAGTAATCCGCCGATTAAGTCACGAAAAGGGACGGAAAGTTTCGTGATTTAACTCGTGACGGGGAGCGAACGTCCGGAGAGACTGTGCTGCATTGCTCAGTCGGCCCAGGTCGCCGCGTAGAAATAACTCTGCGACCGCGACCTTCCTCACTTACTCCCTTTCCAAACATCAACGCCGACGGCACGGAAGCCCGCATATGCGGTCGCATCGCAGCCGGGGACGTGGATGGATATTCTTTCCGGAGCTGACTGTTACGATGGTTACCGACACCTTTTGTTTGGCGGGGCCCGTAGTGGGACCCTTGTATAGCCGAATAAGATTGCGAGTGGTCGAAGGTATAAGATAGAGGTGTATGTGTAATTTCCTCGTCTATTTTGATTTTCTGCGTCCCCCCTCGGTCGGCCCCTCTCTCGCTCTATAATATCCCCTCTCACCCTCCCACCCCCTCACCTACTCGCTTCTTCTTCCTCTTCTTCTTCCTTCAATTGGAATCGAGCGGTGGCGATCTCCAAGAACAGTGAAATCTTTGCTTCTTCCTCTCAATCTCGCAAACGATCTCTCGATCTTCGAATCGCGCAGCGGAAGTACACATCGGAGAAGCGTGCGCTCCGAGGTACTGTTCTCACTCTTTCATCTGTGTCCGTTTCGGATTCCCGGGGTCCTCTGCGATGATTTCAACCCGCACGTTTCCTTTCTGTGGTTGGAGGATTCCAATCGGTACTGCTCTTAGTAATGTGCCTTTTCATTGGTTTCCTCTCTGTTTCCACGATCGGAGATGTTTTTGCTCGCGGCTGCGGTGCTTTGCTCGCTGCGCTTAGTGATCGCTTGTTCTTGGATGTCGTCTCCTGTCTTTGCGCGTGATTATTTTAGCGCTACAGTGCATGTCTGCTTACTCGGCCTGGTGACGATTTGGTGCTTCAGTCTTGATTTTGTGGATCGTCTTTACTGCGATATTGGGGGAAGGTTGGGACTTGTAGTTGAGGATATCTGTTTGATTCTGATGTTTCTTCCCCAGATTGGATTGAAGTTTTGATACAAAATGAGATCTTTTTTTACTCTCTCCGCCTAGTCTTCTTGGCCGGCTATGTATATGTGTCAAAGTTTGGGAAGATGAGAGCTACTTGGATTCAGCTGAAAAGGCGTGCGTTTCTTCTAAAGTTGACTTTGATCATAAGTATACTCAGTTTAGGAAAATTTAGGATTCCATGGTGTAGATAAACATCCTACTTTGATTCGTGGAACCATCTAATTATTTATTGATGGACCTATTTCATCTAGAACAATGTGATAGACTAGAGGGATTGGAGACTTGATTTTCAGGGATGCCCATTTTTGGAGCTTACACATATTGCTTGTCATGATTCAACTTAGTGGAGGATAGCTCCTTATTTCATACCACATTGTTAATTACTCATTAAAATCAGTCTTAAATCTTTCCATTTTTGTATTTGTGATTACATATTGGTCTCCCTGCAATTATTATCCTTTTCACTCCCTTATATGCTGAACCTTAGAACTCATCCAATTTGTGTGGATACTTCTTGTCCAGTCATTTGGTTTTATTACATCAATTTTAGAACAATTGGATCTCCACATAAGTTATGCATTTCTTTTAACTATTTTTAGCTGGCGGAGTGATCATATTCAATCATCTCAACACTTTAGCTTCACTCATAGATATTGGAGGAATATGTATCAAGAATTATTAATGAATTAACATTCAGGGTACACATCCAGTGAGATATAAGATTTCATAAGTGGAATTTGCAGAAGAAAGATAAGAAATGTTTCATTATTTTCACTTGCCGGAGATTGAAGACATTTTTCAGTAGTACCTTGCACAGACCTGTACCATCGTGTCTATTCTTTATATGAATGACACTTTTGTGTGCTTCTTGTTATTTTTCAATAGAAAAAATATTAGGACTGTGACTTGACATGAGTATTCATCTATATATGATCATGACGAACTCTTATCTAAGTATGTGGAGATGCTTAAAAAACCATAACAAATTCCCCATATTCCTTTTTCTTTAAAATATCTACTACTGACTGTCCATGCGATTGGTCTATATGAATTCATATGTATTTTTTTGTGCACAAACAGGAGTCCTTGGTGATGTCGTATAAACATAGGAGGAGATATAGTACCATTGAAAAGATAGCATATGGGGGAAACGACTCGCTCTTGAGAAGATCATCAGCTCAGAGAAATAGTAGAATCTGTGCAATAGTGAGTTTTGTACTGTATTGATGCTGGCCTTCCAATGTTTTGGAAGCTTAGATTACGGATTAAATTTCTACTGACGCATGAGCATTTTTCTCCAGGACCTTCAACGACTTGAACTTGACCTAGGAAGTCCTAAACTAAGGTACTCTTCTTTCTGGTCATTTATTCATTATCAGCTTAGCAACTGTTAAAAAGTTGTCATTATTTTTCCATTTGTGTTTAAATCCTTTTTTTACTGCTTGTACTTGCTAAATTTTAGGGTTTTTTTTCATAGTAAAACTGTTATTTTCCTTTAGGATGATATTTTGGGTGCTAGGTGCATACTGATATGCCACCTGTGTCTGTCCAAAGCTGAATCCTTGATGAAAAATCTCAAAAGTTGTGTTAGGTCATGACAGCTAGTAATAGAAGTATAGAAACCTATGGACATGGATCTTATAAGTTATAACTAACCTCACATAGTTGAGACTAACATGAATTCAGGATGATGGAAGAAGTGGAGGGATGATGGTGCATTCTGTTGCCTAGAAAAAGCAGCTAAACAGAATTTGAATTGTTTTATATT
The DNA here is from genome assembly GCF_044706935.1 of Curcuma longa. Lineage (NCBI taxonomy): Eukaryota > Viridiplantae > Streptophyta > Magnoliopsida > Zingiberales > Zingiberaceae > Curcuma > Curcuma longa. Next base: position 888,415 of record NW_027435599.1, on the reverse strand, counting down.
TGGCATCTATGTTATGTTTAAATGTACTAGAAGTGTGTACCTTATATAAGAGGTATTAACATTAGATTTTGTGCTGGAATGGGTTTTAATACATAAATATTAGAGTTGATCTGTTTTTTCTAGTATATCTGTTCTCTCCTTTCTACTTATCTCTACTCCTCTCTCAATATTTCTCCTAGTTTCTTTTTCTACTAAACTGACGCTATAAACTATTGTGCATGTAGCATGTTGTTGGGTCCTGTGCATATATAGTATGCAAGGAACAATATGTGCGCCAATATTAAGAAACTGTTCAACATTGGTTGTATCCATAAAAGTAAAATTTTAAAAAGTATTGATCAATTTATTAGAAATAATTCACTTCTAGCTAATGGATTACCTAAACGTTCATCACTGGAAACAAAGTAGTGTTCATTTAAGAGAAAGCAACTAATTAAATAGGCTAGAGAGCAATTAATTTCCATATACAACAATCAAGGAGGCTAGAGGGAGATTAATTTCCATGTAAAAAAAAACTACACAAACTTTTGATGTTGTTTATTGCAACTCTTCCATCTCCCTTTGCTTCACATCCAATTTAATTATAGCTTCACTCAACTTTGTGTAAGTGAGTCAATTGAGGCGATTTGGGCTAATGGACCAGGAAAGCAAGGTGGCAAAGATCTCAAAGGTTCGTAATCAGAGTGTCTCTTAACAATGTCCAACCTTTGTTGCCATGACACCCATTTGCTTAGAATCCAGACACGTTGTTTCTTTCTTTCTTTCTTTCTATTGACAATTTCTTTGTGCATCGGTAGTATCATAAAGCACACATAAAGAAGAAGACAAGCACCAACTTGTAAATGTTAGTACATTGTTTCTTCCATGTACTAAAAACAATGAACTCTTTTTACCCCACTCAACTTTTATTCATTTTCTTGTCTTCATCCCATAAAAAACTATGGAAGGTCAAAAGCCTATCAACTCTTTGAATTCACATTTTCTCCATCTTTCTTCATGATAAAGAGAGTCCAAGAACTCCAAGGCAAGGAGGAGTCTTTCCTGATTGGCGATGGCTTTGGTCCGATATGGAGCCCTTTTTGTGGCAATAGAACCTTTAAGACACCCCCACAATATTCTGAATCATTGCGATAAGAACATCATTCACAGGAGACTAAATCACTTTGTATGCTTCCTTCAATTCTTTTTGGCCTATTCAACTTCACCATGTTTACTATGACCATTGAATGCCACTTTTTCAATCTTATCTATGAGGACAGTGTTGGAGATAGAGTCAAAGAAAGAGAGGTGGCCACAACGAAAGATGTAGTGGTTTGTAAAAATCTACTTTAAAATTGCTCTATCCAATAAAAATGACATGTTTATATATTTTGTTGATGAATTAATGACTGTATTAATATGACAATTTAAACATGCATTCATTTGCCATACACTCAATTCCATCGACTTGTCATTAAATATTCCTCTTTTAGTCTACTGCCGACTCCTTATCGATAAGGATAGTGTTGGAGATAGAGTCAAAGAAGTCAAAGAAAGAGAGGTGGACACAATGAAAGATGTAGTGACATGTAAAGTCTACTTTAAGAGTGCTCTGTCCAATAAAAATGACATCTTCATATATTTTGTTGATGAATTAAAGAAACATGACAATTTATACGTGCATGCATTTGCCATACACTCAGTCCATCGACTTGTCATTAAATATTCCTTTGTGAGTCGTTCATCGAGTCCTTATCTCGTACTTTCCTTATGTCTGGGATTGCTTGCATATTCAGCATGATTTACACCACAAAGTTCTCCTACCATCTGCTCTCATCGGCAAAGCACATCGAGACATTCTTAACCAGGCACTCTATCCAGCCTAAGCCTTCAAGGCACATCAAGGCATTCTTCACCAAACACTTCATCCAGCCTAAGCCTAGCAAAAGTCTCATTCCTTGAATGGTGGTGGAGACAAAGTTGTGGAAAGAGAGGCAAGAAATATATGTTTTAACAATTAACATGCATCATGCTACTATGTGCTATTTTCAAGATTTTTTGTAATATTAAACATTGACATTGTACATAGAGAGCTTGAATTTTCAATCTGCACATAGTGCGAGTTCTAACTAAAGTTACTAAGTATCATCAATGATAGGACATCACTTATAGCTCATAAAGGATAAAATTAATTTAGCTAACTATAGTTTGGGACAAATAGGATTTGGCGAGATGACGACGATGATATAATAAAATAATAATAATATGAAAATGTAATAAAGGGCATCCGGTGCACGAAGCTCCTGCCAATGTGGGGTTCCAAGGAAAAGTCTCGGATCACATTGGATTTATTTTATGCAACCTAATCCTGCATTGCAAGAGACTGTTTTTACGACTCGAACCCATGACCACAAGATCACACGACAATAACTTTACTATTGCGCTAAGGATCCCCTTCAATAATATGAAAATGTAATAAGTTTATAAAATTCAAAAACTTCTTCTCCCTTTGATTGGGATAGTGCCTTAGTTGTCAAAGCTTTTTCAATTTCATATCAAGTACGATCAAGGGCTTACAATATCATTTCAAGCCATTGAAACATTAATCACACTAAAATTCAATTAAGCTATAGAATAAAATTCCTTTACACTTATAGAATGATTTGTAGCCAATGAATTCTTTCCTTCCCGACTTTTTGAATCTTACGCTATTCATTAAATCCAACATTAACTAGACTAGTCATCTTATTCATGATTTGTTATCTCGAAAGAATATGTAATGTGATATCCACATGAGGGGTGTATGTGAAGATGTAAAGCTTTTAGTATTCATATATAGGAAAGTACCCGATTTTATATACATAGGGGTCTAGACAACATAGGGCGTTTGATCATGGATCCTATGCTTTGTGGAAAATCCATGGATTCTTTGACTTCACGGCGATAAAAGAGATCAATTGAGGAGCCTTTAATAGCCATCTATTATGATATAATAAACCCATCTCATATAAGAACACGCCATTGTTTCCACAACTTGCAACTAATAGCCAAAGATGTTCAAAAAATCATCAAAAAATTTGATTTTGGTCATGCTCAAATCTCCCTACTTTGTTCTTGAGCCAAGAACCACATCACCAGAACTTAACCAAAATGAAAGTGCTCGAACAACAAAAGAATCTTCTTTTATGAAAGAAGTTCTAGAAACTTGATGGGATTGTAGGGAATTTCGTCACATCCACACCACTATATATGTTTGTTTTTTTCAACAGATCAAAATTGACCAATCATGATACATTTTTTTGCTGAAAAATTATACCTATAAAAATTGCTTAAAAATTTGTAAAAAAGTTACAAATCACATAAATCCATTCAAAATGGATCCAGAAGCAGCTATCATTTTAACAACTTTCAAACGAATTTGTTATTTGTCTCAAAAACTTAAATTGTTGGTGACTACTTTTAAGCCCTAGCATACAAAGGCAATAACAAAGGGCTTTAAGCTGGACCTCAAAGCTTGACAACTACTAGCAAAACAGATGGATATGCTTGACCACAATTTTGATAGAGTTTGGAATGCTATCGAGATTGGGGAGTAGTGATGAAGAAAAACAAAATCTATTAAGTGAATCCATAATAATATTAGTAATAACTCAATATAAAATAATAATGTTAAGGATGACATCTTATAGATACAAACTAAACAAGGGATCATGCTATAATTATCAAAAATATATTAATGATTATATGATAGACTATTATATTGTTAATAATGATAATATATAAAGATATACTAATAAGATAGTACAAATAGTTATTCAGTGTTACAACATATGATAGTTATATTTTTATTAGGTAACAACTAAATGCAAGTAATTGTATCAAATTATCAGATACTATTTTTATTCATTGGTCTTTTATATAACATGCCTAAATTGGTGTGCTCATGAAGATTCCTAAATCTTATAGGATTACTGTGATCTGTTCTTGATATACATGGAGGTTGCTGCAGCATATCTTTTTGACAGATGGGTATTTTTTTTGGAAGTGAGTTACTGTTGTTTAATGATTGTTACTCTATGCTGGTAGCTAGGTGATTAATCTATGATACAACACAGGGGTAACTATCTCATGTAGAGGTAAAATGATCCCAGGTAAGAATCAAAAACTCACAAAGAGGAGAAATTTTTATTAAACCCTAGAATGCTTTATACGAGGGATTGAGAACCCCTTTTAAGACTATTTTTTTTAAGTTTGAGTTAAATTTTTTTTTCTATTTTATAATACCTTGGAAAACACAATATAACAAACTTTTAACTTAAAAATTTTAAATTCCTAATTTTAAACTTCCTGTTTGTACTGTTAAATTTGTGAATATGGACGACCAAGGAGAAGCCAACTCTAGATGAGCTTTTAATATCTTTCTTTGGTCATAAATTTCAAGCATTATGAGTAATTGCTTCACCAACTTTATTATGTATGAAATTGTGGTGAGATGCAGATCAAGCCTGGTCCGTGTAAATGAGGTGAGCCTTGAAGTGATTCTCCTTCTTTATTGTTATAAATGATTGAGTGGATACGAGTATATTGGGGCTTGGGGATTGTTATTGTGATGAAGAAGGAGAGGTTGGATGACATTTGAGTATCCAATCAAGATTCTGCCCTGATAGAGCTGCATATTTATGAACAAATTCTGTGTTTGTTAAAAGTTCATTTATATTCATACAATATCAAAAAAATATATAAAACAAAAAGCTTGAATACTAGTGAATTTGATTCGTTAATGTTGATGAACAAAGGTCGTGAACAATTTAAGAAGGAACTTATTTTTTATTAAATCAAAAAGTGTAGGGATCAAAAACCCCTTTTACAAAACAAAGGAAAGACATTCTAAGGTTAGATTCAATTTTATTTAGTTTATAATAATGCCCAGTAAAATATGATAATAACGTTAAAAAAAATTGTAACTCAAAAAAGTTGAACTTCCTAATTTGAAACTCGCAATTTAAACATTATTTTCCCCTAATTTTATAACACATAACTTATTGCCTATCTTCCTTCGTCTATCCTTTTTGTACCGTTACTGTTGTTTGCTACATTACTTTTGCAATGATATATATGATATATTTTGGTGTTGGTCGTGCTCCTCTTGAAAGAAAAAGAAAGTGTAGGCATGGTCTAGCAGACTAGTCATTTGGTCAACAGGTGCAATATTAGCATCGAGTTTGCTCAAACACCTAGAAGTGACTGCCTAGTTAGTGTGAATGTATTGTCATATGTTTCACTTGAACACTGCTTACCGTTTGAGCAATTTGAAGTTGGTTTATCTTAGTGGATTGGATCTATTCTTTCTGTTTTGGCTAAATAAGCTTTTAAAAATCTCTGGATTGTGCTAATTGTAATTTTGCATTTTCCTTCCATTTTGATACTGTGGCTTTCTTTTATTTGTTAGTTATCTTGTCTATACTTGCTGTTTTGGCAAAGTACATTTTCAGCAGTTTGTGCTGGACTGAGCTAATTCTATTTTTTTTTCTTTTTTCATTCTATTTTCACACTATAACTATCTTTTATTTGTCAGGTTTCATCCAATCACTGTCGTCTTTGTTGATACTGATGCGTTGGTGAATGAGTCAAATTATTCTTTGGCAGACACTACTGCTGATGGAAAGCTTATTGAATCTGGTTTGCCTTCTAATATGGATATATCATCTCCGAGACTTTTAGTGATTAACCCAGATACAGACTTTCGAATGTCCAGTTCATCTGGTATTGATAGTGAGGCGAGTAGTTCAGGACAAGGAAAGAAAAATTTGTCCAGTTCTGTATCAAGTACCTCAGGTAATGCTTCCCCTGTCTCTGATAACACAAATGTAGTTAGTTCAGATTTTTTGGTTGGTATCTTTCCAAAGGCAGAGAATAAAGTTAAAAGAAAATCAAGAAAGAAAGACCAGAAGAAGGGGAAGCAACGTAAACGAGTCACATCTACAAAGGATCCCAACAAGTCAGATGTTCAATGCAACACAAAGATGCTTATGGCCTCTGCTTTTGAGACATCTGCCCCCAGTTCACTTTGCTCTTCAGACAAACATCTCCCAGATAGTAATTTGTCAGATGAGGTAGCCGTTAGCTTGTTGGACAAGGATGATAGTGCAAATACTAATGAGTTTGTTGACTGTCCAAATTCACTCTCGTCTACATCATACAGTGATGAGATTGATGATTTTGAAACAATACCATCTTCTGAAAGATCTAGTGATGATTTACACTGCACCACTACCACTTGGCTTCATTCATCTGGCAATTTTAAAAATGCAGAAGCAGTGTCATTTTCTTTTGATGAGGGAAATGGAGGAGAGAATTGTAAAGAAAACAATATCTGTGATGGAAATTCCTCGAGCACTCCCATGGACAAAACTTTCCAACTGTGGAACACTGGCATGGGTGAAAACACTAGTGATGATACTGTAATAGAGTTACCAGTTAAGGATGAAACTGGACCAAGCTCTTCAGAAGTACCAAAGGGTCCTCATAGCTATGCTGCATGTTTGTCAAATGGTGACCTTGATGCTTGCTGCGGTACTGGAAGAGCAGATTACATCAGCCAGGATGACAGCAGCAATGGTTTCCATGTTGTTATTTCTGGAAAGAGAAGAAGAAGGGCTAGAAGAAGGATGGATAATGGATCTTTGAACGGAGAAAATATGCCCATTAATGCAAATCTACATAGTAACATGGAGAAAGATAACAATTACTCCATTTGGCCAAAGCTCCAAAAATTTGGAGAGGAATGTTCTAAACCTAACAGGGTCAAAGTTTCATCTTCACACAGCAAGCTTGCAATGAAGGATGACAAGATGAAATCAAAAGATAGTAAATTTATTGGGCCAAAGAACAAACAAAGTGGAATAACCCCTTGTTTAGGTGGGAATTCCAAAATAGAGGCTGGCCTTGTGGTCCCTAGAGAATCCAAGATTGGTGTAACTATCACTAAATCTACAGTTGGAAACTCTGTCACTGGTGTTATGTGTGAATCTAACTCAATCGCCAAACAAGCAGAGCATAATGATTGGAATGTAACTTACACTGCTAAAACTGATGTGCCGAATAGTGCAAAGCATCATGTTCAGCAAAAAGAAGGTTTGCAGAATCCATCACCTGTACAACTTAATATCCAAAGTAAAACTGGAGCAAAATCTCCTGACAATGAGCCATTGGGAAGACATGTTTCTAAGCTGACTGATAATGAACTGGAGAAGAGAGTTCCTGTTCTCACAGAGGTAATTTTTTGTCACAATAAACTTAGCTATATTTCAACCACAACAAATCAGCTTGGTCAGGGGAAGATTGAAACTATTTCTGTAAGTAATACCAAAATGAACTCTGAGGACACACTAGGTTCCATTGTAGGTAATGAAGGTCAAGAACTCATAAAGCCTTGTTTTGGAAGTTACAAAGAATCAAACAATTTGAACAGCATTAGTACTTCAACACAGAATAGAATCCCTGTTGTGATGAGAGCTTCGGCAGATATTGACAACATAATGATAGCTCTTAATGATGTATGCAAACAACAAAGAGTAGTGGAATATGCTCAATTGATGATTGGCTATCCAATTGCTGATTTTGAGAAATTTCTTTTTTCTGCCTCTCCAATTATTAGACAAACAGAAGGCCGTAATATCTCCTTGAAGAACATATGGAAATGGTATGAAGAACCTGGTTGCTTTGGGTTGGAAGTGAATGGACAAGAATTTTGCGATTCAAGAAGGCTGCCCAATGGCTATTTGGAGTTCACTGCCTATTTTGTGCCATATCTCTCTGCTGTGCAACTATTTGGGATGTCTGTTAGTAGCAGAAATTGCAATCTGAATTCTCAGGTGGATAAGACTGAGAAATCTTCAAAATCTTTGGGTTCTCACTCCACCTTGACATCGGTGCTGCAAAACTCTTGCAAGAGTGCAGATGTATGCTTGTCAGATTTCTCTTCTGAGGAAGATTTATCTGATAAAAACGCTGCTGTTAATCAGGCAGATCTCATTTTTGAGTACTTTGAATCTGACCTACCCCCTAGGCGCCCACCATTATTTGACAAGTGAGTCATTTTTCGCTTTATTTATACTTCAGTTGGTCTTTCTTGTTAAGGAATTGCTGGTTTTTGAAAAATTCCTGCAAATGTTTCTCTTTTCTAAAATATGCCTGAAAAAATATGTAGTTTCCCAGCATCATGTTTTGATGGGAAAACTTTCTCTAGGATCGTATGCAGATGTGACTTTTATATACATATGAGATGTATGACAGTTATTTTAACAGCATAATGTTTGGTAGATGGTATGCGATAGGACATATGGAGTGCATGTACCAGGCAAGTTTTTATCCTATTTGAAGATAGCTAACTACCAATTCATTTTAATTTTAGATCATTTAAGTTTCCTTTTGTCCTGTTTTTGTAATTGATCAACAGTTGTTTCATGTAAACCGAAAAAATGTTCTTTGGTAGCAGAATCCAACAATTTAAACATGTAGGGAACAATAATTTTGTTTATCATTGATATTTTGACATGCTCATGAGAAAAAAAAAATCCTTAAAAGAATGATGACCATGAGCAATGTGCAGCTCCATGACGTTAGACTGCTCCACAGCACATACACATTATTAGGCAACAAAGGTGGATATGTATGTAGTTCTTACTACTATCAGTCATATTGTTGAATAATTATGTCTTCTCATTCCTATTCTTCATCGTTTCAAGTATTAGATATGTCTACATGTTCGAAAAGGAGAAATGGGAGAATGAAGACATTCACGCTAGATATATAAAAAAGTAGAAACAGCTAGGACATAGTAAGGAGGGAGGCCAGAAAAACAAGCAAAAACACCGGTCCAATGAGAACTAAGGAGTTTATATGTGCCTGTAGTTCAATACTAGAAGATATTAGATGTGTGCGTTAGAATTTTTAAGCCTCAGAGGAGGTAACCTATTTAAACATCACAGGTGCAATGCATTGTAAATTGATAAGCATAGGATAGATTGGTTTATTTAACATGAATTACTCTTTATACTCATAAGAATAAGGGTAGGCTTTGTTAACAGAAAAACATCAAAGCGCAAGTTGATAGGGGAAAAGTGTGAACTAATTGGAAGCAAACTATAACCTATGGTCAAACATAAAGCATGTCCAAATCGTTGGTTCCCTCATTTTACTCTTGTATTGTATGTGCTAGATTGGCAACTCTTTTCTGATATTCCTCTTTTCCTCGATACAGGATCAACGAACTAATTGCTGGTGATGCATCTTCTGATGGATGTATATTTGGAAATCCATCGGTTTTGGAATCTACTGAACTGCAAGATCTTCACCCTGCATCTTGGTCTGTCCAAGACTATTGTTTTCTTCTACATTTCATTTGAGGTTCTGTTTAGTATAGATAGATATTCAGATATTTCTTTTCTTCTTCTTTTTTTTTTCCTTTCAGGTATTGTGTCGCATGGTATCCCATATATCGTATACCTATTGGTAGTCTTCGTACCGCCTTTCTGACTTATCATTCTCTGGGAAATTTCACTCGTGATAATCCAGCAGATGCTTCTGGTGCTTGTGACACTCTAGTTTCTCCAGTTGGTCTCCAGGCATACAACGATAAGGTACATCTGCTCTATGTTCATACTTTGATCCTTATGAACCAAAATTTTACAGATGATGATATTTCGATAAGTTGTTTCTTTGGAAAAAAATAAACTGTGCTTGCATTGCAGGGCGAGAATTGGTTTCGACCAAGGAAAATGGGTTCAAATGTTCTCTGCACTGATCCCAGTACCTCAGAGCTGGTAAAAGAGAGGTTGAGGGCGCTGAGGCAAACCGCAGCTACAATGTCAGGCACTGTAGTTTCAAAGGGTGACTGTCGGTCTGTGAATCGGCATCCAGACTATGAATTCTTCGTATCGCGGAGCAGATACAGATAAGTCTGCAACATTCCCCGAAATGCTAATGCATACTTCTGTTACAATTTTCCATCATAGAGTCAAGACTGCAACTACAACAAGGTGAGAACAATTATCACATCGACTTCTTTTTTTCTTCAATTTTCGACTCTTGAAATAAGATCTGACTTGTAGGCATAAGCTCTCATGGCAACTGGTTTGAGCATTGTTTCTCAGCCAGTCATGTTATTACAATTAAGATGTGCTTTTTAAAATTTTATGATAATGAAAATAATAGATGTGTGACGTCCGAGTCGTAATGCATTGGGTTGCCCTTTAATAACAATAATTGATGTCTTTCTTATTTATAATATATCATACAATAACAATTAAATCTTTATCTCATTAAATAGCTAGTAGCATGATTATATGAATCTATTCTTTATTGTATTCTCATGTATATTTAATTAAAGTTTATATTATTTTATTATTGTTAACTATTCTCATCTCGATTATATAGTTAAACTATTGAGATATTTATTGATTATCTAATTATATATCCATACCATTTCAAACTTGTCTTTTATGATTTCTTATTCTGTTAATGAATATAGATCTTGTAGTAACTCTTTTTATTCAAGTTATATTAGGTGTTATAAAATATATTTTAGTTTTGATAAAAAATAATTCGAATGTATTTTTATTTATTTATAATAGATATTTTTATTTAGTTTTTTTGTAAAAAAAAATAATTGTCATATAGATGCATTAGGTTAATTGTAATAAGTGTTGGAAGATATTTTGGTAAATAAATAACGATATTTTATTGAACAGAAAGGTTTAGTATTGTCGATTTTACATATTTAATTTTTATAATTTCAACAACATATATCCCTATCTTCTTTTCACATTGAAATGTTACTCTACCCATGTAAAAACTGAAGTTGTTAAATTTATATTTAAAAGCATAAATATATTAAAGAGATTGGTATATTGACTTTGATTTAAAGTAATTTAGAGTTTTTTAATTTATCAATCAATTTTAAATCTTATTTATGTTCTTAGATTTAAATGTCATAGTATAATTCGATAGTGTAAATTGAGAATGATAAATTTTTTAATTTGTAAGGGTTTAATAAAATTTGTTATAAATTCATTATAAGACTTACTATACTCACTAATTATAATCATTAATGAGTGGACTCTTCTAGTTCAAAAAAATTAATTTTTTAAAATTTTGGATGATGTAGATTTATCAGTCGATCAGTTAGATTTAAGTCAAAATTAATATACTTCTAAAAACTTCTTCGTTAGATTTGAATTCAATAATATAAATTGAGAATAGTAATTTTTTAAACTTACACAGACTTAATAACATTTATCACAAAGTAATTATAAGTGTTAAGACAATGATACTTAATAACCAATAACATTAATGAGTTTATAGAACTCTCTTAGTTCAAAAAATTTTAACTTTTACATTTTCAAATATGGTAAATCTTTTAGATAATTTTATCTGAAAACTCTGATTAATGAATGTAGAAAATTATAAATCATTTTAAATTAAAATCAATATACTCATATAATTTTTTTAAATATATCTATACAATCGTATTTGAATTCGATTGAAAGTAATGAATTTTTAAATGAATTGAAAAAAAATTTAAATATGAAAAAAATTGAACGTGAAAAAAAATGGAGTATAACGAGAATGTGATAAATATTTTTAAAATTATAAAAATTAAGCACACGACGTAGAATGTCGAATAAATAAATATATTCTACGTTGATTCAAATTAGTTCACTTGCGATTTATTGATTTTGACGAAGTTTGACACACCGTTGACCAATTTTGACTGCCACCATTCCGCAGGGCACGTGTGCGCAAGCGCGAGCGCCTAACCGGCGCACGAGCCGGGTGGTCGGCCAAAAGCCGGTAATGGTGCTTCTGCCACCCAATCTCCCACCGACGGCTGCCATCTCTCTCACTTAGAAGACCGACAAGCGCCTGTCTTCCCGGTTGGAGCTCGCACGTGCGGCCGTGGCCCTTCTCATTAACTTCACTCTCTCTCTCTCTCTCTCTCTCTCTCTCTGTCTTGCTGTCTCTCTCGCTCGTTTGTTCTGCTTCTTCTCTCTGCTTCCTCATTCGCCACTTCGCTATCGAATCACAGAGATAGCGATCGGTCCCTCGCCGTCGATCTCGTCGTCTCCTCGATCCATAATCGGCCTGTGTTCCTACTTTCCCCTCTCAGATTTGTAGATCGTATCATCTGGCGGCAGCTCCTAGTTGACTACATCGGCTTCTTTTTGCGGCTTGCATTCGAAGGTACTTTTCTCATCCTGTGCTTATCCATTGATCTCCCCTTCTTTGATGCCGCCATCGACGAGCAGATCGATCCCTCGTACTTATCTTCTCGTTTCCTGTCTCATCGAAGAACAGAAAACAGAACTGATCTACTCGAATCTGATGCATCCTGAAAAGATAAAGCAAAATCGCTTAGGTCAGTTCATATCCCCACCATTTCCAGTTTCTAGAGAAGAAAACTTCTTATTTTGGTTAATTAATTTAGTTCAGTCAATGTTTCCTAGTTCTTCCAGGTAATCCATATCTACATCATTTCTAGTTCCTAGAGAAGAAAGTTCTCTTCATTTCTAGTTTTCTGGGGCTTTTTTTATACTAATTAATCATTAGCAAGATTGTTGATCTCAATACCTTACATGCATTTTGTCTGAAAATTATTCCATGTCCCTTCCACTGCTTGATCGTTTTTTCTAAAAAAAAAACAAAAACATTGTTTGAGTCTGAATCTGGAAATCTGTGCAAACTTAATAATTAAAGAGTAATTTGACTGTTGTCTTAACAATCAGAGTGGCTTGCACTGTACCTAGATTAGTGTAATTCAGTTGCATATGAATCAGTGTTTCTCTGACACCCTTTGAAAAACAAGTTTTACATTTGTTTTGTTTCCTGATGAAATTTCAGATCTTCAGGTGAACAATTTTAGTATATTCGACAGTACTGTCCTTTTGTCAGCGTGTGCTTACTGTTTACAATCCCATTTTATAATGTATATTTTGAATGCATTACTCTTCTTGATGAAAATTTAATAATAATTAAGGTTTATCCGATTAGATACATGCTGATATAGATCTTCTTCATTTAATATACATATTGATAGTCTAAATCTATATTTATATCACCTTAAATGCGTCTTAAATTTTTTTATTAAATATATATTTATATCATTTTAAACACGTTTTAAATTTATTTTTCAATAGACGTAACTTTAATTTTCTCTTTAATATTTTTATTTGTCATTTTGTTCATCATTGCACATCTACAATTGTCAAAACACAATATTAAACTCCATATAATTAACTACCATTTTGCATATGTATGCATATTGTAAATTAGTAATTAGCATATTTTAAACAAAGCACCTTTCTGAAAAATGCAAACCCAATAAGATGGGGGGAAAACGTTATATCTCTACTAGTGAATATACATACATGTAGTTCTTGTTTTGTGCTAGACATGATCTAATTATAGATATCATCATGAAGAATATGTATCATTTTCCTTTTTTTTTTTTTTTTTTTGCTTTCTTGATCTACTCAGCACTACTTTTAAACTGCTAGCTTGAGTATTAAATTTACTTCTTTAATATGCATCTCACAACAAAAGCTTGTTGAGGATGATGCGAGAAAGTAATATTCTTGATCTGGCATGCAAGAAGTGAGGGAAGCTTTGTTTTCCTTGTTTTTGCAGTACCACACAGTTCTTCCACTATCGGCATGTCTCGGACTGCGGCGCACAGACTGCATGGAGGCATCTGCAGGTACGGTACCTTTAGGTATGATGCAAACGCAGACTATCCTCAGCTTCCAACTTTAATTTGTCTTAATTGCATTCTTAAATTCTTGATTTTAAATAATTAATAGATTAATTGCAATTGAACTACACCTAGGCAAAAAAAAGGGGATCGAAATACTCAGACTAACATTCTGAAATTATTGGAATTTATTTGAGCAACAATAAAATCATTATCATGTGACCTTATAATCCTAAATTCAATCCAATGTGGTCTTGTATTGATGAAAACTTCGTGTGTTGAATTCTTTTTTTTCTTGTAAATCACTTTAAAGGTTGATAATCAATTAATATTCAAGAATAAATTGATGATTTGCCCTTGAGGTATAACTCAAGTGGCAAGATATGAGTGACACAAATATGAGTATATCGGATCAATTCCTAGCAAGGGCATTTGCCCGACTTAATTGATTCTTAAAAAGTTGACTATGAATGTCAGGCCATTTTATGCTTTCTGAATTTATCCTGTTGGTTAATGAAAAATTTTCATGAAATCAAATTAGTAACATCTAAAATTAATTAGTAGAGGATAAATTGATGATCATATACATTACAAAGTAGTAGATAATTGATGTCCTAACTAGGATTGCAAATAAAGCCAATTAAGTCAAATAATATGAAAATATTAATATTCAACTTTGAATTTGAAAGATATATACAATATTGAAATTTAAATAAAATTTAATTGGAGCTTAATTTGAAATTAAATTCAAACTTAAGTTTGGTTCAAATTGTTTAAACTTTGATTCTAATATAATCGAATTACAATTAGAAAATTCAAATTCAATATACTAAGACTTATTTGAATATTAATTTAATATAATTAAACTAAAATTATGAACAATAGAATAAAAATATACTTATTATATAATATAATAAAAATAATAAATATATAAAAATATTAAATAAAAGCTCACTCAAACAATCAAATAAAATATTAATTAAATATTTTTTAAGCCATTTTGTTTGCACCCTAGTCTTACCTATGAAAACCTATATATACTTTATATAGGCTATTTGGACAATGTATGATATGTTTAAAAAAAAACATTCTTTGACCCGAAGTTAGTGGAATACTCAACATTTAATTTTTTTTTAAAAAAAACTGAAAATACTGATGATAATGCCTGTGTATAATTTGATTCACCACCACTCGTTCGATCCAAAATTAACGGCCGAGATCGCGGGCGAGAAATACCCCGCACCGCCCACTAACCAGCCATCTCCTTAGGAACCGTCGCCTATGAACCAACTCGGCGACACATGTCAGTCGTCCATTGAAGCAGCGCGCGAGTGGAAAGAATTAGAAACTGAACCCCTGCACGAGGCACGAAGCGGTTCGGAAACCTGAACTGAACTGCTTCGGTTCGTGTTCCCGTCCGGTTCTATTTAAACCAGGCTTGGATCGGCTTTCATTTAGCTTTGTCACCACTTTTCCTCTACCCTCTCCATCCTCACCCACACACACACTCTCTCTGTCTTCTCTTCCTCTTCCACCCCATCTCTTTCTTGTTGAATTCTTGCAATTTTCTAGGGTTTGATGTGCACTTGGCTTGGAGAAAACTGTGGTTGGAGAGTTGAGATGATTTCGTGATAAGATTGTGGGCATGCTCTCCACAGGCTTTCTTGAACTGTGAACTCTCCCCTTTCACGATCGATCTCGTCTTCTCAGAGAGAATTCTTACACTGAATTGTACTCTCAGAAGATCGGAAGAGACCGATGAAGGTTAGCTGCCGTTGATAGTTCAAGAAAGCCCGTGGAAACCATGCCGGATCTTAATTAATCTGTTTCTGATAAGATTTGGATCTAGATTCATGATTTCATGCCGTTCAATTTCCTTGAAGGTTCCTCTGTGTTGTAGTTTTGTGTGTGAATTTTTACTCTACTTTTATGCGATTTTGGTGAGAATTGTTTTATAGCAATCGGCATTATTTATATCTCAATTATATCACTGAATTCTAGCGTTGGAGTTTGACTTTTTTATGTGAAATTTTAGTCTTCTATGCAAATTTAGTGAGAATTCTCTTGCAGTAATCGACATATATATCTCAATTATGCAAAGTTGTGAATTCATTGAATTTTAGTACTTTTAAAATTTGCTTTCGCATCTAGATCTTGCAAAAGAGGTTTCATTTGATGAAGGATGTTTTTTTTTCTTCCGTTGGTAAATTATTGCATGATTCCCGGTTCCTTTGATCTTTTGTCAGTCACCTATTGCTCTAGTGTTCGAAATTGTTGTAGATCTTAATTTCAAAAGTGGTCTCATTTAATTTTGTTGAAGAATTGTTTATTATTGCATGATTCAGCTTGCTTTTCATGCTTCAATTCACTGAATTCTAGTACTGTTAGAAGTTGTCGTAGATCTTTCAAGAATTGTTTATTATTGCACGATTCAACTTGCTTTTCATGGTTCAATAATTCATCCTTCAATTCACTGAATTATCACAAACTATTCTTAATGTCCATTGTTAACTCTTAAATTCCCATTAATTAATTCCTTCTTTTAGGCTGTAACTAAGTACACTTCCAAGACATACTGCTCACACAGTTGTCAACGACATTTACTACTGTCCTCAATGAACAAACAGTTAGCTAGCTTCTCAAAAAGGTTCGATTCACATAGTCGAAAAGCGTAGGAATAATCACTAAAGCACAAGCTTCTAAGCGAAGAAGGTCGATCGATTGGGGGGCGAATTAGTGTCATAATACACACACAATGGCAGTGAAAGGTGAGAGAGGTAAAGAAGGTGGGGAATGTGGGGAAAAGAGGAAGACAATCATGTGAGCCCTGTGCTAGGAGAGGACAATTATGTTATGGCTCACTGGCAAGTGGATTAAAAAGTCTTAGGACCTGCCAATTTTCTACCTTCACCCATCCATCCAGTAGTTTAACTACTCCTTGCCTCGTCTGCTCATTTCCTTCTCTCAACCCTTCTCCGTCTCTTGTAAAGCAAGATAAGAATGCGTACAATAGACCTTTCCCTAAACCCTCTCCTTCATTTGCATTGTATGTTGATTGTTGTCGATTGGTTCAATTCGGTTCGATTCGATTAATAAGGAGCTAGTAGTGATTGAATTGTATTCACTGCAGTAGTAGTGGTGGTGGTGAAGTTAAGTTGGGGGGTTGCATAATTTGTTGCTGAGATTTGGTGGCAAGGGACCAGTGATGGGTGCAAACCTGTCATCACATTGTTCCAGCTCAGCGTGCAATAGATGTGCAGGCACGGGAGGCCACACCAACTCTCGATCCCACCTCGCTTGTGGGAGGGGGCATCTTGGTACGTACCTTGTGCCACAACGAGGGGAATAAACGACTGCAAGCGCATTTATAATAATTAAATTAGCATTAATCTATATCGTCCAGAGAATTTTTTGCCTCTCTTGAAAAACTATTAAAATAATATTTTACTCGTAATTTGATATTCAAAATACTTTTTTTTTTGCCAACGCGACTAAAAAATTAGTACAATTTTATTTAGTTTAAGTTACTCTACGGTGGATTATAGGTGTTATTTTGATAAATTTTAAAAGTTAAGAGTATTTTTTGATTTTTCTGTCCTTATTAATTGGCTTTCATGATTCGGTCTATTTTTTTATTTGATAATTCTATAGAGTATGTGTATAAATGAATCAAATAGAATTGAATAGTTTGAAAATATTAATATTTGAGTTAAATTTTGAAAAATATATATGATATTCAAATTAAATTTAAGCTCAAAAATATAAATAAAATTTAAGTTTGAGATTGATTCAAAATTTTCAAATATTGAATCGAACAGAATTGAATTATAGTTTGAAATAATTTAAATTCAAATTAATTTAAATTTAAGTTGAGTTCGAATTATTCAAATATTAATTTAAATATATTTATAATTCAAGTTTGATTTGATTTTTACTTGTGAGCATCGAAACAATCAAATAAAATATTATGAGTTTGAATTTAATTTTAAAAAATTATGAACATATTCGAATTTGATAATTTCAAAATTTTTTGAGCCTCCTCGAAAAGCTTGAGAACATGCTCAATTCAAATTTGATAATTTTGAATAAATTTGAAGTATATTTATGTACAAAAATATTTATCCTATTTATGTACAACTCAAATTTTACAACTAAAGGTGGAGGTTGTGAGTTGGCTTCTGATCGTACCGGTTCGGTTCATAATTAATTGCGGTAGCTGTGAAAGAGAGTAGTTGGAACAAAAATAAATTTTGTGCGGTATCGTAATCTGTTGAGAATTTCTCATCAGGCCCATTTGCCAGTTGGCTCTTGTGCCCAATTGTGCAACTGCCACATTAATTTATCGACATTTTGTGCTAATTTACTGTGCTGTCGATATTATTTATGATTTAATATTTATGTTCTAAAGACTGATCATAGTGATCGTGACATTGTTTTTTGACTCTCAAGAAAAAGTTAACGCGTATAATTAATTTTTATTTATTTCAACCAGTGAATATGATTAGCAATTACTAAATGAGGCAACAAAATGTGGTTGGATACTACACTTATATAATCCTTTAAATGTTTGCATAAAAATCAAAAGAGCATTTTTTTTTCTTTCTGAATCATCACATTAATTTTTATCAAAAAAAAACATCCCACCCCACCACTAACCTCCCTTGAAATGGCATAATTATCATTAAACATATACTGTTCGGCATTATTTTCTCTTGATACACGTATTAAATTCTGAATTGATCAGCTAGTTATATAAAGATGACATACTCATATTGTAGTAACTACAGTTTCATAACTCTTACAGTGTAAATGTTGTTAAATAAGATAAGTTCGCATTATGATAAATATGAAATTGTAACTACTATAATTATGATAATAATTATGAAATTATAACTACTATAATATAGACTTATCTTGTTTATATAACTGACTGACCAATTCATGATTGAATATGTATTAAAAGAAAATAATGTTGAACAATGTATACCTGTATTATTTTATAGGGGTTGATGGGTGGAATATAGTTTTGATAAAAAAAATTAAAGGCTATGGCCACGTCGATGATTACAAAAAAAATGCTGCTTTAAGTTTTGCACTAAATGTTTTATGATAACATTGGGTTGATTCATATTATCTGTTAATAAAAATTGAAGGCGAAATTATTTTTGATTCTATACAAGCAAACTAGATAAAAGTGAAATGGAAAGATTTTTGCACAACTAATCAAATAGAACTCGTTTAATACGATTGTAGGGGAAAGAAATATTGAACAGTTTGAGCTTATTTTTTCAAACATAGCTTGATTTATTTAAATATTATCCAACTTTTAATCCGAACTTATTTATAACTTTTATATTTTTTAAACTTATTTGATTAATTAATAAACTTCTTTACTCATTTTAAGTATTTTTTTATTTATTTACAAATTGAACTAACTATTCATAAAAATTTTACTATATTTATTCACAAATATTAATAAACTCAATAATATATATCTAAATATTATTTATTTAATTGACTTTGTACATATTATATAAATACAAATAAAATTTTAATTTATTTAAAGCTCTATTTGTCCATGCCTAAAGCTCCGTGTGTAGTCTAACCCTCACAAATCCAAATGTAATAGCAAATCATTGGATCTAACAAAATTAGCAAAACCGTGTGCATCTATTACTTTCATCGCAGTCAACTATAATTTTTTAATTTATCTTTTCATAAATAATTATAAGATCGACTGTATCGACTGTGTGAAACTACTAAGATGATAGCTTCCATCTTTTTCAAAAAAATACATCTATCACACATTGCCGTGAAAAACAATAATAATAAAAAAGTCAAACTGTACGAAGGATTAAGCAAGAGTTATTGACTAAACAAAATATTACACACTAAAAATGGCCGCAGACGTGACTCTGCTCTATCAAGTATTTACAGTTGAAGGAAACGGAAAATTGTATGGTTCTTCACTTTGCACTCCCCCCAGTTACAAAAACCTGCAAAAAAAGATCAGTTACGACCTCCAACAGCCGGCATCTGATACGGAAACAACAGTTTGCAACTATTTTGGTCTGCTAGGTGAATCGATCAAATAGTCTATAAATTCCCTCATAAACCTTGATGTAATAAAGCATCGAAATTGAATCTATAAAATAATAATAAAATAAATAAATAAATAAAATGATCTAATAATACAGAACCAAGGTTGTGAATACCACCGTGTATTCATGGTCTTGATCAAATAATGGTAGGTTAATTAGTAATGTTTGAAGACTAGGCATTTCTACCATTCTCACGTATTATTCATTTTTTTTTATATTACAAAAGGCATGTAATACAAACCCACTCATAATCCATGCCCTTCGGTACTCACAAAGATATGCTACGGTCTTATGATGCAGCAGTTAATGGAGTCCCAGGTTTAGGACGACGACAATGACGATCACAATCAAATTTTATTCCATCAAGTCAAGTAATATATATATATATATATATATATATAATATCATCGTATATTATTTAATAAAGTTTATTCTAATTTATCATTGCTAATTAATTTTTTTTTAATCTTTGTCTTTCTCATTCAATGTTTGTATTTAGCGTAATATTACATCGCTTAATTGAAACATTTATTGATCGTCTAAATATAGATTTATATCATCCTAAACATATCTTTTAGGATTTTTCTTCAATAGTCACAATCTCTTTCTTTCTAATGTTTCCATTTCTTATTCTATCAATCCTCATATATCCACACATCCACTTTAATATGCTCATCTATACGATTCTCATCTTCTGCTTATGTACTCAAGTTATAATCTAATATTCAATTCCATATAACATAACAGGTCTAATTGCTATTTTATAGAACTCTTTAAATTTTAGAGATATTTTACAATCATAAAGCACAACTGACACTCTCCTCCATTTTAACCATCCTACCGATCGCAAATCTATAGAATTGTGTTAGATTGTCAACCAATGTTAAATACAAAGGAATATTCTATCAATGGATCCAAAATTTACTATTAACTAATAAAATTTAATAAACTTGTAAATCTACTTGATACAGAAAGAAAGATAGATTGCCATGGTTACCTTGGCAGTATTATGGATTGAAGAAGCCTGAACCTCCCACGTTGATAGCAATCAGCACCGCAATGCAGGTCGCCACAGCAAGCCATACCAATGCTGAATCTGCAAAACCAGTAACATTCGATGAAACAACAAAAAGTTAAAATTTATCAAATGGAATAATCAGCAGAGCATGAGGGAGTGAAGTAGTGTACCTTTAGAATTACTCGATGCCGCATTAGCATCGAGAGTCGATCCTTGTGTGATAGGGTTGCGTGCTTTTGGTATCGGAGATTCTAGGGAAGCAGACGACTCTGTGGCTTTTGGAATAGCTGTTTCAGATGAGACTATACCCAGAAATTCCTCGCTGACAAGTAAAGCTGCTAGCACATCCATGAAGGACTCTCTTTCTCCTCCGACAGGATAACCACCAAACGTTTGTCTGTACAACTCATCTGCCTGTTCAAACTCCGAGCTCTCATCGTCTGATGCATCACCGTCGGTGAGTGTCTTCTCTATTGCATCTTCTTCGTCTTCTACGTAGGCTTTATACGTGAGGCGTAGCAGCAATTCCCCAGATAGTTGCTTCCTGAAAAAATTCCACCCACCTCGTAAAGCTACGACCCTGTCGGTTGGCACTGTGTCTTGGAGGGAGCCAAGCTCGACCTGCTCATCACCAAATATCATAAATGTTAGAGTCAATTGATACTTCGGCTAAAAAACCCTAAAACCAACCCAAGAACAGAATTTGATAGTCCTTGGCCTAAGAACCAATCGAATACTACTATCTTTGGTCTTACCTCTCCAGTGCCAACGGTGAAGTCTGTGAAACCGATAGAGTCCTTCACTTGAATACATAATTTCTGTTTCCTAGGGTCTGCTACTAGAAGATGAAAATCCTGTTGACATGCCAATATAATCGTCAGTCAATGTGCTAATGGTTGTATACTACATCGGCCGCTAAAATTGGCGAGTTTGGAATCAATGGATTACCTGATTCCATATAGGTTCTCCAGGAGCGCCTATGACCGTTGTCTGACTATTCTTCTTACTTCGAATTTCTTGATCACCAAGATTTAAAACAACAAATGGATCGGTTTTCCCTGTCCATCCAAAGACACATACACTAAGACTTACATGTCTCGAACTGCAAAATTTCTTGCATAACCATAAAACTACGATACAGGAAATGTACTAAAGCATATCGTAAGTAGCTAAACTTATGCATATACTTCATCCTTGATAATCAATAAAAAGGGAATATACCCTGAATAGCGAACTTCAGTTAGACAACGTAAGATAATTAAAAAAAAAAAGGAAGGGGTAAATGGTTCAATACCAAATATAACATAAGCAAGTTCCCGAGCATCAACTAAGGTCACTGATAGCTCCCCGACAAAATCCTTATTTCCTTCTTGAATATCTTCTGTTTTAAAATTGACAGGAACAGGGACAATTGCTGTTCCCTTCTGGAAATCAAGAACAATCTTCTTTGGACGCACAAAAAGCCGAGGCAGATCTTCAGTTAACAGCTTTGTGAGAAAGCTAGTCATGAATGAGCGTAATTTAGAATTCTAGAGAATGTTATTGTCTATCGAAGCAAATGGATAATCAAAAAATATCAACCAGAAAGATTACTTGTTTTTGCCAGTACAACTTCAAGACAATAAGGTTTACAACAAAGATGACAACAACAACAACAACAAATAAAAACTCAGGCAAGGAAGCAAAAAGTACACACAGTTGATGAAACATCGTAAGGTCGGCAGAGAAAAGAAACAATTTACACCACAAAAATGACACACACACGAAAAAAGAAAGGAAGAGAGAGGTGTTCTGTAATCAATTATTTCGTAAATAAATTATCTTTTGGCATCAAGTTTGCATATGTTCAATGACATTCACTTAAGAAACTGTTTTTCAGTAAATAGGCAATGATTCCAGACTTGCAACACCATCACCTATCAAAATTATGAAGCTCAATTCAGATAGTAATCAATTCGAAATTGACAATAGTGTTATATTGGCACCCTCCAATTTTCCAAATGAAACATTCCACATTTCAAGAGGGACGGATGTCAAAACACCGTCATCCTATATTCTATTCCCATCCCATTAGCTAACCTCACTACCTCACCCATTCGTGAGCACTAATCACTTTCCCTTGCAATAACTGCACAGTAAACGCAGCTTATCAACCAACAAAGTGTAGCCAACATGAACAGGAAGTTTCTGCTCATGTATTTAATGATAAATGTAAAGAAGTGAGTATCCAACATGGGCATGGCTCCAAGTATGGCCAACACAAACTTCCCCAAGAATTTTAGATCACTCTACTTCCATCATTGTTTTTCAGATAGCCACGAAATCCACAGGCAACAAATAATCAATAGATAGTTCAGTATGTTGATTTATGGTTGTAATAAAATTATACATTAGTGCAAGACAATGCAGAGTATGCCATGAGTAGCACAAGAGATTAAACAAAGCATTAGTTGCAAACCAAGCAAATCAAATAAACAGTCGGAATTTACTTGAGTAGGCTCTAAATTCTATATTAGCGAACAATTTTGTTAATATGTGCATGAAGAAACTTTAATGTAATATGAAAATGAAGGTTGGATATACTCACAGTGAGAGTACAGGAATTGCTGGAGGAGGATCAGCAAGTACATACATAAGAAAATAGAGAAAGCGTTAGTAAGCAGAAAAAGGCAACATCTATTATTCAGATCACATCGGTATAGATGTAGAAGGGGAATAATTAAGCAGTACCAAATACACAAATGGATTTGCAGGATGTAAATACTACGATTAACATGTATATTATGATTGTTTTTTAGGATACATCTTTGTCTATGTTGCCACAATAATGATAATTTTTAAATTAATTTGCAATAACATGTATGAGCAAATATCACATGGAGAAAGTATGACACAAGACCTTTATTGTGACAAAGCCTAAACAAAAGCCATCACTTCTTCAAAATTATCACTGTGCTGTGCAATGAACTATTAGACTTCCCTTTAACAAGTTGAGTAGTACAAACTTATGTATTTAAATGTATACTTTATTACCCGTGCATGAATAACAAATATCAAGACATGCTAACATTGCAGTTCCCTGCATCATAAAAACAGTAGATGGAAATAACAAGGCAATCCAGTAGAAGCAGAAGTGCTAGTGACATGAAAAGATAAGGAAAATTCAGCAACATGGAAAGGATACAAACCCATAAGATTGAACAGACGGAATGGGGACAGCTCAAACTTGATCTTCGGAAGGGAAACAAATGCCCATGATACAGCTCCTATCCATGGTTCAGTTGGTATTAATCTTAGCTTAACCCAAAGCTCTCCATCAATATCAAAATCTCGAATGCCGACAGGTACAACAATGGGAATGATCCCAAACTTTAATGTCAAAGACAATAACATCCTAGCACCACCTGTATAACGAAGTCCAATCTGATACCTGAATTTGGAAGAGATATCTATTCTCAGTTATAAGGATTCATTAAAAGAACGTCCTTTGAAATACCAGGGCTTACGACACAAATTTAATATAAATGCTGATCTTTTTATGAAAGCATTGTCGTGTGGGACAAGGATACAAGTCATGGGACATATCAAAATCAAACTTGGTAAGAAACTGTAAGATTTAGCTTTTTTTCACTTTTCCATCCCTACTCTCTCATGTTCAAAAATGCCAAAATCAATATTTCCATGTGTGATCTTTACTTCTATTTTGTTCTCTACTCTTATCATTGTTCTTTTAAATCCTCAATCGGATAGGAATATCTAGGCATTTAACAAAAGTATATGAGACGTGCCTTTCAGCATTAAAACCATTTAACAATAGTCTAGAACAGCTTTTCAGACTTCAAGTCCATAATTGACAAACCTAGTAGAGGTTTTGCTTCAGTCTACATGCAATGTAACAGTATGACAATTGTATCAAATTGACTTGTTAGATTCTCTAGCACGATTTTGTCTAGATATAATAAGAAAAATCTTACTGCAAATCATTCACACGACGGGAAGTTCGCCTCTCCACGTTCCTCACAGATAGTGGTTCATCACCAAGTGAGAACTGCTTAATTTCAACTCTCTGCACATAGCTAGGCTTCTTAAGATTATCTATAACTGGCTGAAGCAGTCCAATGATCCAATTCTCAATCCCAGACCTGTAAACCTTCCACAACTTCACTAAAACCATGTTCACCCATTCCACCGACTCTTTCCTCTGAAGGTCTTTCTCAAAGAACATAGAGAAGCTAGTTGGAACCTGCGGCCAGGTGCCATTTTCGACATCTCGTTGCGTCTTCTTCTTCCTTGAGGTCCAAAGCTTGTCAAAGGCAACACCAACAAAGAAAAAGAACACAAAGAAACCGATGATGTTCCTGTTGATTGGGGGAGTAGGGAGGGGATGAAGCACTCCCAGCTGCGTCCTCAACTTATCCACCAAGGGGTCTTCTTCGTAGCTAGCGAAGCCGGAGGCCAACTGCTGCATCGGCCGCGATGGCTCCGATTCCCCGTCGGCCAGACCATTCTCCAGTTGCCTCGAAACCAAGATCTTATGAACCTTGGAAGTCCTCTTGGCGGAGTTCAAGAAATCGACGTTCAATCTAGGGTTATTGTTCTCAGCAGAGGCAATGACCGCGCCGCATCTCCATCTCCGGCGGGCATCGGGAACGATTCCGCGGAACAACCTTTTGCGCCACCGGCTACAAGGGAAGAGAAGCCCGGCGCCGAAGCAAATCTGCGGAAGGACCAAAAAATCCTGCGGCGGAGACATTCCAAGGGGGACGGGGGCTACACCCGATCCGATTCACGTCGGAGGAAGAGAAAGACATAGATTCCGGCACCAGTCGTCGGCGCGGACCATCCAAAAGCTACGGCTCCGGGAGTCCTCGCCGGCGGCGGAGTGGTGGCGGAGATCGAGCGGTGGCGGATATGGCGATGGATTAGGCGGCGAGGAGGAACGAAATGCGTGGGGCAACTCTTTTTCTAGAGCAGACTGGCCGGCTCAGTTCCGGTTCAGCCATGTGCTCGCCTGGGCCGGTTCGACGAGAGGTTAAATTGTCCTTATGCGAGCCGAATTGTGGTTCAATTTTGACCGGGTTTATTTCGGTTCCGTGCCTTTTTAACGAACCGGGTCAATTTCATCCACGTCGCCAAACGACGTGGACTCAATTTGCGGTATGGCCGACCAAGGTCAGTTGGGCCTCGTGCTACTAGTAAATATTTGGAATTCTTTTATTCAATTATATAATATATATATATATATCCACTGTATCTTCCTCAAAGTCCAACCACCAACAAGTAAACCCTAAACCCTAAACCCTAATGATGTCAGTGAGGAGAAGACCTTCATTAAGCCACCAGTCGGTAGTAGACTGAATACGCTTTCCTCCCTCGCGCGACGCAGAGACGATCACCGGAGGGCCGATCCGCCTGCGACCGCGAAGGAGATGCGACGCAGAGCGCGGAGGCGGAGTTGGCAAAGGAGCGTCGACGCCGGCTGAGATGGAGAGAGGATGGCGTCGTCGCTCGAGATGGCTGCTAGGGTTTGAGCGACGGACGACTTGCAGGAGGGGCGACGGTGACGGGGATACAAACTCCGCAGGACACAAAGGAAGCGGAGCAGAATCGGGAAGGCTTTCGAGCGTAGGAGGCCGATTTTGGGATCTCAGAATCGCCGTGGAGAGCAGACGAGGGAGAGGGAAGCGCCGCGATTTTGAGGTTTGGCCGCGCGATTTGGGAGAGGCGGGATTTTGTAGGGTTTCCTTCGTTTCGCCGGCCACCGTGGACAATGCGTGGACGATGCACAGTGAAACTTCTCGCCACGTCAGATGTCGCGGACGGCTCGCGGAAATGAGTTGCGCAGTATATCATATCTGTATATATATATATATATATATATTAAAAATTAAATAAAAACAACAACTACTACAATAGTGAGCCTAAACATTATCCATGATCCTAAAGAGGTTTCTACTTCTCTAGTTTTGTCCTCCTTTCGTGAATTTCTTGAACCTCATTTTCTTTGCTATCCCAATTTCACTTTCTTTTCTCTTCTCCTTCCAAGCTTTCGTGTGGTATATTTTATTGCCTTCCTTGATAGATTGATCTTTGTATATGATCCTCCTTGTCATTAGAGGAAGTAGCAACACATTCAAAGTATCCCTCGGGATCACCATAGCGTAGCAAGACAACCTCAATACCACCAAGAGGAGGAGGTTCATCAGCCTCCGCGGCTACTAGGGTATCATGGCAAAAAGACTCAAGTGTGAGTATCATTACCAAGCTATTTCAAGATCAAGCCTATCCAAGCATGTTAGTCTTTAGTGTTTGTGCTACGGCAACTGTGTCATAGAATCGTCGTGCGAAGTTGTTGCCATCGCAATTGACATTACGCAAAAGTATTCACCATCATCGTAGACCTCAGAATGCCATCTCGAGCTCATTTCGCAAGCTAGCTAACAAGCCGAGCGATATGTTTCGCTCATACCAGCCGCCTACACGAAACCACCTTCAAAACCATGGATGGATTAAACGAGCCAAATCGACCAATCTAGTCTAAAAGTTCAAGACCACCTAACCTCCCCCCAGCAAGGTGCCACTGACCAACAGTGCCCATTATTCTGTTCCATGAGAAAAACAGTCTCCAATGCTGGTCCCTCCTCCTGAATCTGCCTGCCCTTCGACACCATGAACGGCACCACCCTAACTGTAGCTCTCCAACTCCACATGCTCCTAATGGTGACAAACCACTTCAGAGAACAATCATTATTCTGTTCTTCCTAAACCCTAATCGACCACAAGAACTATACCCTCAGTCGAGGGATGCCCGTCTTCCTAACCGTGTCACAGGCTTCAGACAAAATCAATACGACTCCCCAATATGAATCCACCAAATCAGTGAACTTATCCAAAGACATATTTAACTTTCAATAATATCTAAAAAAATTCACTCAACTTTTATTATTGCGACCATGGCCAATCATTGCGGCCGCTAGCCGTGGTCGTTGGCTGCAATTCCAACCTGATATCTGACTGCCCACGAGAATTTTATTTATTTATTATTAATGATAATTCACTGAAACTTCATAATTAAATTTTCAAAAAACCTAAAATGCACACCCAACTTTTAAATATTTTGATAAATATGAAAGTCTAGATGAGTATGAAACTTATATTTTAGAAAATAAATGAGGGGTTTTAGTAAATGGGGTGATCTAATACCTTCATTGTACGATTCCCACCCTATGCTCCATCACTGAACTCCTCCCCTTCCTCCTGCACATCATTCTTCAGCGATGCAGGAGCTTTGGGATCTCAAGGTCCTCGTCAATGACCAGCACACCTTCTTCCTCCACCAGGTTCTACTCCATTTTTTCTAATTAAGGAAAGAAAAATAAAACTTTCCTTTGACAGTGATCTGAATGTTCGTCGCAGAGCGTGATCTGTGCCTTCTCAGGCAAGTTGAGGAAGCTGGTGAAGCAAGAGAGCCAGAATAAGAAGAAGAAGAAGAAGAGCATCAGCGTCGGAGAGTTCCCCGGAGGGCCCTGTGGGTTCGAGCTCGTGTCGAGGTTCTGCTACAGCAATGGAAGCATCGGCCTCACGCCCTCCAACGTCGCGCTCCTCCACTGCTCCGCCGTCGCGCTCGACATGGCCGACACCCTCCTGGAGCAGACCTCCGCGTTCCTGGACGGCGCCGCCGGATGGCAGTGGAGCGACGCCCTCGGCGCGCTCAGGAGCTGCGAGGCCTTCTTCCCCGCCGCCAATTCCTGCGGCCTCCTCCGCAGGCTCATCTCTTCACTCACCTCAAGAATACCCCTCGATTGCACCGCGCCGATCCCTCCTCCTCCTTCTTCTTCCTCCGTCTCCTCCTCCGCCGCCTCCACCTCCCCGGAGTCATCCATGGCGACGCCCTCCGACTCACTGCAGAAGAAGTAAGTCCTAACAAATAAGAAGAAGCCATCAATTTTATCGCTAGAAAATTTACATCCTCCGCGTCCGTTTTGTCGCAGAGAGTGGTGGTTCGATGAGCTCGCGGTCTTGGCGCCGATCACGGTGGAGGAAATGGCGAGGAGCTTAGAGGCGTTCATGGCCGACAACAAGAGCCTGCTCCTGACCAGGTTCCTCCTGCACTACCTCAAGTCAGTGGCCCAAAGGCCGGGCTCGAGGAAGGAGATGGAGGCGGCGGTCGGCGGGCTTGCAGAGACTGCAGTGCACGGGGTGGTGGCCATCGGGAGGTCGACGCCGGGAGCCTTCTCGTGCAGAGGCCTGTTCTGGGTGCTGCGGGTGGTCACCGGCCTGGGGGTGAGCCGGGAGGTCAGGGACGAGCTAGAGAAGCTCATGGGGCAGGTGCTGGACCAGGCCACGCTGGATGACCTGCTGGTGTCAGGCCATGGCGTGGTGTATGATGTGAACTTGGTGGTGAGGCTGGTGAGGACATTTGTGGGCGGTAGCGCCGCCGCTGGCGGCGAGGTGGAGTTGCAGAGGATGAGGAAGGTGGGGAGGCTGATGGACAAGTACTTGGGGGAGATCTGCCCTGACCAGAGCTTGAAGGTGGGCAAGTTCCTTGAGGCGGCCGAGGCATTGCCGGACTCTGCAAGGGACTGCTTCGATGGGGTCTACAGGGCCATGGACATCTACCTTCAGGTAACGAATGATTAAGTTTTCATCATGAATCTTAAATTCTAAATTCTAAATAGACACCTGTCTCTCGAGGGCCTTATAGATCTTCGTGTGGTTTCCATGCAAAAGTACACCCTTCCTAATCTTTCTTTACTTTAGGTCATGCGAGCTTGGTTTATGCTCGAAACTAGTAGTATTAATCTTTTTGATGGCTATGCAGTCGCACCCGGGGTTATCTGGCGAGGAGGTGGCGAATCTATGTCGCTGCCTCAACTACGAGAAGCTTACCCTCGAGTCCTGCAAAGACCTCGCTAAAAATAGGAGAATTCCGCCGGGAATTGCAGTGCAAGCATTGGCCTCCCAGCGATCCAAGCTACACATCGGATCCACCACCACCACAACAACAACTACTATTACTACTACCATAGAGACGACACCTTGTTCTCCGGCAGCAGCACCGGATGACGAGGAAAAGGATCGGATGAGGGAAGAAATGCAGAGGATGGAAAAGAAGGTGAAGGAGTTGGAGAAGGTGTGCAAGAGCTTGAAGGGTCGGATGACGATGATGGCCAAGAAGTCTTTAAGCCATGGCAACATAAGTAGAGGTGGAATGCCAAAGCTCTGTTGAATTGAATTAAGAGAGGTTTCCCTCTCTTTTTTTTTTTTTAATTTTTTTGCTAGATCGTTTGTAAAGCTCTTACTGCAATTCATGAATCATATACCTCCTGATCTGGAACCTGAAAGGAATGCATATAAAACGGTATTAGAAAGAGGAACAATAACCATTGAAAATTGTAGCGTAAAAGTATGAATCCATGTTGAAACTCCCAGAGAGAATCAATGCAAGATCAAGATCACAATAAGGCCAACCCTAAATCAAGCTCTCGGAAAGAATGAGCATACAAATTGTTATCTTTTGTTCGCTTCCACGAGTCATGTGAAGGCCATCATATCTACAATAGCCGCAAACAAAAACATCGCATCTTCAGCAATCAATATCTTAATGACACCATGAACCTAACCAACCTCCCCTTGTTAACAAATAAAACCTAGAATCATTGGGCAGTAAAATATAAAGATATCAATCTTCATTTTGTTTCATTTGCAGATGCATGTGTAAGTTTCCCTGAAACTTCATTATCAGGAGACATGCTCTTGCAATCATAAAGGATGATTTAGCATAAGGACAAAGATTTATTTGTAGGATCACATGCAAAGGGGGCTGATAAAACAATGCCTCAAGGGTTAGGGCATACCTTGTCTTATTTATTGGACCACTAATTTTATTTTATGTTAGCGCATTAGGAAAGCATAATTGTACTTATCGAGTAATCAGGGTGTTTTTTTCTAAAAAAAAATATGAAAGTGTCAGTCACAAAACCTTGTGCCGACGCGTTAGCAAATCTACTGGTTTCTCCACTGAAAGGGAAGATAAAGGTAAAGGAACAGCAGTTTCAGAGATTGAATGAAGTTTCAAGACTCATTTGCACAAGGGAGCACATCTGCTTCGACTATGTTGTGGAGTTTGGTTCATAAGTAGGATGGCAATGGGTCGAGCACTCGTGATTTGTAAAACTATTTGAGTTCGTATCTATTGAAATAAATAGATACACGACTTACTAAATACCTGTATAATAGATATACCAATGCTGCCATAAATATTTGAATAAATAGATCAGCAAATTCCTACAGAAGATAAAAAATTGTTGTTGATAGAAATCGAATAACAAACATATCAGACATATTACTTCTGGTTTGCGAGATTAATACAAAATTTAGTATTCAACTCTAGAGAACATAATTTTCAGATAGGGAAGATTTTGCAAATATTTTCTCAAGAGTTGGGGTTGCATGTGCAACAATTAAGAAAATACCTCTTTTTTCAGTTGGACATTGTATGATCTATCATACTTTTTTCTGATCAGAGTTGCTAGATCCATTCCACTACAATTTGAATCGTCTGCTATGACTATTTGCTCCAAATCCTCACGGGATAACCCATCATTTATCTGTTAAAGACAAAATAATTGCAGAGTTTATATTATGATTAACTTTGAGCATGTGCATATTTAATAGAGCAAAAAAGTAAAACTGTAAAATCTCCAAAACATAAAGAAGAGAGAGCAAACATTGAAACCATTATTGAACACATATGCGAAGAAAAGGACAGAAATATAATAAAACCGTCAACGAGACATGGAAATGGTGGACGTGAGAATAAAGGAACAGCAGCCTTCATTGTGAAAAAAACTACATGACATGCTAATCAAACTTTAACAGGTACTACAGTCCTGGCACCCTACTGTTCTTTGGAAATATCTAAGAGAATCGAATTTGTCCAGGTTAGCAAACAAAAAGTGCATGAAAATTCTTTATTTTCAGTTTGCAGTTTTTAGAAAATAAAAACCCCACTAAAACCTCTAATAAATTTAAACTCGTCGAAAAAAATCAATGCTAAATATTAGTTTTACATCTCCTTTTAGCTTTTAAATTTTATTTACTAGAAAAACAAAAAATAGAAAATCTTCCTTAAACAAACAAGGCCATAGTAAATATGCTAACGTTTCGCAATCCTTCCGTTCCTTCCATGCCTCATCTATGGGACTGTACTCTGCTTCTGATCAGAGGATTTGTTACCATTTGGTCTATTCACTATTTACAACTATAATCTGAGACTCCCAGCTTCTGTTCTTCTGAAAAATGACATCCTCATAAAACTGTGATGGTATCACATTAACAGATATACAGTATCATCAACTATTCAAAATAAAAACATCCTGTAAAAACATATGAGAGTTCATAAAGGTAGTTTTTGCTTGTAAAAATCCATAATGAACAAAAATGAAAAAAAAGTACATGTACCTTTTCACTTTCTTGGTCCTTGTCATCATCTTTTGAGCTGTTTGATTCAACTTTACCGTTAACTTCTCTTACAATAACCAGCCTAGAAATTTGTGCTTTTTGATGGTTACGACTGAGCTGTTGATTTATGGAATATGAAGTTCCAGCAGAAAGAAACTCTGTGTCTGGCTCTGGTCTTTGTGAAACTGTTGAAAACTTAAATTGGAAAATTTCGAGGATGGCCTGAGGTAATACTCGCTGTATCCTGCAACCAAATTACATGCTATTTAAATATGGGACGCAAATCACATTAAATCACGAAAAACCAAGTCTACAAAATGAAACGACAAAATTTCGACCTGAAAAATATAGTTACATGATAGATGACATTAACGACAGCAATAAGAGGATTGCTAGCAAGTGAGTGTATGAATTCTATTGGAACTCATAAAAAGTAAGAGGGAGGACAAATTTTTGGATTTGGATGGCAGACACAACTACAAATACCATGGATGCGACAGTCCAGAAGAGAGAATATTAAAACATGTACGGATGTACCTTGTATCATGTTCTTCTTAGAAGTCAGAATTGTTCTAGAGAAATTTCCCAAGAAGAAAAATCTAAGTCATCGCAGAGATTCCCGCCAATTCACAATCTCCCTGCACACAACACTCAAGCAAGATAATCCAGTGTAAACATCAAGTAGTAGTCTGGCAGGAATGGCAGCACCCGGGTAGCCTACCAGTCTTGTAACAGTCGACAGTGTAGAGATCAGCAAAAGATTTCATGCCTACCAGTCTTGTAAATTAACCAAAAGATTTCATGAATTCTCTTCAGACTGTACATATCATTGGAGTGTCAAACTCTTGCTTGCGTATGCAAGGGTCAGGAGCCGCATGCACTCCAACTGTGTGAAGCATCAATGAGCAAGGGAAAAAAAACTTACATATTGCATAGTTTAAGACATTTACACATGTATTTTGATTTTTGAATGAATAGTTCAATCAAGAAGAAAGAGATAAAAACAATTCTTATCGACAACTTGTGCTAGAAATCAAAGTCCTATTAACTTCTATAATAGATGAGGCAAGATCGAATGGGCATCCAGATATACCAAAACCCTTATTTTTACAGTCATGAAGCACTAAATGCTACATTGCAAACAGTATTCCTTGGATTTCTTAAAACGTGCAAGATGAAAAACCTAATTTGAGGAAACGATTTAAAGAAACGCAATCATACTGATTTGGACAGCAATAAATCCATATTGATAATAGGAAACCTTGGCACTAGAATTGCTAAAAGTCAGAAAATTGTAAGGAAAACTCTCTCCGATACCGCGCCGTAAGATCCGAACTTTACGTTTTCCAGAATCATATAATTGAAATCAAAATCTGAAAGCTCGAGCTAGAGATGTCTAAGTTTCATCATCCAAAAAGCGATAAAAGTGGGAGAAACGACGTACCTGATGGAGAGCATGCAGCGGCGACGGATCGGGAGATGCGGCGGAGAAACCCTACCGATCAGCGGCCCCGGAGACGTGCAGAAGTGGGGAGGGAGTAGGCTTTGAGATTAAGAGAGTACGGAAGGCGAAATGGACGCGCAGCGAACAACAATATGAATTATTTATATATAAATAATATCGAAAAAATATATAATATTTCAATTCTAATGGATATTAATAATAATAATATATATAACGATTATAATTTATAGCAATTATTGTTACATACATAGCATAAAAAATAAAAATATTTTTTAAAATAAAATAAATAAAGACAGATAAATTACTATTTTGATGATAAAAAAAGAATATGTAATTGATTGTTGTCTGATAATATTTACATATTTCATTAATATAAATTATGAAGTATTTATAAATAATATACATAAATAATTTATGCACGTAAACAAAATTATGAAGCTCATTGTCACCTCGCCACGAGTTCTCCTCTTCTTTCGTTCGTTTTCTTCTTCCTACAGTTCCCCTTTCCTCACTACTACTACTCGCCAAACCTAACCAAATTGACTTACCTAACCTGTTAAGCTGAAGCAAGCTCACAGACATGGCCTACCCACGAACCTGTAACTAAATCACCACAAGCTCATGGCCAACTTGCCACGAGTTCTCCTCCACTTTTTCATTCGTTCGTTTTCTTACTATCCCAACCTGTTAAGCTGAAGCATTCATTAGCTGCTGTAAAGAAATGCTACAAGCAAACTCTTACATTTTGGAGGCTTAAAAAGCTGGCAATTCATGGAGTTGATTAATTAAAATGTCAGGTAACTCTCCTGCTTGCAGCGACATGAGCAAGGGAATAGATGTTAAGCATGAGGAGGCCAAAGCTTGGTGTCTTGTGTGGTATCCATGACGGCCGGGGGAAGCCATTGCCACATAGCCATGCCAGGGTATGCCGCGAAGTGAGCTGGCTTGTTCGGCGGGGCCTGGACGCAAGGCGGAGCAAATGCAGCTGGAGCGGCAGCAGCGTCAGGATGGAATGCAAGTGGATGAGGGATGAAGCTCGCTGGAGGCATGCTCATGGCCTTGATTTGTTGTTCTAGCTTCTCTTTGTCAGCCTTCAGTTTCATCTTCTCGTCTCGAAGCTCATGTTTCTCCGCCTACGAGAATGAGAGTTAGCTGTGATAAGAAACTTTGCGTGCAGCAGTATGTGATAGGCTAAGATATCAAGTCACAAATTGCTTTGCAAAGGATGAAACTGAAAAAGTCTGGTCTGCAAATATTTGCCTTAAAGAACAATAGAGCAATAAGATCATGTGAATGGAGTCAGAAAAGAAAACTAATTGTGGCTCCCTCCGACTACAACACACGCACCACTCATCCCTCCTGACCACTGTGAATTGGAGAAGATCTCGACTTCCACCGTGTCCGGTATTTAACTAACAGCACGAAGTGCATGTATTTCACTAACTTAACATCATAGTTTCTGCATTCTAAGTTATGTATTTTGTGAGTCTATATATAGAAACCAATCCCAATAGACATATCCCACCACAAACCAAATAATGTTCCGTGTACATTATTCACAAGTTATCGATACAATGGTGGATACTTGTGAACAGAGCGAAAAAGAACATAAGGATAGGGTCAGACCTTTAGATCCTTGATCACATCTTGGAGTTTTTCATTCGACTTCTTTAGTTCTTCTGCTTCAGCTTTTAACTGTGTCAAAACACGCACTGCATCGCTCAGAATAGATGCTTTGTCAGACTTAGGAGGTCTACCAGGGTCCAAGATCAAAGACAGCTCTGAGAACCTACATGGTCAAGGTCACAGATAAGTAACAATTTCTTTGGCAATTATAGTTTTTCCCTTGACAGAAGAATGCATAAATTAACCATGTGAATTACATGAAAAATCTGATTTTGCAAGACGTTAGTTTAAGAATAAGCACCTATCATTTAACTTATCCCGCCGTATTTTTTCACGACAAGCTTTCGACTTAGTCCCAGAGCATGAGTCGTCTCTTACCCTGTAAAATTAGAGTGCAAGAAAATTAAAGATACCCACATAAAAGAATGCCACTGCCAAATGATGCAACTCAATAATCCATTTTAGGAAGATGAGAAACACCAAAATCGGCACAAGCATGGTGCTGGGAAGCCACGAGAAATTAAACAGACCGGAACAAGTTTGGTTTTCGGCTATGGTTTAAAATTCTTGATATGTGATTATGCATCATGAGCTTAATTGTTTCTACATAATATAAACATCAGTCAATCTCCCTTCCCCTCCATAATTATTTGAAGGAAAAAAGGCATAATTTTCTGTTTCATACTAGTTTTTAAGAAGACTCACATGATAGATATGGAAGTACAAGCAGTAGTTCTTCTGGAAGCAGGATATATGTACCAAGAGTAGTTCCCTTCCATAATTATTTAAACAATGAAAAAAGGCATAATTTTCTGTCTCTTACTAGTTTTTAAGGAGATTCATATGATATATGTGGAAGAACAAGCAGATACCAGGAGTAGTTAGATATGATACAGATGGGAAACATCCAAGTTTGTTTGCTTTCTGATCTAAATTAGGATGAAAATCAAAAATAAAAAAGAAAATTAGCATAATTCAATTTCTTCTAAAATTTATGTTCACATCAACACAAAAAAAAGTTAACATCAAATTCGAAAATTAACCAGAAAGAAGGAAGCAACAAAGGGACGCAGAATCAAACCCTAGATCAAGAGAACACTGACCTCTTCCTTGAGCCTTTGACGGCACGACCATCAGCTGCGCAAGCCTCCTCGCTTCCCACCCTGCCAAACACGTTCCATCCCATGCCCATCATTCAAGATACCCAAATCCACCAACTAAGAGCACAATCAAAGCGAGAGGGAATAAGAGAAGTTCCCGCACTCGTCAGCGGCGGCGTGAAGCGGCATGTCGCAGAAGCTCTCGATCGCGCACCGCAGCTCGCCGTCCGATCCGCCGGCGTCGATCCAGTAATCATCGATGGAGTCGGCAGCCATGGTGGAAGGGAAGGGAAGAGAAGGGCGGGGCTAGGCGAAGAGCAGCGCAGCTTCGTCGATCCGATCAAGGGAAGAGAAGCAAAACAATGCGTGAGCGAGACGGAGAGGAAGAGAAGGAGGCGGTTTTGGTGTGGCGTGGAGTTGGGAGAAGCGGAGAGCAGAGAGGCGGGTTTTATCGCCTTCCTGTGGGCTCTCGAGGGACGAGCGCCAACCAAGGTGGAATCCTGGTTTTATTCAATTAACCGCCTAGAACTTCTCATATGTCACTATGCACCTCAGTTTGTTTTTCTTTTTATAATCTGTTTTTTTTTTTAAATTTCAATGAGATTAATATATTTTAATGATGAAGCATCTTTTTTGTTACTATTTTATTTGATTTTTGGAAAAATAAGTAATATGGTTTGATTTGCTTTGAGTGGGGTTAGTTTTTATCTTATTTTTACAAAATACCGCAATCAAATTATGAAATTAGCAAAGCAGTATTTAAAATTTTGTACTCACTCGAAAATAATATAATAATAATGTTATGAGCACGTGGTATCATTTGCTTGTATGAAATAACGTACTAGACAACACATGACATAATTAATAAAGTAAAAAAAAGTGAGGCAAATTATGTCATATCTCATTTTCCACATGACATAATTAATAAAGCAAAAAAAGTGATGCAAATTATTTTCCAACAATATTTTAAAATATACATCCCATTTTCCTAAAAAATATTCTTATTCCAATAATATTATAATAATTTTATCAAAACTATTATAAAAGAGAGTATTGGTGTAAGGATAAAATATTATCATATAATCTGATAGTTGCTGATTGAATCATTAAAAATATTTTTTTATAATAGATAATAAGATTGTATATAATAGATCTGATTTTTTTTTTGAGATCTCATATTCATTGAAATTTTATGCACTATACTATTATATATATATATAATATTATCATATCAAATATCTTTTTAACTTATCAAAATTATTTTAATTTTATTAAAATTATTTCAACTTTGATTTGTGAGTGTATATAAGTTGTGCTCTAGGATCAATCTACTTCATCTACTTTTAAGATTAGTAGGGCAAAAGCATGAAGATATGAATTATTAAAAAAAAAATTCTAACTTGATTAAGTTTACTTCAATACTATTATAATATTTTTGTTAGAGTAATCATTTTATTCAGAATTATTACAATGTGTAATAGTCATCAAATTGCTCTATGTTATAATAATTTTGAATTAAATTGATATTTCCAAAATGAAAAATAAAATAAATCATTGTTTTAATAATTTTTTTTTAAAAAAAAACACAGCAGTCGGAAGCTTGTTGTAAAACCCTGCATGATCCTCTATGCCTCTTCTTATGTTGCAGATTTATAGTTTGATTAAAGGGATAAAACATCCGTGAGCACTGCAAACAGAGGACTGGCTTTAACGAGTCTTATTGTATGTTGTTAGAAGACATTATTGTAGGTATGCAATGTAGATTGAATCTACCATTCAACAACTATTCAACCATGCGCTTACGGAGCTAACAAAGTAATGTAAAAATGACAACAAAAAATAACAGAAAGAGAGAAAGATCCGCTCTGCCAAAACTATACTCAATCTGTTAGTCTTCCATAAGATCGATCGAGTGAGAAAATCTGAGGGCTTGATGCCATTGCTAGTTCTTCAAGTTTCCAAGTTGGAATCTGCTTCTATTGCTGATCGCAATCCATGAAGAGTCATCATTTGGGCATAGAATTCTGCATGCTCCTGTTCAATTATATAAAAGTAAGCGATAAGCTTGTAGCAGGTAAATGAGTGGAATTTGATTGTTTGTGTCTTTGGGGCTTTCAGTGCACCTTGACAGTAACGATAACCAATGCGACGCCAATCTCCCGCGATTCATGAAAGAGCACCCTAGCAAGATCAGAAGTAACTGAAGGAACAACTTGTGGCAACACATTTTCGACTGCGAAAGAGCAAAGGAAGTTTCAGAAGAGATCATTAACAACTAGTTTACACTGTAATTGGATTTCATTAATCAAGTTGTGACACTTATGCTATTTTCAGGTTCTTCATGACAGTTGAAGTTTAGCAATTGACTAACAAAACACAAATCTTTTGTATGATAAATTGATAATAGTATATTTTTAACCATTAATCATGATTATACAAATGTTTATACAAGAAGTTTTACATGTTTGATGAAAGCAGCCATAACTATTTGAAAGGATACTAATTCCGTTGGTGTGAACGACCTATTCATTCATCATGCATACACACACACACACACACATAAAACTTAAATTTCCCAATCAGTGGGGCTGTGAGAAGGTATGTTATGTGTGTGAATAGATGGTCAAACTGATTTAGATTTTGTGAAAACTAGGGACTTTATCCTAAAGACAGATGAGGAGAAACAAAGCTATTGTGCACCTTGAGAGAAAGAAGTAGAATAATCAACATACCAAACTTTTCAGTGTGCTTTGGGTCGTCAATAAGCAGAACTTTATAGCTGTCTCCTCTTCCCACTGCCTTCCTTGTAGTAAGCCGACCGATATCTCCACCTAGAACACGAGCAAAAAATTTGAATTCATCATTAACTTCAGTGTTCCTGGAACCCAGATTGAAACACATCAGATGCTACTTGGTTTTGGAAATCACGAAAGCAACTCTAATTAGGATAAATTCTTAACTTTTTTAGCAGTGCTAATTTTCTCTTGTGCTTTCACGTAAAAACTTTCGACTTGGTTGATGTCATAAGCCTAAGGATCAATTCTATAGGTTGTTTTGGATACATAAGTTGTTGGTTTGATTAACACTGATTAACTTATTAGCTTCTGCTTCACCATTGAAGGTGATGTTAAATCAACATAGTGAATTACAGCACACAAAGTAATTGTATCGACACAAAAGGATGGTGGTTGCATCCCAAGTCACCTCCACAAAGTCCTTTATTTATAATATGATCAACTTTTCCAATCACCACTAATCCAGCCTCATCGAATAAAGAATACCAAATCATCCTTCAGCCTAAATCACGCCACGGGGATATAAGCCAAGATTTCACAAATACGGTATGTGGGGAAATAACTGGAGGCATGCAGTCAATATTGAAATACTTTATCACTTGCAAAACAAGTGCTTAAGTTAATATTAAATCAATGTGGTTTAGTTTAGTTGGGTTTAGATGAACCAAAAAAGTTTTTTTTTCTTTTATCTACACATGTAGACGGCATGTCATATAAGATTATATGTGGTCTTTATGCTACCCCTCTTCAAAATCAGCTTAGTCAGCCACATAAGCAGAGGTTTTTTTTTAAAAAAAAACTATGATATTAGCTATCAACTAATTCCTAGTCACACAACAATGATTTTAGTAAATTTTCTTGCAATTAAACAAGAATTTCAAATCATCATTGTGGTTGCATAATCTCTAGAGTGTAGTTTTGGTTCAAATTGAATGGAACATCAAGAACTTAAGGCAGTGTAGCTAGAACAGTCTAACTTTTGAACATGGATTTTTTTAGGACACTTAAAGCACTTGAGATTTTTCTGTTTAGTTAAAGTGTTCATTGAACAAAATAATAGGTTAGAAGGTATATCCGTATATGATTAAAACTCATCCCATTAAGTTGCTTTGTATTTGAAATACTAAAGGATTATCTCTAGCATCAACAATGGCCTCCAAAAGTATTTGATAAACAAATACAGAATTTTAATCACCATTACTTGTCGTTTCGATAGAATTGTGCCCTTGAAGAAACGCTACCTTAAGTTCTTTGGATCAACAAAAATACCCAGCGTTCATTTTCTTGGCAAAGTGGAAAAAGTTGAGGCACGGTGAAGCTATAAATGAGAAATAATACATAAATATCGATTTCTATTGATCGAGGAACACAACCGCATCCAAAAAGGGGGGAAATTTTGACGGCATCTAAAGAAAACAAGATCGATCTACAAGATCATATTAAGATTAGTGGATTACCTTCCTGGACTTGAGGAGCGGCATCGAACTGGGACAGATCGAAGGAAGGTCGCTCCAAGAGCCCAGATCCTCCCTTCGAAGCCCCAAAACCTGCGATCACAGAGACCGGACCGGAAATGGCGGCGGCCAACCTTACGCCGACCCTTGGCTTGCTCGGGGAAGTGTAGGCGGTGGAAAGGGGGAGAGAAGGAGGGCAAGGAACGGGCACGGCAAGGATGAAATTGACGACGCCTCTGGAGCTAATCGCCATGGGCAACGACGAAGAAAGCACAAAGTGAGGAGTTGTTTGACAAGTGCGAGGGCCTTTAGTTGCTATATATATATATTCGAGGTTGGAATGGAAATAAGATATGGAGGAGCTGGGGGTGTGATGTAATTTAAAATAATGTAGGGGTTTAGATAAAATAATTATCGAGCTGGGAATATCGATTCACTCCTAAAAGTTTCAAATTTCAATTTCATTATATTTTTTCACTATTAAATTTTAAAAGTTAAATATTAGAATAGGGATGCTCAGAGGAAAGAGACTATTTCATCAAAAGAAAACATAATATAAAATAATTTTATCGTGAAATAATTTTAACCAATGTTAGAATAATTTTGATCTATAAATTTTGTGACCAAAGCTATTATAACAATATTGCTCTATCTATTTTGAGAAGAAAAATTAAGACAAATTATATTTTTGATAATTTTTTAATCAAAAGAAAGTCTTTTGATAATAATAAAAAAGTAAGGGTGCTTTTTAAATTTTTGCTAGGGTTTAAATATATCGTCCGCTACTTCCACACGAGATTCCGGTCACGAAACCGTTATATTTGTAACCCCACTTTACATTTCATTTCCAGAACGGCTACCCCACGACACCTACCCGTGCTCGGAATGGGAATCACGCCGGCCCCATTTCGGTCTCCACTGACAAGGTCGGTAGCAATTCGCGAGAATAACAAGGAAAGGGCGAAGAATCTTGACCTTAATTTCAAGAAATTGATTTGACGGTACGGGGCTGATTCGAGATTCCCTCGGTCGGTGCAACGAACTCGACCGATTCCGATCGTCCGATCAGGATCTTCCGAGTCGAAGGGCTGTGATGGTGCCACCTGTCGCCGTTAGAACTCGAGGCTTTGCCGCCAAGTGGGCATCGGATCGTAATTAAGCGGGACTTGAGGGGCGGATGGCGGCGTCTGCTTTAGCTAAAGGAGAGGGCGGTGGTGGAACGGGATGGTCACTTCGCCAGCTGCTAGAAATCTGGTACCGCGGCTAGGAGTAGGAGGAGGAGATTTGGGAAGCGAGAAGGGGAAGCAAGAGTGGAGGAGTAATGGCGACGAACGGGAGAAGATTTGAGGGAAGCATGAGGTAGAAAAGCGAAAAAAAGGCGGTGGAGGAGGGAGCGGAAGGTTTGGCATCTTATATCGGCGTCCAGATTCGCTCTGCTTCTTTCGAATTCCGGAGATCCGCTGCTATCGTTCTCTGCTCGGAGAAGGAAGGGCCTTTTTTTGTGCCTTCCTATTGGAAAGAAGAGAAAGCAGTGACGCGGAATAGAAAAAGGAGGAAAAGGTTCGAATCTCGTTGGATTTTGTTGTCTGTGCGAGTTGATTGGCCACTGGTGTTAATGGAGACTGGTTTTGATTTCTGAACGTCGTCACTCTGTGCTGTTTTTGGTTTCCTTTTTTTCCCCTTCTTAATGTTCGAGAGATTTTCTCGTCTTGGTTGGAAATTTTCAGTGGATTTGGGGAGTCTTTATGTTACGCTGATTGGTTGAGGTTAGGGCTTTTCTCAATGCGATGGATGGCAAAATGATTCTTTTTGAAGGGTTGCGAATTTGAGAGGACGTCGGTGTGGAACATCAGATTGATCTTTTGGGGGTCTATTGCCTTAAATTGTTTGTGGAATCTGATCGATGTATCGATTTGCAAACACTAAGTTTGTCTATGGAAGTTGATCAGGCTATCGAATCTGAGACTCTCGATTGATATAATTGTTTTGTTTTCTTCTGTTGAATTTTACTAATTTCATTTCCCTGGGTTATATTGCAGGTGAGTGTAATTTTCTAGCCTTTTTGAAGTGGAGTTTTCTCCGTGATGGAGAAAATTTTGCCTATGTGCCATTAGAAACGGCTGGTGTTGGAATCTTTCTGGACATTTGTCTTTTGAGATTTCTTTTTGCTATATGGTTATGGTATAATTATGGCTAGTTCATCATAAATTGGCATCATCTAAGCGCAATATTAGAAGATGGAGGCTACTTCTAACAATGGTTCTCAGCAAAAAAGTATAGGTTCTTCATTTGGTCATCCTAGCATGGTCTCTTTCCAGCCAGGAACAGTAGATAGCTCAACAAAGATGGTTAATGGTTACATACCCACTTTTGATGGAAACAGTAGCATGGCCAGCAGTTTTATGTGTGCTGGCTCTGGTGTGACCAATCACATGGATGCAGCAACTCAAGCTCGGTACACTCCTGGATCTCTTCTCCAGGAACCGATGCCTAGGTTTACAAATGTTTCTGGTTCACCTGCGTATTGGTCTCCAGAAGAAGTTGATATATTAAACAGAGGTCTCATAAGGTATGTATCAAAAATTTCTCAAATCCAGATGCAATTGCCTGCTATTGGTAATGTTCACACTATCGTCGGTAGTCAGGGGCACAAGTCTTGCAAATGCAGTTGTGGCATGACAAGTTTTTTTGCATTGTCTAGAATTTGTTGAGGGTGAGAATGGAGAATGTAGTATAGTTTAGTCAATAGAAAAGGGTAATTTAATTATTCAACACTTCAAAAA
This sequence comes from Curcuma longa, assembly GCF_044706935.1. NCBI lineage: Eukaryota > Viridiplantae > Streptophyta > Magnoliopsida > Zingiberales > Zingiberaceae > Curcuma > Curcuma longa. The sequence goes on along the minus strand of NW_027435599.1, from coordinate 844,881 downwards.
CTTTTTTCCCTCCATTTTCACTCATATTCGGGCAGATACAAAAGTAATGAACAATTTTACTAATTTTCTATCAGTTACTTTTCCTCCTTAAGTCAATCCACTCAAGTAACAACAAATGAAAAGTTTTCTATCAGTTACCTTATTCAACTGAAGCATATTAACTCTTAAACTTTTCTAATACTTATCTTTATGGCGACTGTGAAACACCTCATTGACTAAGCTGCCATTTATTCTTTGTAATTTTCACTTGAATTGGATCCGGATCTTCTTCCATTTAAATCATTCTCTCCACAGGATTATCCTTTTGTTAACTTTGGGGCATGAACTTCTTTTGTTATGTATGTATAATTTGGTACTCGAATCGACTTAGATTCACATGGTTTTTAGATTTTAACTTCAATAACTTTGAATTTACTGTAAATTTTTTCCTTTCATCATACATCAATTATTTGTTTGTGTTTGATAGCTTTGCAAGTGAATCGAGTATACAACAGTACTCCAAGATAGCTGCTATGCTGCCCCAGAAGACTATACGGGATGTTGCTTTGAGATGTCAATGGATGATTGTAAGTTTTTTTATTTACTACAATGACTTGAGGTAGTTTTTTCAACCATAGCTTTGCCTATATGTATTATCAAGACTTAGGACAGTCTCTTTCCATCAAAATTTCTGATACGTTGGTTGGGACAATCATTTTCTTCTACAAAAGCTTTGGTTAAAAACTCTACCTCACTTTTTCTAAGAGACCAACCTGACATTTTCTTTACTTCAAAACTGGTAGTGGAAGAAGGCCTGACTATATGTATGCTAAAGAACCCTTATCTTTATAACCTTTAAGTGATTAGATATAACTGGAAGAGGATCTGCTTGGGCAACCACCACATGAGAATTGAATGATGTCTTTCTCAACTCATTTTCAAAGAAACAGAAAAAAGCTAAAGTTGGTGCTTCAAAGATTAATAATATTGTAATTTATAAATAGTGTTCTTAAACAATTCAATACACATAGAAAGATTTTAAGGACAATCTGATTTGCCTTCTGTAAGTGGAAGGTTTTGATTGTCACATAAGACACATACGCCTGTTGCACCTGTGAAGCATACCACTAATACTGGATTGGCCATGAGAGTTCGTTGCATTTGTTTTTTTTTAATAATTTTTTCCGATTTTAGTGTTGCTCTGTGATTCACTTTGGCAAGCCTCCATATCAAATTGTGCCAAATGAAATATCATAGTTTTCTGCTATGTACAATCAAACCCAGATTAACTTCTGTTAGAGGAGCTAACATGAAGTTAATCGTAACTTGTGCTACCAGACACACACTCAACTAGGATCATCTATGAACCTCCTAGTTAGCATATATCAGGTCTGAAGAACCCACATCTACAGAGGATATTTTAATTTGGAAATTGGAATTTGAGAAACAGTAGGCAGTAAAAAATAGTTATAACTGGACCAACTTTGTCTCACTGAACTTGCTAACAATTGGCATCACTTATCAGCATCCTTGGGGTTGCACATGCAAACAAGTGGGCTTGGCTACAGAAACATGAAGCTATTCGTCTCCAAGCCAGACCCATTATTTTAGATTTTAATTGTAGTGCTAGTCATATATACTTCTTTCCTTCCTGTTACTAATGGTACGTTCTGGACACAAAGTAGTAATGCCAAAATTTTAGAACGTGAATTGCTCTAATACTTTGATACAAAGAAGAAGTATGACCATTTTCCTACAAACAACATTTATTTTTAATTTGAGTTATACAACCAACGTATTTTACTGGCAAAAGTAGCATGCTTTAATTGCTAGGTAAATGGATCATTTTTTCCCACTCATATACTCAATTTTAAAATTAGTCAATGCATCGACCTCTCTTGCAGAACCAGGAAAATGTAAAAAGGAGGAAGACAGGAGAATATTATGCATCAAAAATGATGAAAGATAAGAAGGTAACCCTTAGACCAAGAGTCTTGTGACAGGGAAGTCAGTATAAAGTCTTGGTTGGGAGCATATGGAACTAATCTAGAGAATGTGTGTGTATGTATTTTAAAAAAAATCTGAGTGTTTGATTTAGATTATTCTCACCTGGATTATTTATTCTTCGTGAGACATCTATGATATTGATTGTGAAGCTTTAGCGCTTGGATGCCCATCAACATTTTTAGATTTTATTGTCATTGCATAAGTTGCAGCTTGTTTCTTTTTTCTTTTGGTGTTTTAGGAAAGGATGATGGGCTTTCCCTCAGCAAGTACTTCTAATGTTCCTGATCTACTAACAATGCATCATTTGAACATCCACGATCAACTTCTATCTGAAGGTCACATATTGTACTGTTACATTTTATTAGAAATTTTTTATTTTCCACTTTTCTCCTTTGACAGAAATGTGTTAGAATCCTTCAGTTCCATTTTAACAGTACTCTGAATGACATACATTTACACACGCACACACACACATGCCATTTCATATTTTTTTAGTGCATAACCATGGGAATCCTTAGGTATATTGACAAGATTTTTTTTTTCTGACTAGAACAATTTGGATTAGGAATGCATTTGAAGCTACAATAGACATAATAATTGATCTAGTCCATTAGTTAGGATTCAAAATACGACATCAAAATGGAAAAACTTGGAGCTGCACATGTTTCTCCATAGTAACCCAAGTCAGGTTTAATTTCAATTTTCCTTTACACATGCTTTCTGCTAATGGTATTTTGTGAAGCATTCTATGTTTCACTTTTTGTTCTTTCATTAATGAATTACTTGTATTACCTGTTCTGGTGCAATTTCACATTCTATGTATTACCTGTTTGGCTGGCCAATACTGTCTTCTCACTGGCATTTAGGCCAAATTGAAGCACTGATATAGTTCTTTCAAATGTCCTCATGATGATCTTCTCATTGAAACAACATTCCCTGCATATCTCCTTTTTTCATCTTGACTTTTTTTTTCTCCATCTAAATTATACTTCTTGACTTTTTCCTCCATCTAAATTCTACCTTGTAGATTCATATTATATAGACTCTAATACTAAATATATTGCTTGCCAATGACCTCCCATTCCCCTAAAAATACTATATCATCTATTCATCTATTGTTCTCTCTCTCGAGTGCTTTATGGTCAATATCACAAACAAAAGCAACAATTCAAGCTTCTCTAAGTGTACTTGTACAGATTTGAAATCTTTTAATTATTACCAAAAGTATGCTACAGCATGTCAAGGTCATCTTGTTTCTTCTCAATTTAATTCATGAGTTTTCAATATAATTTGTATTACTATTGTTATTTTGCTTAGATTTGCTACTTTGGATGCAGAAATGAAGAGTATTCTTGTAAAAAATGAAATGTGTCTAAGAGCGATTGCACAAAATCTTGAGGGAGGCATGGTTTGTTATCTTATATTATACTCTCTTTTCTTTTTATAGTTGGCTTTTTTATTCACATCATTTTTAGACGAAATTGATTGCATATATTTTCTTAGTTTATTTGTCATTATTCTTTGTAGTCTCTATTGTAGTAGGTGTTAAGGACCAGTGGCTCGATTAGGGGATGAATAGATGTCAAATACTTGCAAAAGTACAACTGAATTCAATCATTATCAATCACGTATGATGAAACCTCACATGCTAGAGAGCTCTATGCAAGAATGAAACCTCACATGCTAGAGAGCTCTGTGCAAGAATGAAACCTCACAAGTTAGAAAGTTTGACCCAAGCTTATGGACTTCCACTTGATAATGAAACCTGGACCAAAACAAATGAGATTTCTAATCTCCTCTCACTCTAAACGATAGAAATCGAGCCCTAGAGAGGTCCTCACCTATGACCTAAATAAATGGTAATCTAATCCTTGGCAAGAAGAATATTACCAATGGAGAGACAAGAATCATCAAAAATGCTTTTAAGCTTAACCTTAACTGTCATATTTATTCTACCTCTACCAAAAGTCTTAAGTCTATCTAACTCTTAAGAATTTAACCAATGAAACCAATGTTCAAATCTTAGGTAGATGAATGTACAAAAATATTAGGTCTCCCCAACCAACTTAGCTCAACTTACTAAAAGTGTTAGGTTAGTCTAACTTACACTCTGTAAGGTAGCTGCCCAGAATTGCTTTCTTAGGTTGACGTAGCAATTTTCTTAGATCAACCTAACCTTTGGTCAACTAGCTTTTGGAATTCGCCATTCAGGTCAATAAAGCCCTGGGGTCAATCTATGTTGGACAGCATATAAGCATGTACTTCGGTATTTATGTTGGATCTTAGATGTTTCATATATAATGCATAATCAGAAGGTCAAAAGGCTTCTAATATACATAATATGTCACATGGTTGGCGCATGCTTGTTTTGATGAACAAGTAGTTGGTGAAGAGAAGGTGCTAGCTCACTAAGTTGGTAAAGACTTTGAAAAGTATCACTACAGTTTCAGATTTATGCTTTCATTTATTTAAAAAAAGTGGGCACGGTAAAGCTAGTCAAAGCTATTGACCCGACAAGTTGTAGATATTGAAGGATACTTCTTTATTTAAAATGAAAATGCAAAGCATAGAAATTGGCACAAAATTGCTTATATAATATATTTAGTCATTCTAGCATTGTTTTACTTTTCTTCCCCAATCCCTTAGTCAAGAGGTTTTAGTCCTTGCTAAAATCTACATGATTTTGCCAGGGTTGTGAAGTGCAACTTTATAGCTCATGTGATGGAATAGAAAATGCATTCGATATGCTGATAATAATATGTGTCGTCTTTTATAAACATAACAAATAGCACAAGTGAAAGCTACATAGATGAATCTGAAATGAATAAGGTTGAATATGATAGGAGGATCAGAATGAACCATGTAGGAGATAAATCTCTTTCCTTGAGAACAATTCACATGCCTTCTGGCCTGAGATTAAAAAAAAAAAATCTTAATTGTAGTTGAACCTTGTCTTGTTTTGCATATCAATATCTATGTGATTTTGCCAGGGTTGTGAAGTGCAACTGTATAGCTCCTATTATGGAATAGAATAATATGCATTCGATATCTTGATAATAATGTATCGTGTTTTATATACATAATAAGTAGCACAAATGAAAACTACATAGCTGAATCTAAAATGAATAGGATTGAATATGATAGGAGGAACAGAATGAATCAGGTAGGAGATAAACTCCTTGAGAAAAATTCACATGCCTTCTGGCTTGAGATCAAAAAACCAAAAGAGTACCTTAATTCAAGTTGAACCTTGTCTTGTTTTGCATATCGATATCTTTGTTCTGCAAGACCATGTGGAATGTTGATACTTTACGATGTAGTTGTATGTTGTGCACTTCAATGCATCTGAAGCTTGGATGACCCTTGGCTCGCCCAAGTTACTTTCATTGTCAAATAATAAAAATAATTGTACCTTGATGCTTGAGTCAAGTCCTGTGACAGACATGCTGTTATCTTGATCATTCTTTTCGAATTTCAGCTCATCTTCATTGCCATTCTTGGTCACTTACAAACCATGTCCTCAAATTGCAGATGCAAAACAACTTAAGTTTATTCCATTACATGAGAAACAACATTGCCACCGCGGATAATAGGTAATCATTTTTTCCCTTTGTTCTACCTTCTGTCTCTACGCGCACATTTCATTGATGATAACTTTTGAAACATAACATTCTTCAGAATAAATACTCTATCTAGAGGAATGAACCAACTTCCTGGGTCATTGAAACAAATACCTCCTATTCCAGTAACAGCAAATGATGAGCTTCTCAGCAGCCTCATACCTCTGAATGAACATGTAAGTTTCATCTCTATGCATTTGTTGCTTCGCAGCGGGCATTTTCTTTTGAAACACACCCTTTATGTTTTTGAAACACCCTGAAATGTTCAATTCTTGAAGGTTATCTACACCACACCTGGTGGAAGCAGCAGTAACTTGCAGTCGGATCCAACATGCTTCAGACCTCCTAATACAGGTTGACTTTGTCAACTCAATTATGTAAGCTTCTCTCACAAATGCTGCACAACCTCTCTTCCCAGCTTTCTCGATCGAGTGTTCGGTCAGGGAACCATCAGAAGAGGAGCTGTAAATACTAGTAGTAGTGAACCAGGCACAAGGCTACAAGAAACCTCCTTTCCAAGGTTATATGCTTCACCAGCCCACTTCTCATGATATATTTGTGTTTATTTGCAGCATGAGAGGGAGAAAATGATCAATTCATTTACTGTTTTATCATATTATGCTTGATCATGCTCTCAGGAAATGAAATTAACAAGAACAGAATAATTATTTTTAAAGAAATGGAATTAGATCAGTAAACATAGAAAAAGTGAATTATTTGTGGGTAATGGAGTTCATTCTCTGTAGTGTTTTTTATGGCTCTGTAATTGTGCCTTGAGAAGTTGAGATGGATGATTCTATGTTACATTTCTTCTGTCTAGCTCAAAGATGTTGGATTGTTTGCGATAGGTCGTATCCGACAAGTAGGTGTTAGCGATAGTCGACTTCTTGCCACCATACGTCCAATCTTCACCTCAATTGGGGCTGTAGGGATGATAGATTTTATTTTTTGCCAATCGTATAAGATCGTTGGGATGATGAATTTCACCTTTTGTTGAAGTGACTTCTCATGGAATGATCATGCTAGTTGATATGGTTTGTATCTAACTGGCTACAAGTCAGCAGAATGCACTTACATGGTTCCCACCTCTGAGTTGTCGAGTCTGCCTGAGTTGGTCCAAGTTGAGTGACTTTTTGACAACCTCCGACCTTCTCGACTAGACTTGGTTCGATTTTTGACATGTAAAAGAACACGACGGTTAAAAGGGATTCTATTATTTAAAATAAAGAAATTAAAAAGATGTCTTATCCTATTTTCATCTTTAAAATAATCCTTTGTTGTTGGAGATTTGGCTAAAATTACTACAATATAAAATAAAGTTATTTTATTTAATTAAAATTATTCAACACTATTATGATAGACAATTTGAGCAAAATTGTTTAAAATGAAAGTATTACGATGAAAAATATAATTTAATATTTCTTAAGATATTTTTTTACAATAATTTTAAATTCTTTTAAATAAAATGGTGCCTTTTAATGGGAAATTTTTTAAAAAAAAAAATCTTATTTTGAGGCCCCCATTTCATTTGCACGCAATTAAGTTTCTGGAGCGAGAAAGTAGAGTGCGAATGGAATCTCTTGGGTTGGAGTTGGGCCCCACCGCTATCCGACTAATCCCTGTCCGTGTATGCCAAATCCGTCGACATCAGTCCCCCATATTGGCCTTCTTCCCCTTCTTCGCCCTCGCCCACTCCTCCCTCCTTCCTCGCGATCAGCTCGATTCCCTGCGCCCTCGATCTGCATCAGGTATGGAGCATCTCGATCCCTCTCCCTTCTCTCGTCCATCCCGCGATCTTTAGACAGGTAAACCTGGAGTCGTCGCTTTCTCGCTGCTCGATCACGCTGTTTTCTTACCGCAATGATCAATTGCTTCAATCTGCCCACCAAGGTCCCATTTTGATTCCGCAGGAAATCTATAAGAGCTAGTGATTTTCAGTTTTGTTCTGTGAGATCTTGAATCTCATCCATGTGTAGCTTGGGGTACGCCCATTCGTAGGCAGTTTTTATTCATTTTTCTATTTTTTTTAGTCAAAATAGCTAAGGGCATTAGTATAGCAATATTCCCCTTTGTTTATCTTGTTTATCTCTAGTATGGTGCTAATTACCACTTGTGCTATTTTCGTTTGAGGAAATTTGAGGTGCTTGGACAGCTTTTTGTTTGTTCTTATTGAATCAAAATAGCTAAGGAAGAAGTTATTATAACAATTTTCACCATTTGTTTATAGACTTCATGGTGGTTTTGAGGGGAAAATAGTGAGTTTTGAAAGACCTACTGCCGAAAGTCACTAGAAATCTGTTCTCGCCTTGATTTAGCTTTAGTGTGTTGGTACTGACCATTCAAAATATTCGGAATGAATTTGAGCAAGGTTCTTGTTTTATCAGGTTTAATGGGCAAATGCAGCATACATAACACACACACTTGCCCCCATGAAACTTGAGATGCTTGGACAGTTTTTTTAATCTTATCAATTCAAATTAGCTAAGGAAGTTATTATTATCACAATTTTCGACATGTGTTTTTAGATTTGGTGGGGCTTTGGGGGAAAGGAGCGAGCAACTTTTGAGAGCCATAGTGCCAAAAATATCTAGAAGTATGTTATCACTTTTGATTTATCTTTAAAATGTTGTTACTGACCATTTGAAATATCTTCAAGGGTAATTGTATTACTATTCTTTCACAATTTAACATTCATCATGAAATGATTTGTTTGCAAATGCATTTGTGGTTAGAATTTGGTGGTTCTCCATTAATAGTTTAGTACAACTTTTGTACATATATTCTTGGTAGCTCATATTTTTAAAGAATAACCTATTCAAGTTGCTAAATCGAAGCATAGTTGTCTGTTAATAATTATATATTTCATCATCACCATCTTCATCCTCATCTGAATCTCTATGTTTTTTCCTCAATAGAAACCCAATCTTAGATGTTAGAGTTTATCTAGCAATGCTCAATAACTAAGGAATTTTATTTTGGAGAACTACTTATATTTAACTAGTAGTTATTATTTGGTGGACTGGTTATGTTTTTTGTCCATTTGCTTGTCCTTTAGTGTTTCTCAGTAGTTTTCAATCAAAAAAATCTTGACATTGATGCAAGGTTTTTCTTCGACTAATTGTTTAGCCAAGATGAAGAAATGTCCTATGTGATACGAGTTTGTTTCGAGCCAATTGCTTCTTCAGGATAAGAATTCTAATTAGCAGAAATGAATTCTCAAGGATTCTAATTTCAAATCTTCTGTTAGAATTTTAGTGGAAAAAGAGAATCAGAATTCCATTTCTCCCCTGTAACTGTCTGTTTTTTCCCCAGGTACTGACTGAGCAAAATGTCTGCTTTACCATTAGCAACTGCTGAAGCATGTGATGCCAACGTACATTTAATCCTGAACGGCGAGCTCCGGGCCCTCCAACCAATCTTCCAAATCTATGGCCGGAGGCAGGTCTTCTCCGGCCCCATCGTCACGCTCAAGGTCTTCGAGGACAACGTCCTCATCCGTGAGTTCCTCGAGGAGAGAGGCAATGGCCGTGTTCTCGTCGTCGACGGAGGAGGAAGCATGCGTTGCGCCATCCTGGGAGGGAACCCGGTTCAGCAGGCGCAGAACAACGGCTGGGCCGGCATCGTGGTCAACGGCTGCATCAGGGACGTGGACGAGATCAACGGGTGCGACATCGGCGTGCGGGCTTTGGGATCCCACCCCATGAAGGCGAACAAAAAGGGATTCGGGGACAGGCACGCGGCGGTTAACATCGCCGGGACGAGGATCTGCGACGGCGAGTGGCTCTACGCGGACAGTGATGGCATTTTGATTTCCAGGACGGAAATCTCTATTTGAAATCCTCTGATGGATATCATGAATCGTCGACTGGATTGTTGCTGCTGCTGCTGCTGCTGCATCGAGTAAACCAACCACTTTTGATCAGTTTGAGCTACAACTTCTTGTGTTTATCTTGTCTTGATGTATGGTAAGAACAACACTGCAGTGATTTAAAGGCATTTGGGACTCATTTGGAGATTTCAATACATCTGGAAGAACAATTATGTAATGAATGTGATTTGGGTTTTCAAGTTAGATATCCTATTGCGAGTGAAATGAGAAATGGATTAGCCTTTTCCGATATGTTGAATAGTAGCTGAATTCTTTTGTTATGTCCATTGTAATTTTTTAATTTATCTTTTTATGGATGATCGTGAGATCGATTATATGAGACCGTTAGAGTGACAAATTCTATCTTTTATTGAAAAAAAAATTTGAAATAGCATCCCATCCTAAATTTTATTCAAAAAATATCTTTTTTAATCAACTAATACAATATATTATAGTAGTTTTAGCTAAAACTACTACTACTGCTATAATGTTGGGTAGTTTTAATCTCATCCTATATAATTTTGGTAGATATTGAAGTAATTTTGATCGAGAGTTTTGACGTAACGATAAAGTTGTTGACATAAATAATTTTGATTAAAATTGTTTGGTCATGATAAGTAAGTATACTTTAGAGATGATAAAAAAATATGGTCGTACTTTTAATTTTTAACTTATATATTTATCATATTATTATAAGATTATAAGATTAAACAGTGTGCTAAAGCTCCCTTGGAATATAAAATATTATTATATATATATATATATAATTTATAAAATTATTTAATTTAATAAAAAAATATATGGTATATCTTTAGAATTATATTTTTAAAGATAATAATAAAATAAGGGATCTCCTTTTTCCCCTTAATTCAATTGTGAATTTCTAGAATAATCGCTCTAATTATATTTTTAAAAATAATATTAATAATTGAGGATGCCAAAGCATCCACGCTTAATATTCCATTAATTGAGTAATTAATTAATGGACGGCGTGGTTTGTGATCCACGTTTGGAGCTCGTCAATTCAAATAACCCAACGAATTTATTGGACCAATTAAAATCAAATATTCGCACGCAATTCTTTCCATTCACATGACACGTGGCTCTCGATCCGGTGGAATGTTTTAAAAAGGCACTCTTAGCTTCCAAAATTACCAAACCAACGCTTAGACATCTTTATTTATTTATTTATTTTAATAATTCAGATATGTGAACTTACTCAATTAGTCCCCAGAGGCAGAGGATCTTTTTCTGATTTATTCATCAGATAAATTTAAAAGTACCAATAATTTCTCCTTCAATAATTAACATCTCAAATTTTTTTCCTACTAAAAAAAATTTTAGAGTACACCATAGTTAAAATTTAAATCGTAAATATTTGAATATCCTATTAACCATCGACCGCTGCACCATAAGACATTCAACATCTTTAATTTGTTTCTAGTAAAAGTTATTCAAATTCCAATTTTAAAATCTTATTTATTCTATATAACAGTTTTGACAAGCCATCTCAAACGACAATGATAGAATTGTATTGGCATGAATAGGTGGAATTCATCACCTCAACGATTTCACATGGTTGGTCCCATAATTATCTGTGAGGAGATAAATTGAGAAACTACAATTGATCATGACAAAGGAGGGTATTGCTCGATGTGTTGGCATGAATATATTTGATACAACTATTGCTAATCTCATATGATCCGTAGTTTTATTTAAACTTTATTTTATATACGAGAGAAAATAAATTAACTAGAAGAATTGATAGTTTTTTTAATATATATATATATTATTGATAATTAAGTTAAATAAAATTTACATAAATTTATAGTTAAAATTAGATAGTTAAATCTTTGTTATATTTATTTTAATTTAAGTTTAAAAAGTGTTTTTATTGGAAATAGATAGAAAAAATAATTTCAAGGAAAGTAAAGGCCTTTTTGATTGTTTGCCACTTAAATGTGAAGGTGACAAATTTGGACACGATCGCTTACACGAAGGCTTTGACTCTTCTCTTCTCGTACGTTTCACGCCAATGATTAAGGGTGATTTTGTAAAATACTCCTAACATTTAATAAGTTTTTTTTAAAGCTCTCTAAAATATATATTTCCTTTCATGAATGATCTAGAAAGGTACTTAGACATTATTATTTTCAAAAAACATTTTTTAAAATGTAAAAGATTATTTTAAATGTTTTAACAAAGTTAAAATGATGAGGATTATAAGTTTTTATGAACCAGGATTTTAAATTATGATTTATTAACATTAATTTATCTTGATCTTATTGATCAACATATCCCTCTCACCTCAACACGAGATTTTTACATTTATGTTTCTTGATTTATTTTTTTATAGATAATCATAAAATTGACTGTGTGAAATCATTTTTAAAAAGTCAAAAGATAACTAGTGATATGATGATCTTTTTACAAAAAAAAGGTTCTTAATTAAAATTTTATAGTAAAATATTGAAAAAGTTTTCAAAATTTCTCCTTTTATGGTTAAAGCGAAATAGTTTTCAAAATTTTAAAGTAAAATATTGGAAAAGTTGGGGTGCAAAATGAAATTTCCCTTCTTAAGAAAAATCACTATATATAGCTAAAAAAATCCGAGTTAATTTAGTCACGTGAGAATTTTTGTTCTCCTTCTTCCTAATTTCCGCTCCACCACCTTCACCGCCTTCTTCTTCTTTCCCTTTCCATCCGATCCCTTCTCTCGCCCTCCTGCTGTACGTCTAGATCCACGCAAGTGAAGGGAGCTTCCGATCCGAGCTTCTCACCATTCGCCGGCGGCGAGATGGCGGCCCGGACCCGCCTGCTGAGACGCGCGGCAGTGAGGTGGCTGTCGTCGTCGGAGATTGTCGATTCGGACATGAGGTGTCGCCCGAGCGTTTCCCACAAGGGGTCATCGTCTTCTTCGAGCGATCCCGGATTGCGGAGCGTGCAGTGGGTCTTCCTAGGGTGCCCGGGCGTCGGGAAGGGGACCTATGCTAGCCGCCTCGCTCGGCTCGTCAGCGTGCCTCACATCGCCACAGGGGATCTCGTCAGGGACGAGCTTGCCTCCTCTGGACCTCTCTCTAAACAGGTATTAGTCTGGCTTTAGATTTGCTTTACGAGAGATTTCAACTAGATCGCGAGGATTTGATCTTGATTTTGATCTAATTGAGAAGGAATTTAAGTATAATTTGATATCTTGAATGGAAAAGGAGCGATTTTTGGCTTTAATTTGTGGCATACCATGCTTGCGAGGATGTTACATCAACTCTAGCCCCACTTGTTGGAATTAACAAAACCGAAAAATGTATGGTCAACATCTATATGGTAGATGTCTTAATCTGCCATCTGAATCCGTTACCTTCAGTTTCAAGAACAGCAAGATACAAACACAAATTGCAAACCAAGAGCAATATAATGAATTTGGACCTAGGTCTATGTCATAGGGAGAGAATCCAAATCTATATGATAGGAGAGCAAAAGTAAACGAATACACATGCAAATATTGTACACAATGTTTGAATGAAGCTCTCAACACTCTTAGGCTCTTCTCTCAAAGCCAATGAAGAAATACAATCGAAGTCTCACCCTCATGGCTTTTAAACAATACGAGAACTTTTACAAGAAACAAAAACCTCTCTTCAAGTTCTCTGGTCTTCAATAGTCATTCACACAATGCTGATCGCTGGATATGCATCTGGAAGCAGTGGCCTTCTAGGAGCCATTCTTCTTGGAGCATGAACAAAGGAAATGTATTTCATCAATTCAAACTTCAATGCACTCATGGCTGATCCCTTGCCTGAATGAGATGGTTGGATAACTTGTAATTGTTCCTGTTTTAGGATTGCAGAGTACTTGCTTGGTGTGTTAAACCTCAAGGAACAATTGCATGCAAAGGGATTGATGAAGAACAAATAAATGTTTTTCTCCTGTGCAAACCAAAGGAATTACATAAGTACACAGGTAGAAATTTTGTGTCCCTGTGGGTAAGATAAGATGTGTAGATGCAACATTCAGAAGGCATAAAGTTGAACTTTCTTAACGGAGTAAAGTGACTGGTGCATTTTAGCGGGTGACAAATAGGTATAACTGTATCATTTAACTACTTAGGTGGATATTTATGAACTCATATTGAGTGTGAGCATTGCTAATTATGAAATGTAGTTGGTCCATTTGTTATTCATGCTTTTGGAGTTTCAATTCATTTTTCTACATTTTTTATGAAAAATTGAGGATGAAGGATGCTAGAAAGTGGGGGAAAATGATCACTATGAAAATCCTATGATGAAAAGTGAGCTATTGAATGGATTCTTTGTTATGCTGTCTTTCTGAATCTTATGCATCCATGCTGGATAGATGCATTCTTTCTTATGCTTTTGTATTGGATAGAAGAAAGTTCACACTTCTTCCAGTGGACTATTATTCAATACTAAGATATTGTTAATTCATGATTGTTTATACTTGCAACACACATTGTACAACCTTTCTGTGGTTCTATGTCATATTTACGCCATCTCAATCTTACTATGCAGCTTGCGGAAATTGTGAATCAAGGACATTTAGTGTCTGATGAGATTATCATCAATCTCTTATCCAAGCGTCTAGAAGATGGAGTAAATAAAGGTGAATCAGGATTTATTCTAGATGGGTTTCCTCGAACAACACGACAAGCAGTGAGTACAATAGCAAAGTTAAGACTTAAATTTGTATTAAATTAGTGTATCTTATAGTTTCTCCCTTTAAATGGTAAGGGCATCATCTTATTACCAATTGCTGCTTCTTCAGAGCCTTTTTTTGCAATATTGGCTGTATATCTAACTTTTTCCCCCTAAAAATGGCACTTTAATGTGCATTTATTTTACAACATTTGGCAATTAGAAAGGTAACAAATTCTTTTGTTTTTCTATTCTTCTAAGGTGCTCTACTTCTCTTCGCCTAGAAGATTTTGAAGGTTAACGCTCTTGTTTGAATAATTTAAACTGCATATCATGTAGATATTTCCCTAAATGATTTGCCTTTTAGGTATTCAGAACAGCTCTGTCTAGCTAAACTGGGCTAGAAACTTATCGCTAAATAGCTGATGCATTGAATCTCCACATTCATATAGATTTATTAGATCTTTCTTTTCCTAATATTGCTTTCTGTTTTCTCTGATTGTGTTCCATGGCACTGGTTGTCTCATTTGTTTATAAGCGATTTGAGAAATTTCAAAGAGAAAAGATCCTATATTTTTTTAATCTTCTGATATTCATCTTGACTTGACTTGGTTTTTTGATTTCATTATCCTTGGATTCAGAGAAATCTTCCTTCTAACTCAAAATACCAGACCAGATGAACACACCACACACATTAGTAGAGAAATAAAGAGAGACAAAAGGAAGTTCCCTTCTTATTACGTACTGACAAATCACTACATCCAAGCAAATAATTCCCTGGCCTAAATATTGTGGCCTAAATCATGAAAAGACCCGAGTACAAAATCTAACCAGAACATGCTTTTTTGCCTAACAATCCAAAATCTAAAAGCAAGTCGCCTTCATTGATACTAAATTTCTAACTTCATCTCCTATAACAAAACCTGTGTTACCCCACTCTTTGGGGCACTTCTCAATTTAAATTTACAAACTTCTTATAGAAGTTTTTAGTACAATTGGATAATTTTATTCTTTTCAAGGTTTTCTCATTAATTCTGTCTTTTGATCATGGTAGTTCTGCCAAGATTCCCCTAGTATTGTTTTAATTAAATACATGTTGACATATTGTAATTTTTTGATTGATGTTTTCTGGTTATAACCATTTCTTACAGAATCCTTAGTGTCTTAGAAATAGTTTCATGCTCTGAAAACTAGTGATTAAAGTGTTACGACCACCATTTGTTATTTTTCTGAGTATTTTACATGAAATTCTATATCTCAGGAAATTCTAGAGGGAGTAACAGACATTGACCTGGTTGTCAACCTGAGGCTCAGAGAAGATATACTGCTCACAAAGTGTCTTGGGAGAAGAATTTGCAGCCAATGTGGGGGTAACTTTAATGTTGCCTCCATTGATATCAAGGGAGAAAATGGGAGACCGGATATAATTATGGCTCCAATCATGCCTCCCGAACATTGTATGTCAAAGCTCATTACTCGAGCAGATGACACTAGAGAGGTGGTGAAAGAACGGTTGCGCATATACCATGAAACGGTAATGCATAAATTCCTGACATTACTGCAGTTTCACATCTAATTTACTGTTACATATGGAGGAACTTAATTCTGTTTTAATCTCCTGCATCGCATCATCCTCAAAACTTCTTTATGGCTTAGTCTATTGAGAACACATATTGTTGCTAGACGAAGTAATGGATAGAATAAGTAATTACCTACATTCTTTAATCTTTCATAAGTTCTTTTTATGAATAGGAATAGTACATTAACATATATACCTTTCTTTTCCTACTCAACGCCTGGTGTTGAAGATGTTGTCAGTATCTCCAGCAAACTATTCCACATCTTCATTTGTGAAGTTGATTATTGTGCTTGCCTATATTATTGATAAACAAATAAGAGAACCCTAGGGAACTTGAATGAATCCCTTATGTGAACTTCAGGATATTATAGGGCACCAGCAACACAATTACATGATTTCAATATGCAGCCGGAGTCATTGGCTCCTCTTAGCTATCCTTGAATATATGCATGAGGGCAATCTTTGGAATTCTTAACTACTGGATACACGGGAGAGTCAAGAGTGAATTAAGCTGCGGGTAAGGATAGACTTATAATTGACCCAAGAGCATTTGAGCTAGATTCAGATTGAGTCCTGTCCGGTTCCCAAACATCAGTCATTCACATTAAGAAAAGAGTTCATTCCAAGAGTGAGTGACTATATGTATGCAAGTCCATTCAAATAAGAGACTCTTGCTCACACACAATTGGCTCATTTGGTCCTTTTGGCCCTTTCACAACTCATACTATCTATGTGCTTCACTTGCCCTGTGTAGTTTCACTCAACCCATCTATTTCGCTTAGTTTGATGCCTGATCCATCTTGCCCTTTAAAAGTATGAATTTCTAGAAAGAACTAAATAGAGTAGGAATATATATTCTTTTGAGAATGACAGAGTTGGAATAGATTTTCCCTGCAATAGAATACGGAATAACTAACAATGATTGCAATTTCATGGAAATCTTTGTTGCTAGTTCATTTTTATAACCAAATATACACATACTGATTCCTTAAGACTTTGTGAACCAAAAAATCAATCATTATACTCTGTTAAACTGCTTCTTTTTAACCTAGTCTTCAATCAAAACGATCATTCATCCTTGCAGAGCGAGCCCGTGGAAGAGTTCTATCGCAAGCGTGGGAAGCTCTTAGAGTTCGAGCTGCCTGGAGGAATCTCTGAATCCTGGCCAAAGCTATTGCAAGCTCTGAAACTCGACAACCTTGGCGAGGAGCAATCAGCTGCAGCATGACTGCAGAACCAGATTCTTTTCAGGTGCACTACACCAAGCATTTATACTAATAAGACAAAAAATTTTTCCAGTTACTTTTACAAATTCATCACCCCTGAACTTGGCATCGAACAACCTCGTGAAACTTAATATTTCACAAGCACTACAATGCTGAATGCTTCCAGTTGTAGAAGAAGAATATATTAAGACTGTTCAATGCATACTGGTTTATACAAACAGCTCTTAGTTTTCTGGATGAGTTGTGTGCCTGTGCCAGTTGTGTGCAGGATGAGTTGCATAATTTTTAGGGCAAATCCTCACTAATGAAATATAGGACTTTCCGCGCTGATTTTACCAAAATCTCTACAAAAATAATACTTCATATGAAACATGTAGGGGTGTAAACGAGTCGAATTTGATTGCGTTCAAATTTGTTTATTAAAAATCTTATTGAGCTCAATTGTGACATCCTTTGTAATTTAGGTAAAAATTACAAATAATTTAGGTAAGATATTATAAATAATTTAAAATTATACAAATTTATACATTATTATATTTTTATGCATTCGGATGAAAAGTTGAGAAATAAATTTTAAATTATAATAAAAAAATTTTAGCACTCTGTTGTGAAATTTTCTAACATTTCAAGTATCATTTTGGACCTCCCCCTTTATTTATCTAGAATCTAAATCGATTGTTTATTTATTATAAACCGTCTGAAGGATAACAAAACTATGAAAATTAAAAACTTTTTCCAATTAAACAATTTAATCTTAATAATGTTATTTATGTCAATTTTATATGACCTAAAATTAATTAAACTTCTAAAAAGTTAAAGTGATATAATATTAAAAAGTTAGATTATATTGTGTGTTACGGAGTCTGATGATATCAACATGTATCGAAACAACAATGCTGTTTCTATTCAAGCTTATTGAAGAAGAAAAAGAACACAATGATATCAACATCTCTATGCTGTCTCTATTCATTCCAGTGCCATTCAATAGCTTTGGAAGACCTTGTCCATATACAGTCAAGCTCGTCAGGTCTAGATCGACCCATGGCTACAATTCTTCGATGCGACCAACCACATCGATAACAAGAATCGATTTTGGTGGCTATGCACAAGGTGACATTACAGAAACCTTTCTTGTTGCAAAAACCAACTCGAATCCTTGACAAACTAACTGTTTTTCAATCCAAAACCAAGGTGACCACCCAATCTAATAACCCCGCTTCTTCAAAAGTTAGGTTGCTATTGTATTCCAGGTTTTTCGATGCACCGGGAATGGCTTGAGTGAAGTGGAAACCGCGGCCTTGTCCATTCTCTAGAAGCGAAGAACAGAAAGGCCACAAAAGCTGCATGGCAGAGGATCAATTTCATGTTAGGAATACTTCCTAAGGGGAATGTGTGAGATCTGATAAACAAATTACTACCTTTATTGAGTCAGTTCGAAGAAAGTTCTGCTGAATAACACGCCCATCGTCAGGAAGACGAATCCGTATTCTACAAACTTCTTTTGTATCCTTTGGTTCTTCCGGGAGAACAGGATATGCCAGCTTTCCACTCGAGAAGGCATCACCATTTTTATCCAGGTTAGGTTCATTGTCGAGTAGGTGTTGCCTCTTAGAAGGATCCTCAGTGTCTATCAAGGGTTAAACAATGAAGGATACAATCTTTAGATGACTCAAGACGACAGTTTACTATGCTTATCGCTAGTACAACCTTACAGACAAATGAAAGTTACACATGATCGACAAAATCCCTAATATTGATATCCCTTGTATGAAGCAAACATGAAAATTCAATAGTTGGTTTAGGTATGCATCGACAACAAAAAGATACAAGAATTAAGATAAGCAACCCAATTGTTCGACT
The DNA here is from genome assembly GCF_044706935.1 of Curcuma longa. Classification (NCBI taxonomy): domain Eukaryota; kingdom Viridiplantae; phylum Streptophyta; class Magnoliopsida; order Zingiberales; family Zingiberaceae; genus Curcuma; species Curcuma longa. The sequence continues at coordinate 826,093 of NW_027435599.1, read as the reverse complement.
TGATGACCTGTTTTCTATAGTAAGCAACACAGTCTGAATACCTTGTAGGTTCGCGAACGCAGAATCATATTCTCTTGGACGTTTCTGACAGAGAAACGAATGCTTTGCCTTTGAACCTTTCTCTGGAAATGGAAGAGAAACCTAGACAAGAAATACTGTCAATGAAAGAGATCCGAGTAAATCAATATAAAGGACTGAAAATAACTACCTCTTCAGTCAATTGCATTCAGTGTTAACTACATGGATTTATTTAGATGTGAATCAAAAGACCATGTAGAGTTCGTTGAAGAGAAAAAATCTATATCGCCAGCCTCAAATAATCTAGACTCGAAGCTTCTTGTTGTTGTAATCCCTCTCGATATAAATAAATCAACAATGTTTTGCATACAATATTAACATATTACTAACATAAAAAAGGCCTAAGAAAATTGTTCTAGCATATGATAGACCTGGTGGATGAAGGGTAAGCGAAAGGATCAAAAAATAACATAAAATTGGGTACAAGACGACAAGCATGCTAACTATAAGTCGTTCTCATTAGATATACATGCATTGTCCAAATCCAATCAATTGTTATTTGCAAATAACTAATTCATGTTTCCCACATTATTCCTGAAACCACTAGAAAAATTTAGCGAATGGATCTCCAAGTGAAATTACTGAGAAAGCACAAGAATTCATAGTATCTGACACCGGTTCGTAGATCCCTTGGTAAATCAAGTTGAATGGTAGAGAAGCAAGCTTATCATGGGAGGTACTCACCGTTGAAGATGCACTTTCTTCTGATTCCCGCGCAGCAGATTGTCTTGATACCGAATCAACACTGCAGGGAGCAACCGCTTGACCTGATTGAAGCCTGAAGTAGAATGAAGGAAAAGGACAAGATTGACAATATTACATATAGCATAGTCTTATTCGACCAACCTACCTTACTGATTGATAGCCCTGTTTGATCATAATAATCCTTATCTTATTTACAATCTAATTGAAGTTTCAACATTTTTTGCTTATAATTGAATATCCTTACCAAGGCTACAGTTCTTTGTTGTGTTTGTCACGAGAAATATATAATTCTTCAGAATAAGGCAACATTTTAAACTGATTTTATAAGGTTAAGCTTCTCTTTGTTTGATCTCTAGTTAGAATATGCACAAGTTATACAGTTTCATATTTAAAAATCCCCCCTGTAGTGATACTGAACAGTTTTTAAACTAGCTTAAAAACAGACATCCTCACAGAAAAAAAATCTAGGACTCCATTCGATTCTCTTCAATCAACAAAAGTACCAGGTACTTTTTTTTATTTTTCAATTATCTTGAATAATAATGTCAACCATACATGGATGTGAATGTAGAGATGTGTACGATATAGTTTACTAAAACATGAACATGCTGGACAAAATATTTTTCTTCTATTTGGCATTGGCTCAATCAAGACAGCAAATTGCCAATCTGACAACTTTAAAAGATGAATTTTCCAATCTATTGCAGTTGAAACAAATGCAATAAGTAAACTAATACGTTCCAAGTTTCCCTGACTGAAAAATAAGATTGATGAAAGCACACATTCATCTTTTATTTGAGCAATAAAAAAAGTCACTTATTTACCAAATTTATGCCTCATTTTGGTTGTTCTAACCACAATTGAAGAACTCAAAAATGGGCTGTACTTTGATTTTTTAGCAAATGAAACTGGATATTTTATGATCAACCAGAAATCATAGTCTACCTAGCCAACGACGAAGGTCGCGCTTCATCCACTGGATCATCTCGCACAAAACTTTTGTTGCCAGTAGAACTCTCCAGCTCACTGCAGGAAGCAAAATTTCCAGAACACAATTTCAGGAGGAAAAAAAAAATCCAAAATTGAACTAAATCTGATGGGCGGCATCCGTCTAAGCTCACCTGAGATTTCCGTTGGCCGGCGGAGGCATGGAAGGCGATGAAACCCCACCGCTATCTTTGGCATAGAAGAAGAGTCGAATAGCGTCATGAAGATTCCATCTTGCTGCCTGTGTGGAATTCACCGATCAAATCAGGGACCAAACGGGAACGCCGAGAGAGGAATTGACTGATCGAGAACTACAAAAGGACAAACTTTTGCACAAAGCGGGCATACCTGAAGGAATTGAGTGGCGATGGCGGTCGTCTGGCCGACGACGATCTGGAGGAAGGACGAGACCAGGAGCTGACGGTCCTCCAACGATGGGAGGAGGGGCTCCATCGGCCTTCGGGGAATCTCGAGGAAGCTACAAATTTAGGGTTCGGATTAAGAATGCGGGGAATTAGATTGATCTCGATTTTAATTTTCTTTTCCTTTCTGTTTTTCTTCCTCTTTTCTTTCTCTTTTCATTCATAAAATAAACAATATATCATTTTCTTTAAATTTATGATAACAAATATTACTCTTTTAAAAATTATTAAAATAATATTTTATCCATATTTTAATATTTAATTATTTTATATTTTAAAAATGGATTAGGTATTTTAAATTTATGTACATTCAAAAGTCAATCTCAAAAATATTTATTCCATTTGAAATTAAAATCATATTTATGAAAATTTAAAATATCTTTTAATGCTCCACCTTCAAATAGTTTTCACTAAAATAGCATCATCTTAGAGAAATTTTGATAAAAACTATACCACCTTAAAATATTTTTCATTAAAATGATACTATTTTAGAATAGTAGTTTTGATCAAAATTGTACCATCTTAAAATAATAATTTTTATTAAAATTATACTATATTTAATAATTTTGACTAAGGAGTATTTTGAGTAGCAAGTTATAAATGATATTATTTTAATAATTTTAAAAAAGAAGGGGTGTCTAAATTTATTGGAGCATTCTTTTTATTTCTTGTTTGTTTATATTTAAGTTGTTTGTTACAATTAAATGGAAAAAAATATTGTCTCATTTTTATAAACAGGAATAAATATTTTAATTATTATTTTATACATTTGAATAATTAATTGAAGGGGAGCCTTAGCGCAACGGTAAGGTTGCTGTTATGTGACCTAGAGGTCACGGGTTCAAATCCTGGAAACAGTCTTTTACCAACGGCAAGGTAAGGCTGTGTACAATGGGAAAGGAAAAAATTCATTGGGAAAATATTTAATATTCCTAAAAAAGGAAAAAAATTTATTGCAGAAAATTTTAAAAATAGAATAACAATGGAAAATAGTGGACTATAGTTTACATTACTAGATTTAGTGGGCCTTAATTGGGCCAGTATGTGTTACGGCCCGATTAGTGATGTAATTAAGAGAGGGCTTGCGTCGGTGGATGCGGATTTGCCAAATTTGGTCGATCGCAGCGTGCCGGCGAAGATGAAGGCGACGAGGAAGAGCACGGAAGCGGCGATCGCCGGATCCGCATTGCAGCTCGTTGCGTTTCTAGCGATTTTTGTTTCTGTTACTTCAATAGATGACAGATGCGCCGCTTGCAACGCTGTCGCGGTACCTTTTACCCCCTTTCGTGTTGCTATATTTGTAGTTTTTATTGTGGATTCCGTGGATCCCTAAGTTCTCTCCGAGTATTTGTAGCTGGACGATGATGTCGTTGTCTATTTGTCGTATTTACTTCTAATTTTATTCTTGAAAACATTTACCATGAGTTTACCAAGATGGCGAGGTTTCAAAATTTATATTGAAGTGCAAGAATGATGTAGCTGGTAATAATTCTGAGGATCGAGCCTCAAGCACTCGCTTCTGTTGAGAAGGATAGATATTGCTTCTGTTTACCCAATTTGAATATTACTAGTAATATGGCCTTCATAGAGCTCAATGAAAGCATAGTTATTGCTAGTAATATGACCTTGCATAGAATTTTTAAGATTCATAGTTGGGACACATGGCTCAATGATGATGATGATTGATCACAACAATTCGGGAAGAAAGATACTATCTTCTCAGATATGACCATTATGCCTTTACCCATGCCCAACACCTGGTTGCAAAACAAGACTGAGCTTGTGGGTGGTGATGCTTGTGAGCGACTGATGTTGCAATTTGATGTTGGAGGTGGGGGTTGTAGAAGAGGGCATTTTATTTTATTTTATTTTGTTTCATTTTGGATAGAGACACTTTCTTCACTCCCACTCTTGATAGTGAGGTGATGGACTAGCCTTACTATTGATGACAAGGTTATCCTTTGTGATTCCTTTTGAAGATTTGAACTCTGTAATTAGTCATGTTTATATTATAAATGCCATACCTGTCACTGATTATCACCTAGTGAACAGAATTATCAAATTACTTGCTAAGTTGTGCAAACATCAATAGCCAGTATCTTATCCTTGATTTCTGCCTTTCTTACATGAAATACATTGTAAATTTTTGCAGGCTGAAATAGAGGTTGGACTTTCTAATGTAAGTATCATGCTATCTACTTTGCTAGTTAATTATTGCTCTATTCAGGATGAATGTACTGGTTTGGACTCTCGCATCATGAATTATAAATACATTATTTTCTATTTTTCATGTTCCACGAGTTGTGTGTCCATCTTTTTTTAGAACAATCTCAATTTTGTCTTTTGTGATTCAAATTGAAGACACATTTGCCCAAATCTCATTTCTAACTCGATTAGTTTCATCAGATGTTAATAAAGATGCAAGTGATTGATGGACGTTTCTATAGTTATTTTGCATTGCTTAATTTGTTGGTATTGTGAACAAATATATGCATTCTTGCTTGTTGCAAACATTGAATGAGATAGGTATTTATAAAAGGAAGTTCGTTATAATGTCTATCAGCTTTGAGTATCAATAGGCATTTACATGTGTGTCTCCACTAGTCACAGTTATCATGACTTGATTTCACTTGCTGTAATTTTCATAACCTAAATGCACTATGGGGAATCTTAGCTGAGTTTTGCGACTGTAAAACAACATAGAACTTTAGGTTCTGGTGTCAAATAGTTTATTTAGCGAATCCTACAGTACATTGTAGATTTTTTTAGTGCTTGAAGGAAGGTTTCCTAGTAATAGGATCCATAAACAGTCACTTAAAGTTCAAACGCTACTATTGAATACCTTATACAATGTAAATAGGAGAATATTTCAAGATCAAGAGATGAGGCCATTTGTCAGCTGAAAATTCCATCTTATTTCCCTGCAGTCTCCATGGTTCTTATTTTTAAGGCTTCACAGATAAAACCATGTTCGATATAAACCTAATTTGGTTTATGTTATCTGATTAAATTTTTGCTATCTTGTTCATGGTCTTGTGCGAGCTTAACTGTTGACACACATGCAGAATGCTAATAACTTTGTAATGGACTTTTGCTGCAGGAGAAACCGAGAAATCATATAGATATGCGCCATCGCTTGGATTCAAGAGGACAACGTGAAGGAAAAGTAATTGATTACAGGTATCAATGTACCACATGTATTATACTAATTATCAGTCTGCAGAAGATGCATATTAATAAATTGAAAACTCGATTTTTAAGCTTAATTTTTCCTGATATGCACCAGCAATCAACTTGCTTTTTTATAAATTCTATTCTATTTACCTTACAATGGAAGGATTTGTAGATGGGGCCAATGGATCACACGTTATAAACTATTGGGTTCTTGGTGATGGTTTTTATCTGGATAACGTATTTGATATTCATTTCATGCAGAGTGAGTGAGTTAAGGGTGGTTGAACTCCTTGATGGTCTCTGTGAAAAAATGCAGGATTATACTCTGGAGGAGGTAGGTTTTTTCTTCAAGAGAATTGAGTTCCATTAGTCAGTCTGCACAATTTTCACTTCTGCCTTAGAAACAGAGAAATGGAAAATGTGTGACTATGTTTCCTGCTAATGACTTCTATTTAATGTTTGCAGTTAGATTCAGGTGAACAAATGTGGGTAAAAGTAAGAAGTTGGGACAGCATTGAAGGTGGTGAGTAGCTAAACTATTTGTCTTTTGTGTTTCAGAAAGTTGTAATTCATATATTCAACCAATTTTATAATTTAATTCTTATGTGCAATTGAAAGAACTGAGCAATAGAGAAAAAGGCTTGTTTTATTTTTTCATTATTTGGTAAAGGAAGTATGATGTGTTTTATCGCTTGTAGTTTGTGAATGATATTATTGCAATAGTCTTTTCTTTCACTCCTATAAGATGAATTATATTCCATTTCCTCATTTCTAAATTCTCGGTAATATAGCTCCTACTTTCTGGCCACTAAGAAAAACAAAGAATCCATATGTACTATGCTATTTCAGACACTAGTTTCTTTTTCTTGTATTCTATCTATCCTCTTAAAGAAACCGAGATGGATGATTGCTTTTGTTCTGGTTTTGGGCATTCGTTTTTGTCACTTATGAGACATCAGTTAATGATCGGTTAAGACCATGGCTCTAAAATGTAGACCCAGTTTAGAGGACCTTACCCCCTCATGCTAATCACATTGATTCTTTATTCATGTGGGAAAAAACTTAACTGTTATCTATCAAAGTAATCTGATTCTATTTTATTCTTCACTTTTTGTTTACTGGAGGCAGATAAGCAAGCAGCACGAGCATACTCAAAACAGTTATCTGCGTTTTGTGGAAGGTAGATTATGTATTATTGTTCCGGCTATTGTTGTTTATCTTCCATGTGTTTTTGAGAGTTTTTGTTTATAGGCAGGGCCTTATATGAGCCAAGTTTAGCCATGATTGAGGGTATTCAATCTTGTTTTGTTTGTTTATCTTGTCAAGCTTGTCCGAGTTTGTTTATTAAAAATCAGCTTTTACTTGTATGAGCTCGCTAATGACATGGCTGTCTTAACAATTTAGTTAAATTATTGATCCAATGAATAAATCATATATCATTTACTCATTTCTAACCTACTACAGATAATTTGAAACTTAGAATTTTTAAGGTTTCAAAATATACACATGTATTATATGCTTTTGTATCTTTGAATTAAAAACTAAAGAAACAAGATCAAAATGAGCTTTGTTTATAAATATCAACGAGTTGTGCCTACTAGTCTTTGAGCGTTTGTTTTTATTTTTTTGTATGAAACAAACATATACGAACTCTTATTGAGGTCAGTATTGAATTTGTTCTGTAATATTAGTTCACTTACAACCCTATTTATGAGAATCTCAATTTCTTAACAATGTTTTCGGAACAATGTGGAGGTTCACTGAGATTCATTTAGAATGTAATGTGGACCGTAAATTGAATTTGTTCTCTAATATTAGTTCACTTACAACCCTATTTATGAGAATCTCAATTTCTTAACATTGTTTTCGGAACAATGTGGAGGTTCACTGAGATTCATTTAGAATGTGATGTGGACCATAAACTCCCCTTTTTAGTACCTCATCATGGTGTCGATAACGTTAAGCTTTCTATATCTTAGATGATGCATTAGCTAATCTGCAAAATTTAGCTCTATCAGAACTGTCAGTTGCTATTGACATCATGCCATAGCAGGAGACCCTGTTTGATATAGTGAACTGATGTTTTTTGCATTTCAGGTTGCTGGAGGAGACAGAGGATGAGGTGAGCTGAGGTTTCATTTTGCATCTTTCATAATTTTGTTTTTCCAATGTTATTTGTTGATCTGTTTCCAACACAAAGTTAACCTAACCAAAAAGTACAGCCAATACAAGACATATTTATTATTTTGCTCTTGGTAGTGCTGCATTAACACTGACTTGAGAACATCTCCTTTTTACAGCTTGCCGAGTGGATAAAGAAAGGATCTGTGCAATCCAGCAGTGTAAGCCAAGCCCTTTGTCAAGATCTCAGCAAGCACTGCAGCTACTCCAGGTAATTAGCATCCCTGTGGTGATTTCCTGTTGGCTATTTCTGCCATTACAACTCATAGATCACATTTCGGGTGCATGATCCTAGCCATCCATATCCATAGAAAGCTACTAATCCTTAACACTCCTTTACCTGTGCCATAGCCTGCGGTCTTTGAGCACTTCTTTAAATAATTTCCAAGGCCCCGGTCCCTTCTGGGTCTAGCCCATGAGACGAGTACGGTCTTTACTGTGGGATTCATTCATGCATTTGATATGGAGTAACCAAACGCGAGACTAATATTTGGTCAAGAGATGATGCTTTGATGCTTTCATCTAGTAGCAATTTGCCAATCCTAAAACTTTTAGATGAGACATTCGAAACTTGGTCCAGAGACAAGTAAGGTCCTTAAAATAATAGTGGGTTCATGTATAGGTCAAATTATTGAAAGTTTTGCTGAAAGAACTTAATCTAGTAACATTTTCCCAATCCTCCTTGAACTTTCGATGGGACATTTGAAACCTTGATCATTAAATAAGTATGGTCCCTAAAATTGTGGTTATATGTATACGAACATGGAGTGATCAAATTGTTGCTGCTTGTTGTCCAACTTTAGCATCTTTGTGGTCGTAAAACTTTGATGCTACATGAGACAAGAGCTTCTTTAAACGGTAGGTTCATGTAGACGAGGCTCAAGTGAAGATACTTTCAATCTAGTTGCATTTTACCAATCCTTCTAGAACTTTGGTCAATAAGTATCTTCACAATTCCTGGTTCGCCCGTATAACAACATATCTGTTCATCCTTGTGCTTGATGATAGGCTTTACAGTTACTACTAAGCTGATGTTTGGTTGCAATGGTTGCAGTGGTTCCTCCGCGATGGATCACGAAGAGCTGTAGAGGAAGATCAAATGATAACCAAGATTCTTTTTAGGAGATATCACAAACATCTGAATCGAATCGCTGAACCGAAAATTGATACAAAGACACCACTTATCATTTTTGTTTGATTTGAAGTTGAGGGATGCATTCAAAGCCAATGCGACTATATCATTAACTTGATATGATCCTATTTTTTTTCATCTTATTATCTAATTTCATCTTGGACACTCGATTGTCGATTCACTTGTGTTATTTGGTTGAAAGTGATAGTGAAGAAGATAATTGTTTCCTAGATGAAATCCTATTTAATTTGCTTAGCAAATAAATTTAAAATATAATCTATATATTCATAAGTCAATTTTTAAAATATTTAAATGTTAAATAATGATTTAACTAGATCTAGACATAATTTACCCTGCTGACCTGATTTAATCATAAAATATCATAAAAATAATTATTCCAGGTATTTTTAATGTACCAAAAGTCCCACTAGATCTTTGCAACACTTGCAAGAAACATATCCTTCATCAGTGATTAAAAAAACAGAAATTCTAATCAACATCCAACTAAATTTCACTGTGATGCAACCGTAAAGTTTAACAATCCATCCAAACCAACCATGTGGCTACGATTTACATGAGCATTTTGGCAAATCAAGAACCATATTATTTGTGACAAGTTCAAACCGATCGACAAGTTGTAACTTGAAAAGAAGCAGACGGCAAAGGGAGAATTAGTTTAGTGACCACAACTGCTAGACATAATTGATATTCATAAAGCAGCTTCAATCTCATCAGGAGACACAGCCACTCCATTTGGCTTGTCATTTGCATGGATTTGAGAAGAAACCTCATCGATAGCCAAGTTAAGTTCATCAATCTTCTGTGTCAGCACCTTCCTGGTTTTCTGTAATCACCAATTCGCTGTCATAAGCCACTCAAACAGGTACCAAATCTGGGCCAAAATACAGTAAAGGCAGGAAAGCATAGATTCTTTGTCAAGTTATGGAAACTGTGAGCAATATGAGCTTGCTAATTCAGTATAGAACTAGAATTCAATTGTCTGGAGCAACACAAGATTTGCTAGGAGATCCCTCTGTTGTTTATTAAGACGCATAAAGGGGCAGCCATAGTCAGCAACCATGGTTTTGGGAAGACCCAACAGCAACTATCCATCCACCTACCCTTGCAGATCAACTCGTGAATTTACCTACCCACTTCTGCTCGCAGCCAGAACTGCAGATGCTCACCACAATTGCAGATGACATTTACGGCTGACGAAAATGCTCGCCCACAACTATTTAAGGCGCTCACAACTTGCAAAACTGAGGTAGAGGCTTGCATATTGGGTGTATCAAAGTGTTTGATATGGCAGTCATTGGGCGAATGATAAGTTTGAAATTTAAAACCTTGTTTTCTGCCACATCAAGTAATAACACCTACTTGAAGTTGGCTATCTGTGATTGTGCTCCAAGTAATATCACATCTATCATTAGTGGTAATTTGTATGACCAAATTATATTAGCCACAAGAATCATATCCTCACTTTATGCTCAGCGAATAATGGCCAGTGCAAACTCCATTTTGTGTAACTGATGTTGCAAATCTGTAGTCTTCCTTACAGACCGGTATTCCTTCAAGTTCATGGACTATGGTTGATGAATAATTGTTTAATTGTGTCAAATCCAGAATAATAATTATCAAGGAACCTTATTGCAATATTTTAATCTATTGGTTGATTTGCCAACATAAGGCAAATTGATTTCAAAATATTTTCATTTTCAGTTGTTCTTCAATTTCCCAAAGTTTGTATGATTCATTACTTATTTTTCTACCACTAGAGGAATTATGTCATTCTATTTATCAACAAGAGTTGATCAGCGAGTCAACTAAGAGGGAAAGGGATGTGTCCAGAAAACCTAATCCTTAGTTCTGTTTTGGTGTCCACTTCGACATCTATAAAAGTGTTTGGTTGTAACATGGTCCTTCAGCCACAGATGTTAATACTATTACAATAACACGTACCTCCAAAGCTTTCTCCTCGTCATAGATGAACTTTGGCAACTTCCTCATAAGTTCTTTTTTGTCTGTACCAGCCAGTGCTTTGCTGATCTGGAATAATAATCATTTATCAGAAGGAATATAAAAATGACATGATCACGGCTGAACTTTGTGAATGTCATTTGCATAATCTTGAAATGAAAGTTTATAAATCATTTACTATCATTATAGAACATTTTTAAAAGAGCTCATTTAAGATCAAAATGCACATATAAAAGCCACACATGCACATGCTCTAACACAGCAGATTTCAAGTACTCTTGAAGTCAGATAAGAGCAACTGTTATAGTTTTCTCCCCTTTCCCTCTACAGCTTAGTTTATAAAGACTGCAGATCTAGTTCAGTTACAACTGGAAAGTGATGCAAAAGGTGAAGCTTTACCATTGTTAGCAGTATATGATACAGAATTTGCCTATTATGATGAAGTTGAGTCATCCACGCATGGAACATATTGAAATGGTGATGATAGCTAATGAAGAAAAGATCACATTGTACCTGAGGTGCATAGACACAAGCAAGTGTCCCAACCATCATTCCTCCCAGCAAAAAGCCACCAATGAATGAGCTCGCAGTGTTTGGCTTTCCCCCCTCTCTATTTTGATTGCACAAAGCAGAAAAAATTGCTGCTAAATTAGACAGGAAGAAAGTTGAATCAAGTCGAATCTCTTCACAGTTAATAATTATAAACCTTGGTGCATAAAATTGATAAAGCAGTTCTCCTTTCTGGATTTTGTGACTGGCTTCAAATTTGAATCAAGTTCTATCGCTAGTGGGAATCCACTAGACTTAAATAATGGTGTCAAATTTGGCATCATCTAAGGAGATTAAACAACCAGGCTTCTTAAGTGAATGTCCATGCCTAAGAGAACTTCCCACCTGCCCGTAATGGTTGCTGGTTCATGAATGTCTAATTTACTACAACATTATTGCAAGCCCTTTGAAAGAACTATACAACAATTATGTAAATCATTATGCAATTTACACCAGAACCAAAGCCCTGGTTTGGTTAATAAACACTAAACTCAACTTATTTAACACAGCACTAAAGTCTCAGATCTTGAGTCAGAATCCTACTACTGATCCATAATTACGTTTAGAATCTCGCTATTGATCTATAGTTACGTTAAATCAATTGGGGTGTTGGGCATTGGCCAGAACATTCTAATTTGTATATCAACACAAGAAGAGGAGTGTTGAGTATACAATAAAATACAGATATAACTCTTCCTTAATAGATTAAGTTCTTGTGCAAGCGATTAAATACTAACAAATCAACAAACAGATAAAAGAAAAAGCAGGCATTTTTAACAATTAAATCACCTATAAGAAGCTCTGAGAATGCATCGACGTTTAGGAATTGCAACTCCAGCACTCTTGCGGCGCAGAGGAGCAGAAGACAAGCCGAGAGGGTGGCAAATGACAAAAGATTTCTCCGACGTCTTCAACGTATTTTCTGGAATGAAAAAGTATCAAAAAATCGATCCTGAGAACGCCAGTACAGCCACGAAATCGAGGGGGGAAAAATTCTTTCGACTAAAGGACTGAACAAACGGAACAATAGTCCTGCATCAGATCTTAGGAATTGCCCGAGCACCGAATAAGTCGGAGAAAATGAAAGGTCCGTTTCCCCCCAAAAAAAAAACACAACCACGAGAAGCAGCAGACCGTGCGATTTACCCAGAATCAACAGAAATTAGAGATAAAGCAAAATCAACATGGAGGATCGACGCCAGGACCCGAGAACCGAGGCACGAAGCTTACCGGAGTTCTGTTCGTAGGAAGGGCCCTTTGACGGAGACGAGGGAGCTCGCGATCGCCGCCATCGTGCTCAGCAATCTGATCGTCTTCGCAAGGGATTGGGGCGCTTTTATGGTCGATCAGTTCGAGAAGGGCAACTGCCGCTCGTCATCGATAACTCCGACCTCCATGGCCGGCCCAAATCGATTAAACCCGGTCGAGCATCGCTCGGGTCCGGCTAAATTGTCTTCGGGCCGGCCGGATAGATACCGGTCTTCCAGATCACATCGTGGTGGCTATGAACAGAGCCGATTTGGTTAGAGCCGGCTCAGGCCGGCTGATTGAGTTAGCCGGTTCAAAAAATATTGGGCCAAGCACATCACAGGCTGGGCCCAAATTGAAAAGCCCTATAAGATCAATTAATAAATTCATTAAAAAACTGTCATTTATATTCATTTATTTATATAATTTAATATCTAAAATTATTCAAAAACGAAGGAAACTCGAGATTGTCTTGTTCCAATTGTGAGTTCAAAATTGTATTTCAATAGACGATAAAAGACACTGAAAAATTCCTAAGAACATAATCTTTCTATCAAAGTATTGTTTTATTGGACAAGTATATCGACAAACAAAACTAAAGCTTGCATATCGAAAGCGCAACAGAAGTAGCTCACCAAACAGATCGATAACGAAAAGCGTACAAAGACACAAATTCCTTCCTTTCAAATTTCCATCCTCAACCAGAATGGGCACCCAAAGTAAACATGCCCCCTCAAACGTATACTTGTACTGTGTTTCGATGCGATTTCAATCTTTGAACGAGTCCCTGGCGATCTGCTTCGTCCCGACGTTGAAGAACTCGATGATCACTTCGAGAGGCATGCCTTTGGTTTCAGGAATCTTGAGGAAAACAAACAGCAATGCTATGAGACAGACGACGGCATAGATTCCGAAGACGCTGGCAAGACCGACAGTGTTGAGCATCACAGGAAGTGTGTAGGTGACGATTATGTCGCAGAACCAGAAGGTGAGGGAGCATATGGCTATGCACACGCCGCGGACTCGAGTCGGGAAGATCTCGGAGCAAAGGATGTTGGGGATTGGCCCGAAGCCCATGACGAAACAGCAGAAGTAAACCACGACGCTGATGGTTGAGAGCACAGCGTGAGCAACGGTCCCCAGATCGACAAGGTTTGTGAGAACCAACATGAAAAGCGAAGCGATCAACACGGGGAGCGTAGCTAGCAAAAGAGTTCTGCACAGAGGAAATCACAATCAATTGACCGAGCACGAACATATCGAAAACAAATACTGTAGTCGTGGAGTTCAGGTCGGAGTTTTACCTTCTGCCGGAGACATCCATGAGCCTCATAGCAACTGCTATACATGGAAGCATCAGCAAAGTTGTAAGAGCACTTAAAAGTATGGATGCCGAATCAGAATTGATTCCTAAGTTTGCAAGAAGAACTTCAACACCAGCTTGCTCGAGGATTTGTGGAGTGTAATAAAGAACTCCATTGATGCCGGCAAACTGCGAGAGTTTAAGACTTTCTACGTAAGAAGAACCGGCTAGCAAAAATTGAGTTTTTAGTTATTGAACCAAGCACAAATCCTCAACAAACTGTACCAAGTGACAATGTTCTTCAGGTAATAAAAATACAGTATCATACTAATTAACAACAATGTTTCGATGAAGTACAAAAGGATTGGTAAGTCATCATTAAATTACAGGAAAAATCATACTTCAACGAAGAGAAAGATAAGTTTCCCGACGACACTGTCATCCGATATGAATGTTATTCTTTGCTATTTGCTTTCATAGTTGTCTCATAGTCAATATAGAACCTCAATCCAAAGAGTTTACATCCAAAATAGAATACTTTTCGCATTCTCTACTTTTCTCTCGTGTGTAACTATTTTCCTGAATAAATCTAAATACAAAAAGAGATATTTCTTTCTACTTCATGCTTAGGTTGGATATAAGAAAACAGACAAACAGTAGATGTTATATTGCTTCGAGGAAAAGTTACGAAAATGGATCATTTCTTTATACTGTAGTTTGTAATTACCTGCTGAAGGATTTGTATGCCAATGCCAACAAATAGTGCATGCCGAACTCCTGACTCACAAAGATCGCCCCACTTTGGCCCTTTGGAAGCAACCTCCGACGGGTGAACCATTGCTGGACCAGCCCGATGATGGCTGGTGACTTCCGAATACAGGGCGGGCTGGCTTACCAATGCTGCAGCTTGAACATATTCACTTTCTTCTGGGATACCGCCAGGAATTGAAACAAGGGAACCTCGACGCGACGCAGGCACACCTTCTTGATGCAAATAGATCCTCTTGAAGCTTCCTTTCGTTCCATCTGCAGCCTCGCTTTCAACCCATTTCCAAGCCAATTGCCAGCCACCTCCTATTCCCATACTGCTAACTGCCTCTCCAGGATTTCCCTGCATAAGGTTGCTATTATGCCTCATATCTTTCCCACCCATGCCGGTTCCATGGCGCGAGAGCAATGGGGATTGCAAATTGTCATCGGAGTCACCACCTGCACCATCAGAAGTGTAATCGTCACCCTCTGGGAGACCTTGCTCCTCATCAGATTCCTCAGTTCTGTGGTGGTGCTCCGCCACACTAAACATGCTGCCAAAATTCGGAAACAAAGTGCTTCTCATGCTTCCCATCTCAGGTAACCTCTCATGGACACTCCCAAAAAGGGTAACTAGAGGGTCCATAAGAGGGATGCTTGGGTTTACAATACTTCCTTGGCGTGATACAAGACCGAAGGCACTTCCAAGAAGACTTTGTCCAGTTACTGGCTGCGCAACCCACGAGAGGCCTTCTGGACCATATAGCATTATCATCTCCTTTTCAGCTGTTGGGTCCTGTTCATCAAGATGTTCATTTACAGGTCCAATTATGTACTCTTCGATAGATGTATCTGCACTAACTCCCAACCCCTCGACAAGAAGTGCCATTTCTCCTGTAAAAAGAAAACAGAAGATACCTTTACGATAGATAAAAATCAACATTTAAAGTATTAAACAAGCCAACAAGTTTAGTTAGCTTGGTAGACGAAAAAAAAACTTGATCTTTTTTGTTTAATTAAATAAAGTTTTGTATTTGAGCAAAGATCTGCACTAGATGAAACCTAAAAAAAAAAATCACCTTTCCTTACGGGAAAATACTCTAATCTGAACATAAGCAATTATGAAGCACATTCTAAAACCAAAACTTGCAAATTCCTTCATCATACAGCATCATTTAAAAACTGAAACTCATTGCCCTTCCTGAGAATCTCACATCAAAAATCAAATTCTATCGAGCAAGAAGACACTGGAGTATCTAAGTAAATGTGAAGTGTCAAGTTTTGTTTAATAAACACCCTCAATTTCAGGATCTTGATTCCATTAAATTGCAATGACACATCTATTATGTATTAAAACTACATGTTTGACTCTGTTGCTAAAAGCAATTGGATAACATAAGACTTGATGGCATCCAATAAATCAAAAATAGAATAGAGGATGAAGAACAGAAATTAAAACTTCAAACCAACATGAGAGTTCATGAAAACAATGATTCTTGAGCAAACACTATCATAGACAAACTCTCTCCCGTGTTCTAAAGCTCAAAAAATAGATTAAGGAGTCATGATGAAACTAAGCCATAAACACACATGAAAGTTCATGCAAAAATGACTATCAGGTGCACTTTATTATAGAACAAACCTGATACATCTTCTCTTCCACGCAACCTCTGCAAAACCTGTTTGGCTTCCTTCATCCTCCCTTTGCTAACAAGCCATCTCGGTGATTCAGGCAGAAAGAATACAGTCAACACAAAATATAGAAGAGAAGGAATAGAGAGTACACCGAGCATCACTCTCCAGTCAGGCTGGATCTGTAATGACATCGCAAAAACCATACAATATGAGAGAAACATTCCTCCGGATCCCGTGAACTGTGGAAGGGTATTCAACAATCCCCTTATCTCAGATGGGGCTGTCTCCGATATGTATAGAGGAACAAGGGTGACCGCTAAACCAATTCCAAATCCATCTATAAGCCTTGCCAACAGCAGCATATACACATTTGAAGACCACAACATCACAAGACCACTGAGGAAGTACAGAATCGAGGAGATAATTAGCATAGGCCTCCTACCAATCCAATCTGATACTGCTCCTGAGAATGTCGTAATGACGGTCGCACCAATAAGTGACATGGCCACGATTAATCCCTCCATTGTTGGTCGATCTTCCAACTTAAATTCCCTCTTTATATAAATAACAGAGCCTGAGAAAGATACAAGCATGTGAGAATCAAGAAGCAAATCTTTGGTCCAGTCATCTTCCATGAAAAATTAATAAAAGATCATGTTAAGCATGATGAGATTAGATCCACCATCATAGGAATCAATATCAAGCATTTTTTGCTTTTCATTCAAGAAGGACAAAATGAACATTTGATACCAGTTTTACCTGCAATGGTGGCATTATCCCATCCCTGCAAGAAATTGCCAATTGCAGCAGCAATGGCTACCAGAACAGCTCCCTGCATTTTCTCTGGCCAACGTCGATATCCTGCACCCATAATTTCAATCTAACATGAAATAAACGTTCAAAACTAGCTACAAAACAATCCTTCATTTGCACCATTGTAAGAGATTCACTGCACATGACTGAAGATTATGGGAAATTATACAAAAGATGGCAACTACTCGAATAAAAAACATCAAATTGTAGAGATGAAGACCACGGGATGAACAGATAAGCCAACCACAGATCAATCGCTGATGGAGCTCTTGGACATCACTTGCAATATACATCTAGGTCAACTTTCACTCGTTGACCTAAAAATTGACTATCTATGAGGCAAAATTCAAAACTGCGTTCAATATCACAAAAAGAGAGTCTCACTAAAAATGTAGAGAGATCTCGACTTCTTCCAACGATATCAGATACTCGTTACAACATGAGAAGAAAAATCTGAGAAATCGCATTAGAAAACGTCTACAAGCAGGACATGCCCAACTTAACCCATTTCCTTGAACAAAACCAAAGATATAAACCCTAACCCTCGCCAGCGATTTCCTTATTTCACCCGACAAGATCGAAAACCTTAAGCGGAAACCCACCGAGTAAAAAGCAAAGATCTCAACTTTCTTGCGCAGAAAGAGGGAAAACGCAAATCACGACCGGCACAAGAGGGCGTCCGAGCCGAAACCTACCGAAGGACGGCGGCGGGAATGCTCCTTGCTTCCTTCTCAAGCGCAATGTAGCCGGAAAGCCTCCAAACCTCCCTCCGCAGAAGCCGCCGCTACCTCAACCTCCCTGTTCCTCCTTTCACGGAATCCGGGATTTCATAGCGATTCACGGGTACAGAAGCTAGCAAATGGCCGCGAAATGAACGATCACAGCAACAAACATCCAATCTATCGCCTACCAATCGAAGATCTCTCTACTCGCAATCCTTCTTCAGATGCATCCACAGGCAAAGGAACGATTTTTTTTTTCCTGCTTCACTCGTTCTTCTCTCTGTCCTATTATATAGCACCCAAAAAAAAAAATTTCCTTGCTTTAATTCCCAAAAATTAAAACTATAATTCTTAAATAAAAAACTAAACAAACTAAGAAATATTTAATATCGTATAATTAAATTTTTAGCCAAATCGAATTTCATTAGATTAAATATTCTTACCGACTCAAAATTGTTCGATTGACTTCTAATTTATAATAATTTCTGATTAAAAGAAAATGACATTTCGTTTTGATCCAATCTCATAATAATATCAAAGATGTGAAATCTCTCAGTCAAAGAAAAAGATAAATAGGCTGATGAGGAGCTTACTTGGCACCATTAAATTATGAATATTTTCTTTTTCCACTATCATTTTTATATTTTACAAAAATTAAAATAATGCTAAAAATAATAATAAGGTAGTCGAGTGTTCATGCATTTGATTTGGTTCAACCACGACTTAGATCTTGACCCACATAAACAATGACTTAGTGAGGTATTGGACGAGAAAATAGTGCTCTCAATTGCTTTTTCATAGAGTCTTTTTAATTATGGTGGTAAATAAGTTAAGTCAAGACAAATTTTATGGTGTTTAAGTTTATTTAATAAAGTAATCAAATTAAATCGAACCGAGTCTATAATAAATCAAACTTTTGAAATGAGTAGTTTGGCTTTATTTTTTTTATAAGTTTGAATTTGATTCGTTTAATTATTATCGAGTTCTCAATTCAATCATATTTTATTATTTAAAATTTTTACATTTTAAATTTTTTTTTATTAATTATTGAGTTTGATAATATAAATTTATTTATTTATTTTAATTTTTTTCCCTTTTTTGAAATGTTTATAGTTCATAAATACTGTTCATGAATATTATTTATAAATATTATTCAAGAACATTATTAAAGAGCTGAACACATATATATATATTTAAACTTATTTATTTAATTTAACAAGTTATTTAAGTTTGTTTATTTAATTAATTTTATATGTATTGAAGGAATATAATTAAATTTTTATCAAATCGAACATTAAACTTGTTCACGAACTTTCGATTAATTTACAATCCTACCTTTAAGTGAATTCGAGAAAATGGGGGATATCGCATGACAAAGAGTCCCAAGTGTAAGTTATTTATTTCTCGTAATGGTTTTCTCTCTATCGATTTAGCTAAAATGACTACACTTAAATCAAACATCGTTTGCTTTGACCGACAACCTCCATCAACGATGAACAATTTTATCTAAACAATAGCACTTTTCCATATATAGAAGATCAAATATTATTAGCTTTGCTACTTAATTATCCATGTGAACCTAAACAAATAATATCATTTACAAGCCGTGCTGGAACAATAATAATAATAATAATAATTTAATTCAATTTTTTTAAAAATATTATTTTTATTTTTAAAAAAAATAGTGAGTATTGAAATTGAACATGACTTAGTGGCTGGCTTGTACTGCTACTGTGCTTGCACTTGATTCATGCCCATCCATCAATTTAAATAAATTATTTTAAAATCAATTAATAACAACTTTTTATTTTTCATTTTTTGGGAAAAAAATACACGTATAATTGATGTAGTAGATGAGCTCCTTCCATGATTTACAGCTGACAAAATCAAAATTAAAAAAAAAAAATGTTAAAATAATTAGTCTTAAATATTCAAATAATGGATAAGAAGTAACCATTTCTAAGAGATAGTCTCCGCAATAATTGAATTGATTCGATCTATCTACTCGATTTACTTAGCCTAATTTATCTATAGTCTAACCTTATCTAATCGATCCATAACTTAATATACACTTACAAAGTTTATACATAAAGAAGATCAGAGACTAATGAAGAAATGTTTAAGATTTGATATTCTCGTATAGCCCAAATTAATTAACTTAATTAACATAGATTATGAAGATATGAACAATCTTTTTCCATGCTAAGTAAAAAAAAAAAGGAGAGATCTATCAGTATTAGATCATGACATGTCATGTGTGAGCTTGTTAGTATATAATAATAATAATCAGATATCTTTTTAAGGCTTTTTTATTTAGTTTTTGATTTCACAGCTAAATATTTGAAATGAGGTGTGGAATAGAATAGATGATCATCTCTTTGTGGAGAACATGTAGTTCAATGTATATATATATATATATTGATTAATTATGGAGGTGATAGATTTAATTTCATAAAAAAAATTTTACTTGATTATCAAGGCAAATTAGAAAGCGCAGATGATCCTGATGAATAATTCAACGTCATAAATTTTTTAAAATTTTCAAATGTAATATGTCTTGAATAACATTTGAATCCTTACTGTCTTGTGAGTCTATCCCACCTTTCACTTTTTGTTATCGCACCCTAGTTTGTGGACACACTTTGTTGTAATATTGAACAAAGGTAAGGTTATCGGCTCAATCATTCTTTAACTTGGGCATCCATGACCTAATTTAACTCAATAAAAATGGAGCATGTTTAGCATGAGTTATTTTGCTATCAAATTTAAACATAATATGATTCCAATGTATTGTCCGTCTATTTACTTTAAATATACTCCCATTTTATTTTTTTAATTATAATTTTTCTATCAAATAAAATATAGTTGATAAAATTTAATGATAATATATAATATTATTTAATATATATTTGTAAAACTATTTTAATAATCAAAATATATAATTAAAAAAATTGAGCAAAATAAAAAGAGGTGCTCAAAGAGATTTATTATTAAAAGAGTGTTCTATTTCAACTCCACACATTTTTATATTTCAAAATAATTTGATTTTTTTATTCTATTGTAGTAGAATTATAGCCACTATTAGATTGTAACTGTTATATAATTATAACAACTACTATAACTACGCAACTATAATAGTTATAATTGTATAGTTACTACATTATAATGTTGACTATTATTGATAAAAAAAAAATTATTTATGTTGTACTAATATGATTCATAATTATTATAATATGATTTTGACTAGAGTAAAACATCCATATTATAAGGGTTCTAAATTATAATTGCTACAATATAATATTATTAGTATTCATTATAATTGAAATAATCTTATAATATAATGTTAACTTGATTGAAAATGAAGTGTCCATATTATAACAACTATGAATAAAGACGAAGCAAGAATCTTAATTTAGTATAGACAACAATATAATATAACTAATCAAGTAAAAAATATAAAATCTTATAATCATAAAGCATTATAAAATAATTAACTTACCATTGTTCTTTTTGAATCTTAATATTTTCAAACATTTGTACAATAACTTCATTATCAATTGTTAGAAATATATCTTTATTTACATAGACAATAAAACTATCATTCATCTAATCATCACTCATTCGATTATGCAATATGTCTTTTATAATTCTCATGGTAGAAAACACTCTCTACAATTGTTATTGCAACTAATAGAATTAATGTCAAAGTTAAAAGCTTATAACCTAATAGGTACATCATATAATTTTTTTGACATAACTGACTTCTCTGAAAGATCACTAAAGTCTATTAATCCTTTAAATGCTATGTTAAAACGTATATATAAGTTTCAAGTTGATCATTAAGATATGAGGAGATCAAATCTTGAAAAATCTTGTAGATAAAATTCAATTAGTTGTATCAATTTTTTTTTTCCAAAGTTAAAAATAAATTTTGTAGACACAAACAAGCTACGTAAAAAAGTAACTATGTATCTGCCTCTAAAAACGATTATTTAACTCTTAAAGTTGTGTATCAATAACATCATAAAATAAATCAACATGATAATGTGTAGACGATCACATGGTATCCAATGTGTAAACATATCATTTATTTTGAAAACATCAATGTATTGTTGTTGACAAAAATAGTGATTTTTAAAAAAAAAATAAATCTCAACCATCATCTTTCGTACTTTTGGAGTCAATGCTTACATACTTGTACTAAATCTATTGTATTCATAATATCCCGACCTTTTTTTTCTAATGCCACCAGTAATTCATTTGAAATCTTTAAGACATATTTTATCAAATATAGATTGAATATAAAATTAAATAAAAATATTGGCTTTAATAAATTAAATATCTCAGTTTTATCAAAAAGAACGTGAAATGATGTTTCCTTGGAGCTCTATACCATTTGTCTATCCTTGCATTATAGAAGACTACATACCTCATTGATCACTTTGATGAATCTTTATGATTGGATAAATAGAGGTAGCAACTACTAAGAACATCACAATAAAAACCAAGAGCTTCAATGTGACCTCCATAGTTGATAATGCATAATAGAATATCTTTCCATCACCACTCTATCTACCACCTTAGCGATCCCACATACGACCATATATGAGGGCATCACCACTCTATCCAGATGACATACACCTATATACTCCTCTGCTACCTTAACTTTTGAATACAAAATCAATTTTTTATCTAGCTCACCGGCCTGTGGGCAAGGGCTAATGCCAACTATTTAAATATATTTACATTCAATAAATTAAAATGAATTAATAATTTTTTTATTATTTTGTCTAATGTAAGTAACTATCATACTCAATCCATGTAAACTCTTGCTATAGATTATGAATTATTATTATTATAATATAATTTATTAATATTATCTGAATTTAAATATCTATATTATTATAATATAATTTATTGATATTAGTCCAAATTTAAATGTTCATAGTTCATAAGAGTAGTTATAAATCTGTCGCTACGGCATGATATATATAATTTTAAAAATAAAAATACAAGAATATAAAATGAAATACCATTTGATGATAAATTTAAAAAACAGGTGCTTTTTTAATAAAAGACGTCTTTTATTAAAAAGGACGTCTTTTTTTAATAAAAAGGTTGTCCTCGAGACCGCGCGTTCTCCAGACTGGCGGCTGCGGTTTCTTCGATTTCAAAGGACAATCTTTTCCTCGTTGATCCGTCAACGCTTACAGCAAATCTCCGCATTTCTCCCTCCGCCGCCGATCGAGAGAGCTATCCATGGAGAAGAAGCGGGTGGGCATCGTCGGCGCGGGCATCAGCGGCCTCGCCGCCTGCAAGCACGCGGCGGAGCGTGGCTTCCGCCCCGTCGTCTTCGAGGCTTCGGCCGGAGTCGGCGGCCTCTGGGCCCACACCCCTGCCTCCACCAAGCTCCAGTCCCCCGCTCTGGATTTCACCTTCTCCGACTTCCCCTGGCCGCCGGACGCCACCGAGATCTTCCCCCGCCACGATCAGGTCATGAACTACCTCGAATCCTACGCGCGCCACTTCGACCTGCTCCGCTGGATCAAGTTCCACTCCAGTGTGGTATCGATTGACCTCGTTGGGACGTCCGAGGAGGAGATCGCCGCGTGGGACCTCTGGGCCGGCAACGGCGAGGCCTTCGGCGGCGGCGCCAAGGGAGAGTGGCACCTCACCGTGCAGCACAAGGGCGATCCCTCCACCGAGGTAAGATCCCCAAAACCGATTCTCGCGATGCTCATACCTCTCCCAATTTCTGCAATTAAACTTCAATCTCATCAAATCGCTAGATCTATCGGGTGGATTTCTTGATCCTGTGCATCGGGAGGTTCAGCGACGTCCCAAATTTCCCCAATTTTGCGCCATGGGGTGCAGCTCAGGTGTTCGATGGAATGACTATGCACTCGATGGAGTACTCCAACATGGACGACGCCGCCGCTGCCGCTCTCGTGCGAGGAAAGCGAGTCACCGTCGTCGGCTCAGGGAAGACAGCGTTTGAGATCGCATCAGAGTGCGCAGACGCAAATGGTAGCCAGATAAATTGAATCCTTTTCTTCGTTGTTCTAATTGAATCCTTTGCTTCTTAATTGTTCTTCTTCAGGAGTTGGCTTACCTTGCACTATGATTCTTCAAACCAAACGCTGGTTCATCGGTGAGTCTGCTGCCATGAGATTTCGGCTTTTCGGTCATTTCTATCGAACGCGATTCGCCGAGCTTCTCGTTCACAAACCTGGCGAAGGACTTTTCTTGAGTCTGCTGGCCACCTTCTTGGCTCCTCTGGTAAGTCTCTGTTTATGCTTGTTGACATTGAGAAGATAAGAAACTGCCAGAGAACTCACCCAATTTCGATTGTTCTAAGGGAGAAGAGGACTTGTAACTTGATTATTTTGAACTCTAATTAGTTCTGTTCATGTGATTCAGAGATGGTTATTCAACAAAATCACTGAAAGGCACTTCACAAGGAACATGCCTCTAATGAAAAAGCATGGGATGGTACCTGATCACAGCTTCTTCCAAGGGTATTCTTCTTGTGTAATCGGCATGCTGCCCGAAAAGTTCTACGAGAGAGTGGAAGAAGGGATCATCACTTTGAAGAGACCTACCACTTTCGCCTTTTGCAAGGACGGATTGGTCATAGACAAAGGCGAAGTCGTGCATTCAGACCTAGTGATCTTTGCTACTGGATTCAAAGGCGACCAGAAGCTCAGAAACATATTCGTATCCAAATGGTTTCAACAAATTGTTGCAGGCTCAGCAACTCCCATGGCTCCTCTGTACAGGTCTGTTCACAAGCTATCTCATTCAGATTTCTATTCACAAATTCGATAGCTGGTTCTTCTGCAGGGAATGTATCCACCCGCGAATCCCCCAACTGGCAATTGTTGGGTTCGCCGAGAGCTTCTCGGATCTTCACGCCGCGGACATGAGATCGAAATGGATAAGCCATTTCTTGGACGGCCAGTTCCGGCTTCCGAGCATATCATCCATGGAGAAGAGCGTGACGGAGTGGCAGAAATATTTCAGGAAGAACATACTGGAATTGGAGAAACACACGACGAGAACAAATCGCGAGTTCTTCCGGGGATCATGCATCGGCGCCATCAACATATGGTATAACGATCTTTTGTGCCGAGACATGGGGTACAACACGAGAAGGAAGAAAGGATTGCTAGCAGAATGGTTCCAACAATATAATCCTGTCGATTATGCTGGGCTTTATAGCGGAAGGTAATTGAATTGACTTACTATTATCGTTACCAGGTTCAAATGCTAAATTGGATAGTCGATGCTTGCAAGAGAATTATGGTGTCCATGATTGGAATATCTATAAAAATAAGGAAAACCACTCAATAGATGAGTTACTATTTGTGTGAATCATACATGTTAGAATATGGTTGAACCACTGACTCCAACAAGGAAAACACAGCCCAAGGATTCGAATCCACTTATTTCTAAGTCTTATACATTACTAGCACGATAAGGAATAACAAGCCAGAGCAAAATGGCATCTTAACCTAATTCCTACTTATTTTAAAGATTGAAAAGATATTGACAATTTCATCTAAAATTATGCTGTGAATAATTGATCAGACCATTTTTAATCACAAAGAAATACTACTAGCCGTTTGCACCAAGACGATACAGACAAATCTTCACTGATTGTTGTCACTAAAATCGTTTGGTGGATTGGGACGGTCCGGTCCGTCAAAAAAAAAAAAATCTGTCAAATCATTTGACGATGTCGAAATCCTGACGATAACCAATTCAAGATGGATTGTGGATTAACCGGATCAACATATCAAAAAATATATAAAAAAATCCCTACTATTGATTTTGATCCTTTAGTAAATAAACACTAATTCTAAAAAAATTCTTAATAAAATTTTTAATTTTTGATTGCACTTAAATATTAGTCAAAATAATTAGCAAAGACATTCATAATTTTTATTAAAAATATATATATATATCACCATGATCCGTAACCCTAAAGCCCTCTTCACCTCTATCCCGTTCTATTTGGAGGAATTTATGCCTTGTCTTTTCTCGTTAGAACCATTATTTCTTTATCGTTCTGCTGATCCGACTAAGTAGTTTATTGCTCCTGGGAATATAGGTTTCTCGATTGTTCTCTTAATATAGAGACATAGAGTTCTCGATTATTCTCCTACATGAGAAGTGAAACGATCTCAATTAACTGTTGTGGTATACTCGAGCATAAACAGATAACTTTGTCTGTTTGAATTCTTATTCAAAGCATTTTTTGTGGTTCACTAAAATCGTTTGGTGGATTGCGATCGTCGGGTCCGTCAAAAAAATTTATCAAATCAGTTGAAATGTCTAAATCCTGATGATATGAGAAATTTCCAATTTACTCCAATTCAAAATTTGAGTTGGGATTTCAGCTACCAAACCGGATTCAGTGGTTGATTTTAGTAACCGAACATGATTCGATCGCTGATTTTAGCAACTGTATAAGATTCGGTCATTGATTTTACCGACCGATCCTTAGTTCAGTCATTGATTTTGGCGACAGATTCTTGGTTCAGTCGCTAAATTAATCTGATATTCATTTACAAACTTGCTTGCATATCCAAGGAAATCCAAGAAACATTTTGACGAAAAATACTAAAAGATAATCTAGAATGTGGATGAGCAAAAAAGGAAAGACATATGAGACTAAGAGTAGTTATAACTGTTTCTAGTTTTAATGGAGAAGATTTTAAATTTGTACGTTTGGCGGATTCAAGAAACAAAGAAATTGATCTCCTCATTTCATTTGCAATCTTTTTCTTCTGCTCAATATTCATAAGAAAATCAAATGTCTTTTAACGCTTGCACTCAACAGTAGAGTTTATTTCTATTGATTTTTTACTACTGATTTGTGGCAATACAGATGACTTTAAATTAGCAACATATGTGCTAGTATCAACTTTACCTTCTAAAATATCACTGGGAGTCAGTATAGTGATTGCTATTTGGATACATTGAATAAAGGATAAATAAGGTCTTTATGATGAAACAACATTTAGCAATTTTTATATAAGCATTGCACATAGTAAACTGATGAAACAATGTGTTACTTAGAGAACCAAAAATAAATAAAAAAAATACAAAAGTTAATAATAAATTAACCTGAAGTTCATAGCTCTTTGTGCTACATATAAATATAGGGAAAGCATTCATAATCTCATTAGCTGTAGATTTAACAATCTCATTCGAACAAAAAGAATGTAGCAGATGGAGGCAAGCACCCATACAAGAATCATATTCAATGTTTCTATAAGGAATTAGTGCAACGTTAAAGAGTTGAATAAGCTGTCTCAAACAAACAAGACAACAAGCTCCTGTTGCAAACTTCTAGCATGCCAAAAATCAAGGCTTTCTGTATAACATTGGTCAATAAACTATCTCTTTGGTAATTATATCTAAGGAGACCAAACCGGATTCAGTCATTAATTTTTGTGACCGAACAAGATTGGATCGTTGATTTTAACAACCGTACAAGATTCGATCATTGATTTTACTGACCGGTCCTTAGTTCAGTCGTTGATTTTGGCGGTCGATTCTTGGTTCAGTCACTAAATTAATCTGATATTCATTTACAATCCTGCTTGCATATCCAAGGAATCCAAGAAACATTTTGAAGAAAAATACTAAAAGATAATCTGGAATGTGGATGAGCAGAAAAGGAAAGGCATAGGAGACTAAGAGCAGTTATAACTGTTTCTGGTTTTAATGAGGAAGATTTCAAATTTGTACGTTTGGCGGATTCAAGAAACAAAGAAATTGATCTCCTCATTTCATTTGCAATCTTTTCCTTTTGCTCAATATACATAAGAAAATCGAAGGTCTTTTGACGCTTGCACTCAACAGTAGAATTTATTTCCATTGATCTTTTACTATTGATTTGTGGCAACACAGATGACTTTAAATTAGCAACAGATGTGCTAGTATCAACTTTACCTTTTGAAACATCACTGGGAGTCAGTATAGTGATTGCTATTTGGATACATTGAATCAAGGGTAAACAAGGTTTTTCTGAACATAGCATCCTAATAAGAAATTTAGGTTCCCAAATTTGTGGATAACAACATTTAGTAATTTTTATATAAACATTGCACATAGTAAACTGATGAAACAATGTGTTACTTAGAGAACAAAAAATAAATAGAAAAAAAATACAAAAGTTAACAATAAATTAACTTGAAGTTCATAGCTCTTTGTGCTACATATAAATCTAGGAAAAACATTCATAATCTCATTAGCTGTAGATTTAACAATCTCATCCGAACAAGAAGAATGTAGCAAATGGAGGCAAGCACCCATACAAGAATCATATTCAATGTTTCTGCAAGAAATTAGTGTAACGTTAAAGAGTTGAACAAGCTGTCTCAAACAAACAAGACAACAAACTCCTGCTGCAAACTTTTAGCATGCCAAAAATCAAGGCTTTTTGTATAACATTTGTCAATAAACTATCTCTTTAGTAATTATATTTAAGGAGACCAAACCGGATTTGATCATTGATTTTAGCGATCGAACAAGATTCGATCGCTGATTTTAGCAACCGTACAAGATTCGGTCATTGATTTTACCGACCGATTCTTAGTTCAGTCGTTGATTTTCGCAACCGATTCTTGGTTCAGTCGCTAAATTAATCTGATATTCATTTACAAACCTGCTTGCATATCCAAGGAATCCAAGAAACATTTTGACGAAAAATACTAAACGATAATCTGGAATGTGGATGAGCAGAAAAGGAAAGGCATAGGAGACTAAGAGCAGTTATAACTATTTCTGATTTTAATGGAGAAGATTTCAAATTTGTACGTTTGGTGGATTCAAGAAACTAAGAAATTGATCTCCTCATTTCATTTGCAATCTTTTTCTTCTGCTCAATATACACAAGAAAATCGAAGGTCTTTTGACGCTTGCACTCAACAGTAGAGTTTATTTCCATTGATCTTTTGCTACTGATTTGTGGCAATATAGATGATTTTAAATTAGGAATAGATGTGCTAGTATCAACTTTACATTCTAAAACATCACAGGGAGTCATAAATAAATCGGTCCCTATATAGCGACGGAATATGTATTCAGTCGCTAAATTTAACGACAAAATTCAGTTCGGTCGCTAATTTCAACGACTGAACTCATGTTCGATCATGTTCGATTGCTAGATTTGACTTCGAGCGGAATTAGGGTTTGGGGTCTGATTGGGGGTAAAATTTGAGTTGAAATTTCAGCGACCAAATCGGATTCGGTCGTTGATTTTAGTGATCGAACAAGATTTGATCGCTAATTTTAGCAACCGTACAAGATTTGGTCATTGATTTTACTGACCCATCCTTAGTTCAATCGCTGATTTTAGCGACTGATTCTTGTTCAGTTGCTAAATTAATCTGATATTCATTTACAAACCTGCTTGCATATCCAAGGAATCCAAGAAATATTTTGATGAAAAATACTAAAAGATAATCTGGAATGTGGATGAGTAGAAAAGGAAAGACATAGGAGACTAAGAACAATTATAACTGTTTCTGGTTTTAATGGAGAAGATTTCAAATTTGTACGTTTGGCGGAATCAAGAAACAAAGAAATTGATCTCCTCATTTGATTTGTAATCTTTTTCTTCTGCTCAATATTCACAAGAAAATTGAAGGTTTTTTGACGCTTGCACTCAACAGTAGAGTTTATTTCCATTGATCTTTTGCTACTGATTTGTGGCAATACAGATGATTTTAAATTAGCAATAGATGTGCTAGTATCAACTTTACATTCTAAAACATCACAAGGAGTCATAAATAAATTGGTCCCTATATAGCGATCGAATATGTATTCAGTCGCTAAATTTAACGACGAAAATCAGTTCGATCGCTAATTTCAACGACTAAACTCATGTTCGATCATGTTCGATTGCTAGATTTGACTTCGAGCGGAATTAGGGTTTGGGGTCTAATTGGGGGTAAAATTTGAGTTGAAATTTCAGCGACCAAATCGGATTCGATCGTTGATTTTAGTGACTGAACAAGATTCGATCACTGATTTTAGCAACCGTACAAGATTTGGTCATTGATTTTACTGACCGATCCTTAGTTTAATCGCTGATTTTAGCGACTGATTCTTGTTTAGTCGCTAAATTAATCTGATATTCATTTACAAACCTGCTTGCATATCCAAGGCATCCAAGAAATATTTTGACTAAAAATACTAAAAGATAATTTGGAATGTGGATGAGTAGAAAAGGAAAGGCATAGGAGACTAAGAACAATTATAACTGTTTCTGGTTTTAATGGAGAAGATTTCAAATTTGTACGTTTGGCGGAATCAAGAAACAAAGAAATTGATCTCCTCATTTGATTTGTAATCTTTTTCTTTTGCTCAATATTCACAAGAAAATTGAAGGTTTTTTGACGCTTGCACTCAACAGTAGAGTTTATTTCCATTGATCTTTTGCTACTGATTTGTAGCAATACAGATGATTTTAAATTAGCAATAGATGTGCTAGTATCAACTTTACATTCTAAAACATCACAGGGAGTCATAAATAAATTGGTCCCTATATAGCGACCGAATATGTATTCAGTCGCTAAATTTAACGACGAAAATCAGTTCAATCGCTAATTTCAACGACTAAACTCATGTTCGATTGCTAGATTTGACTTCGAGCGGAATTAGGGTTTGGGGTCTAATTGGGGGTAAAATTTGAGTTGAAATTTCAGCGACCAAATCGGATTCGGTCGTTGATTTTAGTGACCGAACAAGATTTGATCACTGATTTTAGCAACCGTACAAGATTTGGTCATTGATTTTACTGATCGATCCTTAGTTCAATCGCTGATTTTAGCGACTGATTCTTGTTCAGTCGCTAAATTAATCTGATATTCATTTACAAACCTGCTTGCATATCCAAGGAATCCAAGAAATATTTTGACGAAAAATACTAAAAGATAATTTGGAATGTGGATGAGTAGAAAAGGAAAGGCATAGGAGACTAAGAACAATTATAACTGTTTCTGGTTTTAATGGAGAAGATTTCAAATTTGTACGTTTGGCGGATTCAAGAAATAAAGAAATTGATCTCCTCATTTGATTTGTAATCTTTTTCTTCTGCTCAATATTCACAAGAAAATTGAAGGTTTTTTGACGCTTGCACTCAACAATAGAGTTTATTTCCATTGATCTTTTGCTACTGATTTGTGGCAATACAGATGATTTTAAATTAACAATAGATGTGCTAGTATCAACTTTACATTCTAAAACATCACAGGGAGTCATAAATAAATCGGTCTGTATATAGTGACCGAATATGTATTCAGTCGCTAAATTTAACGACGAAAATCAGTTCGATCGCTAATTTCAACGACTAAACTCATGTTCGATTGCTAGATTTGACTTCGAGCGGAATTAGGATTTGGGGTCTGATTGGGGGTAAAATTTGAGTTGAAATTTTAGCAACCAAATCGGATTCGATCGTTGATTTTAGTGATCGAACAAGATTCGATCACTGATTTTAGGAATCGTACAAGATTTGATCATTGATTTTACTGACCGATCCTTAGTTCAATCGCTGATTTTAGCGACTGATTCTTGTTCAGTCGCTAAATTAATCTGATATTCATTTACAAACCTGCTTGCATATCCAAGGAATCCAAGAAATATTTTGACGAAAAATACTAAAAGATAATCTGGAATGTGGATGAGTAGAAAAGGAAAGGCATATGAGACTAAGAACAATTATAACTGTTTCTGGTTTTAATGGAGAAAATTTCAAATTTGTACGTTTGGCGGATTCAAGAAACAAAGAAATTGATCTCCTCATTTGATTTGTAATCTTTTTCTTCTGCTCAATATTCACAAGAAAATCGAAGGTCTTTTGACGCTTGCACTCAACAGTAGAGTTTATTTTCATTGATCTTTTGCTACTGATTTGTGGCAACACAGATGACTTTAAATTAGCAACAGATGTGCTAGTATCAACTTTACTTTATAAAACATCACAGGGAGTCAGTATAGTGATTGCTATTTGGATACATTGAACAAGGGTAAAAAAGGTGTTTTTGAACATAGCATTCTAATTAGAAATCTAGGTTCCCAAATTTGTGGATAACAACATTTATCAATTTTTATATAAGCATTGCACATATTAAATTGATGAAACAATGTGATACTTAGAGAACCAAAAATAAATAGAAAAATACAAAAGTTAACAATAAATTAACCTGAAAATCATAGCTGTATATGCTACATATAGATCTAGGGAAAGCATTCATAATCTCATTAATTGTAGATTTAGCAATCTCATCTGAATAAGAAGAATGTAGCAGATGGAGGCAAGCACCCATACAAGAATCATATTCAATGTTTCTACAAGGAATTAGTGCAACGTTAAAGAGTTAAACAAGTTGTCTCAAACAAACAAGACAACAAGCTCCTGCTGTAAACTTCTAGCATGTCAAAAATCAAGGCTTTCTGTATAACATTGGTCAATATACTATCCCTTTGGTAATTATATCTAAGGAGAGAAAAAAAAGTTTTGAGATCATCATCATTGATTGATGAGTGAGTTATTTCAAGTTCTTACAAAAAACTCTCTTAGACTACTAAACTACTAACTGTGTTAATATTTAACTAGTTGACACAAATTTAATGATCATTAACATATTTTTGCAGATGTGTTATTTTATATTTTTCTTAATTTCTTGTTGAATTACAGTACTAATCTTCTCTCAATTTTTCATATTTATTAATTATCATGTTTTTATAATCTTCATGTAGAAAAGTTAAATAATCTCATAATCTAGCATGTGTGATTAATGGGAATAGAGGTATTAAACTTTATGTCAAAATCAAACACTACTTCCGTATGCTACTCTGAATTTTATGGTGATTGAGATGATGGGTCATTATCTCAGTACACATTTTCTCAAAATTATGATTTTTTTGATCTATGCTATTGATAAGGAAGCACTTCAAGCTGAAGGACTCTCAGTTTTATATTTTTTTATCAAACAGCTGGCTAAACTATCACCATCTAGCACCAAAGATATAATCTCGCAGGTTCTAGCTGAATTTATTGTGTTTGGAGAAATGCAAAGAAAATCCTTCTGTACATTTAGGTAAAATTGGTCATATCTTGGAAGATTTTATTGTTAAGAATCAACTTGTACTCGAGCAGCAAATTAGACAACTTCCTCTTATTGCTGTTGATGGTCTTAATCATGAAAGTCTAAATGTATGATATATGATGACGTGTAAGTTACGTGAACTGTTGAATTTGGAAAGAGAGGAAGTTACCACTCTTATTGCTGAATATTGTATTATGGATTTGGATGTTATAAGCTCCTTAATCTCATCACTATTTAAAGGTAGGGGTGAGTATTCGGTTAAAATTAAATCGAATCAAACCGAATTAATCGAAAATCGAATAAATTGATTTTTTTCGAACCAACCGAATCGACCAAATTTTTCAATAAAAATTGAATAAATCGAATCGATATTTTATCGGTTAATTCGATTTTCGATCGAAGTAATCGATTTTTTAAAAAATATTATGAAAATTTTACTAATGAATTAGAGATTTATAAATTTATTTATTTAAAATTTATAAATTATTTTTTCTAGTTTGATTAATTCGGTTTAACCGAATAAGGAATTTTAAAATCGAAATCGAACTGAATTAACCGAATTAATCGATTTTTAAAAAAAATAATCAAAATTTTAAAATAACCGAACTAAATTTTTAATTCGGTTCGATTTGATCGGTTTATTCGGTTTAACAGAATTTTTATTCACCCCTACTTAAAGGTTATGCAAAGGAGCCAAGGGCAGCTGTTAGCCGACAGTTGAAGTTAGTCTGTGTAGATTGTTTAGGCGCACTTGGTGCAATAGACCCAGATAAATTTAAAGTGCTTCGAAGATATTCGAAGGGCTTTAAAATTAAATGTTCTGATTATGACTTAATTTTTGAACTGATTCACAAACATCTTGCCAGTAGGGATGAGTATTCGGTTAAAACCAAATCGAATCGAACTAAATTAATCAAAAATCAAATTTTTTGAACCAACCGAACCGACTGAATTTTTCAATAAAAATCGAATAAACCGAATCGATATTTTATCGATTAATTTGGTTTTCGACCGAATTAACCGAATTACTTGATTTTTTTTAAATATTATAAAAAATTTACTAATGAATTAGAGATTTAAAAAATTATTTATTTAAAATTTATAAATTATTTTTTCTAGTTTGATTAATTCGGTTTATTCGGTTTAACCGAATAAGGAATTTTAAAATTGAAATTGAACCGAATTAACCGATTTTTTTAAGAAAAAATAACCAAATTTTTTATTCAGTTTGGTTTGATCGATTTATTCAGTTTAACAGAATTTTTGCTCACCCCTACTTAAAGGTTGTGCAGAGGAGTCAAGAGCAGCCGTTGACCGATAGTTGAAGTTAGCCTATGCAGATTGTTTAGGTGCACTTCGTGCAATAGACCTAGATAAATTTAAAGTGCTCCGAAGATATTCAGAGAGCTTTAAAATTGAATGCTCTGATGATGACTTAATTTTTGAACTGATTCACAAACATCTTACCAGTAGGGGTGAGTATTCGGTTAAAACTAAATCGAACCGAATCGAATTAACCGAAAACTGAATAAACTAAATTTTTTTCGAATCAACCAAATCGATTGAATTTTTCAATAAAAACCAAATAAATTGAACTGATATTTTATCGATTAATTCAGTTTTCGATCGAATTAATCAATTTTTTTAAATATTATAAAAAGTTTACTAATGAATTAGAGATTTATAAATTTATTTATTTAAAATTTATAAATTATTTTTTTTAGTTTGATTAATTCGGTTTATTCGGTTTGGTTTGGAATTCTAAATCGAACCGAATTAACTGATTTTTTAGAAAAAATAATTGAAATTCTAAAATAACCGAACTTAATTTTTAATTTGGTTCGGTTTGATCGGCTTAATCAAATTTTTGCTCACCTCTACTTGCAAGTGCATTCAGAATTGCTTCTAATACAATTGTCCAGGATTCAGCTGCATTTGTTATACAAGAACTTCTTAAACAAGCTGGTTGCTAGGGGTGAGCAAAAATTCGGTTAAACCAAATAAACCGATCAAACTGAACCGAAATAAAAATTCAGTTCGGTTATTTCAGAATTTTGGTTATTTTTTCTAAAAAAATCGGATAATTCGGTTCGATTTCGATTTTAAAATTCCTTATTCGGTTAAACTGAATTAATCAAACTAGAAAAAATAATTTATAAATTTTAAATAAATAAATTTATAAATCTCTAATTTATTAGTAAAATTTTCATAATATTAAAAAAATCGAGTAATTCGGTCGAAAACGAAATTAACCGATAAAATATCGGTTCGGTTTATTCGATTTTTATTGAAAAATTTGATCGGTTTGAAAAAACTCGGTTTATTCGATTTTCGATTAATTCAGTTCGGTTCGATTTTAACCAAATACTCACCCCTACTGGTAAGATGTTTGTGAATCAGTTCAAATTTTAACCGAATAAATTAGTGACCAAATCTAATTTTGATCGCTAAATTAACGATCGAACATAGATTTGATTGTTATTTAGCGACTGAATCTAATTTCGGTTGCTAATTTTAGCGATCGAATCTTAGTCGATCGTTAAAATTCGACTTTATTTCAAAAAGATACCGTCTAATTCAAAAATTAGCGATCCAATATAAATTTCGTCGCTAATTTAGCGATAGATTTTTAAATTTCATCGTTAATTAACGATCGATTATTAAATTCCGTCGCTAAATAATGATCGATTATAATTCTGTCGTTAATTTAACGCCCGATTTATAATCTGCCGCTAATTTAGTGACCGATTTATAATCGGTCGCTAAATTAACGACCGCTTTAAATTCGGTCGTTAAATCTATCGTTATTTATGATTATTTTTGTAGTGTAGGGTGGATGCCTTGGTTTTAAAACATTAATCCCTTCCCTCATGCATATATTTTCATTACCTATATTCAAATCTTCGCTTCTCTTTTTGTTCTTTATTTTTAGAGTTTTAGGAGCACCAACATAGATTTTTCACAGGCATTTTTTGATTATATCACAGAACCTGTGAAATTTTTTTCTTTTCTCCTTTTGTTTTTAGTTTCAGATCAAGTGTTATAATCTCTTCTCTTTGTGAATATTTTGATTTTTGTTGGTTCAATTAGTAAAGTTGATCTAATCAAACTGTTCTAATACATTTTCATTGTTAAACGATTTCCTATTATTAGTCTTCTTGGCACTCAATTTTAGAAATATGTTGAACTTTATTTTGATGATGTCTTCCTACTTTAAATTATGCATTTATTGATCCACACATTCGGGAATTTTTAAGTCTGTTTCTTAAGAGGGAAATAACTTAAAATTTGGGGTGGAAAAGTGAATTACCATTAAGCTCGAATTCTTTTTTTTTAAGACGATATTGATTTGATTATAAATTTATCATTTATTGATAATCATCTTTTACGATAACTTATACTTTAAAATAAAAGTATTTTGAATTATAGTTAATTTTTAATGTTTTAAAGAAAAATTAAATGGTCTTAGTAAAAAAATAGTATTTACTCCTTGACTCTTTCACAATCTAATTTTATTTTATTAGATAAATTTATATTGTTGATCGGTTCACATCTATGAATAGAGTTTTCTCGTATACAACTCAATATTTTATTTAAATAATTTTTAATATTATTTTTATTCACTTAATATATATAATTTATAATCTAATTATTTAAAAAAAATCCTTCTCAATCTACGAGTTAATTCATTTAGACTCCTTTTTAATTGAGTTGATAAAATTTCAATCTCAATTATTTGATATAATGAATCAATCAACGAATCTAATCCAAATTGATTACTTTAATAAGCAAGTCTAGGTGAAGTGGGAAGATCGGTCAGTAGTTGTGAGGTTAATCGTGTGAGGCTGTTAG
This sequence comes from Curcuma longa, assembly GCF_044706935.1. Classification (NCBI taxonomy): domain Eukaryota; kingdom Viridiplantae; phylum Streptophyta; class Magnoliopsida; order Zingiberales; family Zingiberaceae; genus Curcuma; species Curcuma longa. The sequence continues at coordinate 789,434 of NW_027435599.1, read as the reverse complement.
GATAATAAATTCTACCATTTTACTGAAGAAAAAGGATGGTCGGTGATCCAGATAACAAACTAATTAACAATTATGATTTTTGTGCATGATTTAATATAAATTTTTAATTGAAAAAAATTTTAGTCATTGCACTTTGGGAAGAAATTTACCCTTCTCATAGAGAAAATTATCCTTCTATAGTAAAAAGTGAAATCCATCAAGTCAATTTCTCGATCACCTGTGATGAAATAAATCGAGAAGCTATAGTTGACCACTATAGGGTAAGACATTACTTCATCTTCGTTGAGGTTCGACCTTTCCACTATAGCAAATTTATCCTGCAATAACAAATTCAATCATATCTAGAGTCTAAAAATTATCATGCTCATTTATATGATGATAGCTATGCATAAATCAACTAAACTGATTCAAACTTAGTGTTATTTAAATTTATTTAATAAAATTAGAAATCAAGTTGTTAAATTAGTTATTTAAACTTGATTTATTTTTTTAAAATTGTATTTAAGTATATTATAGAGTTTTTAATTTAAGTTTATTTAATTATTTAAAAATTTATATTTTTTATTGGTTAAAAATTTAATATTATGTATTTATTTTTATTTATAAATTTAATAAGAATTTTATTAATAAATAATTTATGATTAATATTAATAAGTATTTATTAAATTTAATGAATTATTTAAATATCTTTATATAATTATTTTTTATATATTGAACAAATATGAATACTCTCCTATAAATCCTAGGTGCACGTTCGCCCAGTTCGTTTGCCTCCTCCTCTTATTCATGATTTGGTAGCAGAGGTTGTTGGCGAAGAAGGGAATGGGGAAAGCGGCGAAGGGATCGTGGAAGAGGAAGAAGGAATGGATCCCCGACCTCACCACCAACCACATCGACGATTACTTCGACGAATCCATCAGGGAAGCCTTCTGCGGCAAGGCCTCCGACACGAAATCCACTGACAGTAAGTGTCCTCTACTTCTCCCTTTTTTTTTGTTAGGTTAAATCCTGCCCGGTACTCATGCTCTTGTTTCTTGCGTTTTACGCTGTGAATGCTCTTGTTAGGTTGGGCTATTTGAGGATCGGAATGATCTTACATTTGATTTAAATAGGTGGGCACCATGGGTAGTTTGGTAACGAGTTTTTTAGGTAATGAGAAATTGTCCCATGCTACCTAAACCCAGTGATTGACTCACAGTGTTTAACTGCACAGAGAAATAAAAACCCTACCATCGTTTCTCACTTGTCAAACTCAAGTATTTGACATTTTACTGGTGATGGTTGTTTTCACCTAGGGCACTAAACAGTTACTGATCGTTAGCATCTTTTTTATTGTGAAGATCCAATCACATATATCAGATGATGATTAGGCTTTATTGTGTCTAACTAAACTAATATCATTTGTTTGGGTAGTTGTTCATTTAGTAACTTAAGTAGGTAGAACGCCATGTTATCGTGGTCTATTGATTGTTATTGACTGATGCAGAAACTCCTGTGAAAATAAAAATTGAGAAACACAGGGAAAAAGTTCTCCATCATGAGAGCTCACTTCAGAAAAATCATTTTGTCCAAGCTGTTCCATTGTTTTCTTCAAAAAAATCAAAGCGGAAAAAGAAACAAGTGAACACACAAATAATACAGACTGACAAATCTTCACAGGTGTGCAATCTCTCTTAAGTGTTCCTTTGTTTCATATAAAAGTTTATGATATGCATCTCTTATAGTATTTATGTCCTCAGGTAGATGATATGACTTCCACTCCAACTGGCATATGCAATAATGAAGGTCCTTGTGACTTCTCTACTACTCATTTGGTCTATTGTATCGCTAAGTTCTAAAAGTTGAGTTCAACATCATAAGTTATCTCTAAATCTTGCTGGTGAAGCAACTGACAGGCCTAAAAAGGTGAGTTTTTCTTTATTTAACAATCAATTTTTGGTAATAAGTCATTGATAACCATGTGCAAGTGTCTCTGGTAATTATTTGTTTCCGAATTCATAGTCTTGTAATGGATCCTAAGAAAAGTTTGGTACATTTAAGGGACTTGAATTTTCTATTTGTCTGTTTGATTTTGTCTTTGGTCCAGTACAAGAGATGATAACATATCACCACTGCTATCTTGATCATTTCATTAGTTGAACCATTAATATCTGAAATGAGCATTTGCTGCCTCATTGTGATTGTAAATTGTGATGCAAAGCAGTATTGTGCTGTTGATATCGTTTAGTAGGACAATTAATAATGTCACTAAATTTTATATGATCAATCTTTTTTCTGCATAATACTGTCCTTAAATGGGCCTATGCAAAATGCTGATTTGCTGCCATAGCATTTACTGCTAAGATGGAAAGCCCATTTAAGATAATGTATAGAGAGCCAAATTAATCTTTTTGATTATTCCAAACTGTTATGTGAATTAAATTAAAATATTTTGAATGTGAGAAGATAAGATCCACAAAACGGTTTGAGCTAATTAATTTGCATAATGTACCATAAACATATGATTTACAGTTTTCTGCTTTCATTGACAAGATGAATTATTTATTTATGATGCTGTTGGATCATGTTATGCCATTTTTTCTTAACATAGGACTAGGGGGTTTCCTTTTAATTGTCTCCTGAATAAGCATAGAAGTTTCTCATTTCTCAACCACTTGATTTTAACTTATCTTTTTAAAAATTTCTTCCCATTTTTGTTCTTGCAGAAACAGAAGGCTTCCATCATTCCAACTGTTGAAGTGGAGCCACCGTGCTGTTCATTTAATTTTTCATTTGAGGCTCCTCATGTAAATATTCAAATCTTTATGCACTAATAGTTTGGTGTTATTCCCATTATCCCTATTAAAATCTCACTTTTGTGTTCTGTCCTACTGTTGATATAAGGATTCATTGGCTCTAGCTGTTGCCAGTGAGATGCAGAAAATTTACAAAAAAGAATTGGGTCCTCAGCCTGTATCAGAAACAGTTCCTGGGCACTAAATTCGGTTGAGATATTAATTGTGTTCGACCCTGACCAGGTTGACAGCACAGCTTAATGAGGTGCTCAATCAGGCTATCAAATTGAATAAACAAATCCCTGTTTTCACTTGCAATTTGAGACCCTTTTCTTGCAGCTTGTATGACCTTAGTAGCAGCTTCACTTGCAATCATTCTAAAGTGAGGGACCTGCAACCTAAGTGGGAAAAAAGATACTTTTCTTGGCAAAATATTGTGATGATTTTCATGTTGATGCCAAGAAACGTCAAGAAGATAATCTTCCTGCTAGGCGCGAAGCTGCTGCTGAGATCATACAAGCTGCAAGAAAAGGGTCTCAAATTGCAAGTGAAAACAGGGATTTGTTTATTCAATTTGATAGCCTGATTGAGAACCTCATTAAGCTGTGCTGTCATCTTGGTCAGCGAGGGTCGAACACAATTAATATCTCAACCGAATTTAGTGCCTTGAAAAGAATGATGCCGCTAGGGATCATCTTGCCAGTCCAGCAGGCTCTTGCTGTCACTTTACCCACTTATGACATTATTTCACGTAGTTTTGATGTCTTTTCAACCTCTGATCGTGTTATGATATCTGACATATTAGATAAGGCTGAAATCCTTTCTTCTCTTCAACGACCAAAAAAGGTATGAGCATTTTTGCAGTTTGCCCGCGCACGGCTGAAATAAAAGCAAGTTATGCAGTAGTCAGTTTGATCTGGATGAACAACAATGACAACCTAAAAATTAAGTTGATGAGTCGTTCCATTCACATTTTTCTTGCATAATGCATGCTGAGCACTAAGATTACTAACCTGGATTTATCAATTGAGCTCTGCTTTTTTGCATGTTTTTGCTTGGAAAATTCTAATTAAAAGTACATTATTTTGTTCCGTAACTGTTTTCCACAAATGGTTCTTGACTACTTTCTCAGATCCAGCTTCGTGGTTTCGAGCAAGGGTAGCTTATGTGCATACCTGTGCTATTTGGTCCATGGTTGGGCACATTGTAGGCCTGGGGGTAGGCATGGTCAGAACATTTTGTTTGACTCGACTACTGGTTACTGCATCCATGTTGATTTCAGTTGCTTGTTTGACAAAGGGTTACAACTCAAGAAGCCCGAGTTGGTACCTTTTAGGTTAACCCAGGTAAGGAATTAAGTTCATTTCTTTATTTATTTTGAATATGTTTTCCTTCTTAAATACATATTTTGTCATTGAATACAGAACATGATTGATGGCCTTGGTATTACGGGATACAAGGGTGACTTTTTAAAGGTCTGTGAAATTACCCTTTCAGTGCTGAGAACAAATAGAGAAATGTTGATGAGCGTTTTGGAAACTTTCCTGCACGATCCGTTGGTGGAGTGGACAAAATCAAACAAATCCAGCGGGGTGGAAGTTCAAAATCCGCAGGCACATGTTGGTATACACATTTATCTATGAATTCTTTGCCATTGATTAACATAGCGTCATAGCCTGGTTTGGTCTATTGATTTCCTTTACTTTAAAATCCTTGATTCTTCATCATTCAATTTAGATGAAACAGCTAAAGTTCTCTACATTTCTTAACAATGAAATGCTGAACCAGCATTTGTTAGAATACTGGATCCCCTACCTTCTTGCTTCATCCAGTCTGGACAATAACATTGCCAATGATTTGATTGCTTTGATTAGCTCTTTTAGGAAGAAAGTGCTTGTTTGTAGAGACGATTTATGAAAACTAGAAAAGCTTTCAATGAAATAAAAGATTGTCAGAATCAATTGCTGAGAAGATTGCTATCAGGTGACTTTCTTGACTAGGTGTTGCAGCAGTGCACCATGATTTGAAGCCTATTAATCTTAAGAATAGTAATATATGAGACAAAAATTAGAGGCACTCAAATTTTACTATTTATCAGAATATATATTTAGCATCTACTGACAAAAACCAGCATCTTCTTTATTTGCCTAAACTGTAAACTGTCCATTGAGTTAATCCGGAAGTTGGCAGATACGCTCCATCTTTAGTATTGTGGCCAAGTTTACTGAAAGTGAACATGATTCCCAATCAGTGGCCATTTAGCTGTCTTCTCAATATTAAAGTGTTTGTCAATGTATTCCAGCCTAGCTGATATAACAATTTCCAAGTGATAAGAATTTTCTTAAGCTTAATTAGATACTTGACATTATGCTAAAAGATTATGTCCACATAAGACCATTATCTTGAACATATTGATAGTCAATGCTCTTAACATTGTTCAGCAAATGAAAACTCAATAGGATTTACTCCTACTTTTACTAACTAGTATTCTTTTGCTGCTTGGATTTATTATGGTGATTTTTTTTTCTCCACGACAGGAATCTGAAGGCACTTGATCTGCATGGCTGTATAGTGAAGGAGAATTGTATAAACTGGATATCTCATTTTCCAGAATCCTTTACTTGCCTTGTTACTCTCAACATTGCATGTCTAGATGGTGAGATGAATGTATCTATTCTTGAGCGCCTCATTAGCAGATGCCCCAATCTCAAGACCCTCAGACTCAATCATGTCACTCTAGAAAAATTTGTTGGCCTTCTACACAGGACTCCACAGCTGGTAGACCTTGGAATTGGCATTCTCATAGGAGAAGGTCATCCAGGACTTTTCTCCAAGCTTGAATCAGCTTTTGCTCACTTAAAACATTTGAAGAACCTAACTTGGAAAGCTGGACCATTATACTTACCAGCAATATATTCAATTTGTGAAGGTCTTACACACTGGATCTCCATGAGTCTAGCATACAAACATCAGAGCTCTCAAAAGTAGTTAGCCAGTGTAAAAATCTTCAACAGCTATGGGTACATCTTCATGGCCTCGTCTAATTAATATCATTTTCTTCATTTGGAGCAATTGCATCTTTTGATATGCTATCCAGCTATTCCAGTGATAGGATCTCACTTTTACATATGCATGGTTTTTTATTCCTTATTGATAGTTTGTCTTGTCTGTGTACATCTTTTCATACTTATCACTATTGGCTGTGTTAAATTGTTATTATTGGTTTTATTTTTTGCTGCAGGAATGAATTGTATTAGTATAACTTTCACTATTAACAAAAAAGACTATATGATCATTTTATTTCCCTGATATTATGTAATGCTTCTGTTTGTGTATGCATATTAACAAGGGACATGCTTTGTCAGGTGACGGACTTAATTAAGGATGACGGGCTTATTGCTGTGGCATCATCTTGCAAACTCCTCCGAAAATTGCGAATATTTCTTTGTGATCCATCTTACTGTCCTCTCACAGAAAATGGCCTTATTGCTGTCTCTTCTGGTTGTGTAATGCTCGAGTATGTTCTCTATTTTTGCCAGCGGATGACTAATTCTGCCCTCCTTACTATTGCTAATAATCGCCCCAATCTCACATGCTTCCGGCTCTGCATCCTCCAGCCTTACGCCCCTGATTATATTACTCAAGAACCTCTAGATGCTGGCTTTGGGGCTATCGTTGAATCCTGCAAGGGCCTCCGACGTCTCTCTTTATCTGGTTTTCTTACTGATGATGTGTTCAAAACTATTGGGGCCTCAGCAAATCATCTTGAGAGGCTCTCAGTTTGTTTTGCTGGTTATAGTGATGCGGGTCTTCATTACATTCTATCTGGTTGTAGAAAATTACGCAGATTGGAAATTAAGAAATGCCCGTTTGGGATTAAGGCATTGTTGGACAATGCAGATAAACTGGAGACAATGCGATGCATTTGGATGTCATCATGCTCTGTGACACTGGGGGAATGCAGATTATTAGCTAAGAAGATGCCACGGCTTAACTTGGAGATTATTGATTTTAGTGGAGGGCCGTGTTTAGCGTTACGGCCTGATCGTTTCCCTGTCAAAAGACTCTACATTTACAGTACTATTGCTGGCCCAAGAACTGATGCCCCACCTTTCGTCTTGACTGTTTAAGGTGACATCAGGTATTAAGGAAGTGATATTATCTTTATCTTGTTTATCATCCTAATTGGCTTTGCAGAAGTCGACTTATCAATGAATGAGTAGTGGGACTAAATGACTTGTGAACTTTACTCAATATATTGAGCATTTCTCATTTTTTGTTTAATATATTTTAGATTGCTGAACCATTGTTTTTTCTTAAGTTTTTAACATAGATTTTTCTATTAAAGTGGAAGGGAAAATATAGAGACCCTAGGATCTTACATGAATTTTTTGTGATTACCAAGTGCCCGAAAAGTTCTAGGAGAGTGGAAGAAGGGAGCATCACTTTGAAGAGACCTAGTGATCTTTTGCAAGGATGGATTGGTCATAGACAAAGGCGAAGTCGTACATGCAGATCTAGTGATCTTTGCTACTGGATTCAAAGGCAATCAGAAGCTCAGAAACATATTCGTATCCAAATGGTTTCGACAACTTGTGGATTTTCTATTCACAAGTTCAAGAGGTGATTGTTCTGCAGGGAATGTATCCACCCGTGAATCCCCCAACTGGCAATTGTTGGGTTCACTAATGCCTACTTATTTCAAAGATTGAAAAGATATTGGCGATTTCATCCAAAATTATGCTGTGAATACTTGATCAGACCATTTTTAATCACAAAGAAATAGTACTAGCCGTTTGCATCAAAATGACACAGACAGATCTTCAACTGAACTATAGAAATTAAGGACACAGATTTTCGACAAATCTCAACACTCAAAACTTAGGCAACAACGATAGCTGAAAACATCTCATCCATTTGTATTACTCACATTGATAAAGGAGCAGCCTTCCCATACTTTTCTTATTTTGTCTCACTTGCTTTGTGATTTTCATGCAAATAAGAAAAACTATTGTGACGAGTAGAAGAAAGAATGCAAACCTTAAATACCTGAAATATAGAGAAACTCCAATGAAAACGAGGCAAGCAAACATAAGAAAATCCCCTATCACCAGTACCACATCGATCCTGCATTCATACAATAAAGTACAAAATGAGAAGTCTGATATTTGTCGAAGAAGAAAACTAAAGTAACACACCCATTTACAGTTACAATGCTTGGGGGAACTAATTGATTAAAGAACCACTAATATCTTTATTAAGGCTGGAAATTTGACTAACAGAGAGCTAAAAAGAAGCAAAAGGGAAAAAAGGGAAAAAGAAAACCATATTAGTTTCCATCGCCAATAGTTAGCTTCCTTTAGAGCGAGTCTTCTTGAGAGGAAGGAGCTAAAGTAGAGGGAAATGAGGGTAAAGCAATTGGATTCCCTTGTCCAAGATCGGGTAGAAGCAAACCAATAATTTGGAGCTACTTTCCCTACTTCTGGTTCAATCTCAAAGTGAAGGCAAGAGAGGAACAAGAGGAGAAGCATGGCGAAAAGACATGAAAATCAAAGGGCTACTTTATCATTAACTTATTTCCTCCTCTTTCCTCTATTTTCAAGTAGATAAAACCAAAGAAATCCCTCTCCTTTTTATCATGAACGAAAAAGTTATCCTGTTCTACCAAGAAGCCATCAAGCTATGATTAGAAACCTCATAATTCAGTTAGCCTAGGCGAAGAACTAGGTTCAATATGGTTTCTCACATGGCTTGCATGCCGATCATGTTGATTAAGTTCCACAACTACAGAAAAAAAATGAATCACACAAACAGTCTTACATAGCAAAAAGGTAAAACCCCAAGGTAAAATTGCAAGTTCAACGGAATTCAACCATCGAGTAAGCGATAATCATCCCAACATTACAATTTTGTCCATTCGATCCAAAAATTCATCTTTGTTGAAATTTTAACACATTCTACGAAAATGTCATTGCTCGTACAGAATTACATACCAGAAGGACGCCGAGGCTGAATGGAACCCTAATCGATGCGGGAATACCTAGACGAGGAACTGGAAGCAGGTGCGAATGCGGACGAGCCGATAGATTCGACCGGGACATCATCATCTTCCCTGCCCGACGCTTTCTCGCTTATCACCAAATGCCCGCCCAATCGCTCACATCCCCCCTCTCTCTCTCTCTCTCTCTGTTTCAAATTAATTTCTTGCCCTAGGGCGAGAGGCGGATGAACGTTCGGCTCGAGACACGACCTAATTAGCCGTTGGCCCTTACCTTCGTGTCCTCCTATTCGCTACGATATAGGTAGCGACTCGCCGAACCGGTCTGATGTGGCACGACATCGAGATTTCAGGTATTGAGGTGGACCCCGGAATTGATGCCACGTCATCCACGGGACGCGTATGAGCTCTTCAAAATGTTTCCCTTTCTGAAATCCGAACTCGAGTGACGTTCACTGGTCGCATCGAGCGCGAGGAGAGGGCGAAATCGTCTAGGAAGAGCACGGGACGGCGGAGTGCCGCGGCTGCCGCCTCCACCGCCGGCCTCCGGCCGAATGGCCAACATCTCCAGCCTCATCCACGACCTGAGGGAGCGGATCGCCGCCTCCACCTCCGTCGCCGCGTCATCCTCTAACAGCGAGGACCCCGTGGAGACCAAGTTCCGCGCCGTCCTGCCCAATCTTCTCCATGCCTACGTAGTCCCCTCTTCTACAGGTACGTCGGAACTCCATCATTCGTCTCCCGGATCCCTCTGATCATGTATCCGTCAGGTAACGAGAGGGAGGTCACTGCGGTTCTCAAGCTGCTCTCATACACAGCCCGCAACTACCCCGGTGTCTTCTTCCATGGTCGGGCAGCTGCCGTACTTCCTGTAGTCGGCCGTGTCTTTCCCTTCCTCGCAGAACCTGCCTTCCGGTCACATTGCCAACCCTAGACCTGAAAACAGTTCCAATGAGCATCAAATAACTAATCTTTTTCTTTCTAATTTCCGTAGTTCCCGCCATGGAGTCATCTTTGAGACCATTGCTTCTCTTCTCTCGCTGCTCCGAACTGGAGAGCGCGAAGTCTACCGCCAATTCTTTTTGGATGCTATGGACGTTGTTCACGGTACAGTTTTGTTATTGGAAGCGTTACCATCTACTGTTTTTACCCCTCTCTCCTTCAGAATTTCATTCTCTATTGTATAACTGGCTTCTGTTCACAGATGTTTTGTACATTGCATCAAATTGCGGAAAGAAATCAAGAGCAACCTCAGATAGAGTTTTGCTGAAGTGTTTCAGCGAGTCCTTTTCATTGATATTAGACTGCCCTGTGACGTTTAGTGAGCTTCCGGTTTGTTGCCGACCTCTGGATGGCCCGGGTGTACTGATTGTTCTAACTGACAAAACTAGATGGCAACCATTTGCTGCATGGACGATCAGACTAATTAACAAGTGTCTTATGGAAGGGACGCTTCATGTAGAAGGGCTTATTAATATTTCTTTTGCTTATTCAGTCTGTTCTTTACTGTGCTACGGGGATGCAACTCTGCATATGGTATGTTGGTATCGCTGAATTAATTTTTCAAGAACATACTGTATGCATGCTGATGAACTTGCATTTGTGTATGCTATGGTGATTTGGTTTTATGCAAACAGGCTTGTTTTGATTTTGCACGAATAACAACTACGGTGATCGATGCAGATATTCTACCTGTTGAAAATGTAATTCGTTCAATAGCATGCATACTGCGTCTTGATGAAAATAAGTCTGTGGCATTCAGGTATGCAATTTATGTTTGATAGTTTGTTCAGTCTTTTGGAGATTTTATTTCTACTTGCTATTTTTTTAGAAGTGACAACAAATTGATAAGTATACACACAAATAATGTCGAAAGGTAGCTAAACTTGTCTATAAAATGGTGTTTTACACTATTTCCTTTTTTGCATACAGAAGTAGTGCTCAATCTTGACATAGAGTTTAATACCCCTCTTCCCATTAATCTCACAAGCTAGGTTGTAAGATTATTAAACTTTTTTATATGGAGGTTATAAAAACTTGATAGTTGACAAATGTAAAAAATTTGGAGGAGATTAGTATTGTAATTGAACAAGAAGTTGAGAAAAAAATAAGTAGCACGTCTGCAAGAATATGTTAATGGTCATTAAATCCGTGCCAACTAGTTAAATGTTAATGTGGTTAGTAGTTTAGTAGTCTAGGAGAGTTTTTTTGTATGAAATTTAAATAGCTCCCTCATCAACCATTAATGATGATCTCAATTTTTTTTCTCTCCTTAGATATAATTACCAAGAGGATAGTTTATTGACCAGTGCTATATAGAAAGCCTTGATTTTTAGCTCACTAGAAGTTTGCAGGAGGAATTTGTTGTCTTTTTTGTTTTAGATAGCTACAAGCTCTATTTTGCTACACAACTCTCTAATGATGCACTAATTCTTTGCAGAAATACAGCATATGATTCTTGTATGGGTGCTTGCCTCCATCTGCTACATTCTTCTTGTCCAGATAAGATTATTGAATCTACAGCTAGTGAGATTATTAATGTTTTCTCTAGATCCATATGTAACACAGAGAGCTATGAACTTCAGGTCAATCTACAGTTAACTTTGATATTTTTCTATTCGTTTTTAGTTCTCTAAGTGACACTTGGTTTTATCAGTTAGCTATGTGCAGTGCCTATGTAAGAATTGCTAAAAGCTGCCATCCACAAATTTGGGAACCTAAACTTCTTGTTAGGATGCTATGCTTGGAAAGACCTTGTCTACCCTTGATTCAGTGTATCCGAGCAGCAATCACTATACTGATTCCCACTGATGCTCTAGAAGGTGAAGTTGATGCTAGCACATTTTTCGCTAATTTAAAGTCATCTATGTTGCCAAAATTCAATAGCAAAAGAGCAATGGAAATCAACTCTACTGTTGAGTGCAAGCGTCAAAAGACTGCAGAAGCAAACATAGAGTACACCTCAACTTTTTTTGTGGATATTGAGTCGAAGAAAAAGTTTGCAAATGAACTGTGCAGATCAATTTGCTTGTTTCTTGAATTTGTTAACTTGAAAACTTCTCCATTAAAACCAGAAACAAATATAACAGCTCTTAGTCTCCTGTGCCTTGCCTTTTCTGCTCACCCACATTCCAGCTTGTCCTCTAGCATTTTCCATCAAAATCTTTCTTGGATTCCTTGGATATGCAAGCAGGTTTGTAAATGAATATTAGAATAATGTATCGTAGATCAATACCTGTGAATTTTTTATTCATTCTCCATTATTAACTCTCAACTAATTGGTTTGCTGCACAGGCAAAGGATTCAAGCTTACTAGCATCTGTTTTACCAACCTATTTACAAGCTGTTCACAGCATATTGTGTCTTCAAGGTGTGCACCACCTAACATTCTGTCATTTTCTTTGTTGGGTTGTATGAAATTACCAACTAGGTTTGTATAGTTTCACATTATTTTAGGTTATGAGTTCAGTCAAATAACATCTTTTGTTGTTATTTTCAGGAAATTGTTTATTTAAGTTTTAACCATATTTATAATATCATCTTTTTTCAATTTTTAAGAAATGATAAAAGATTCACTTCAAAAGGATTAACTGGTCAAAGGAAACAGAAGCAAGAAAACATAAAACCATAAAAAGTCAATTCAAGGAATGCGCAAACAATGTAATATTACACAAGAATATACACATTGCTCACCTAACTTTTAATCTTAAACTCTGAGGTTGAATATACTATTCCTTCTTCATTCTGAAACTACTGTTCCTTACAAACACTTGGCTACGAACATGCCTAATTGGATTGTTCTTTTTGCTGGGTTCACATTTTTATTCAGGCACACAAAAAGTTTTAGTTTCCCTTGATTTGTTCTTATGTTTGGTACACAAAACAACCGATGTTAAGGTTGTGGATTGAGAATATGATAGTTGTTGGAAAGTTCAAGAAATTACTAACCCATACCTATGATACATAGCACATGCTACCAGAAGATCCAGAGTTTGTTCATTCATGTCATTTTTTGAAGTTTGAATCTTGAACTCATACAATAAGCTTTGTAGTTATTGCAAATTTTTTGTGTGGTTATGAATGTGAATAGATGTCTGAGACTCTGAAGGACTGCTTGGTTCAGTGTTTGATTAGTGTCTGTTTCTACTTTCATTACACCATAAGCTATTAATGTTAGGCCCATGTACTGATGTACCCTACTAATTTTGTGGAAAAAAAGTTTACTGCATTCAATGGGATAGCCATATACATAGGAGGCCCTTTGAAAAATCAACTCAAGTGGACCACCTAGGTAAAGCTCAAGCAGTTCGCTTAGGTGGTCTAGACGTGTTTAAAGAAAAAATTATTTTTTTTATAAGTCACCAGTTCATTTGATATAAAATGTAGCCATAATTCTCCCCATAGTTTGAGCCTTTTTTGCCTGAACCTCCCATCCCATACCACTTTTGTCTCCCTTTTTTATTCAATATCTGTGGCCTATACTAATTTTGGCTATCTTTTCTTATTTCTCTTCCCTATGTGTAAATTCCCTCTTCTCTTGTCTCTTTTCTCATTCATCATTATTATTTTTTAAATTTGTTACTGCTTTTTTTGTTATAATGTGAAATGTAAAATTTTTTGTTGTTACACGGTTAGTGCTTATTATCAATTATGACTTGTTTATTTGTCATGCTAGATTATTAGGCACACAATTGTTAAATATGAAAATTAACATTAGTTTTTTCCTAATTTAACATACTTCTATTTTCTATTTCAATATTGTTTTAACAATGGCTGCCTAGGTCCCTTGCCTACCGCCTAAGCACCTGGCATTAGGCTGGCCATGTACCATCTAGAACAAACTTTTATGCAATATCTTTTGCCTTATTATTTGCTATTTTATATTCAAATTTTGTTCATTGTTTAATCTTTAAGTCATGTTTTCTTTTTTTGGTAGTATATCTGCAACATGTTTCTTATGATGTTACAATTGTATTTTTAATGCTCATAGAAATGACTTTGTCATGTTCCTGTAATTATCATCTCAGCCAACATTGTATTAACAAAAGCTTATATCAAGTTTGATCCTTGATTATTAATTCTAGTTTAGTTACCTGCATTTCTGAATGCCAACTTGATTAATTCTGCATCAATGATTCAGATCTCGAGTCACGAGAAAAGTTGTTCCAGGACGATGAATTCTTGACTGATGTTGAAAGAAGCAGCTGTGCATACCCAAAATACGTAGATCTTCTAGAGTTGTTGAAATTGCCCTGGACTTGTAATTCTATTATTCAGCAAGCTTGTCAAGTCAGTAAAATTAAATGTCTATGTGTACAAGTTTTCTCAAAGATTGGTCCTAAACTAAAGGATGAAAATGATTTAGAAGTTCTGGACTTGGCTATTCATGATGAGGATGAAGAAGTTTGCATTGAAGCTGTCACATCAATGCCAGTCATTGTATTATGCTCTGGTCAGATATTTTTTGAGAAAATGCTCAGAAAACTTGAGTGAGTAGATGTTTACTAGACACACACTACATATGTTTGCTTATTTGTGTTGCTTTTCTAAGTCCTACATACTACCATCTCTGTTATTGTTATCTAGGTACATCCAGATTGTTAATGACTTTTCAACTCACATGTTTTACAGAAAACTTGCTCTTTTACGTGAATAAAAAAAAAACTTACTGCTTTAAATTGATATATGGACATTTTCTGATGCAAACACTTGTTACTTATAAGTATATCATCTTTCTGTCTCTACATGCCATCTTTGTATCTTATGAATTTCACTAGTAAAGAAGCATGTTCTATGATGAATAGGCAGTGGGTGCTATTTATTATTATCAATCTGAAGTAACTATATCCATGTTGCATACAGATTGATTTAATGGTGTTTTCTTGTGTTGGTATCTTGCTATCAAACTCCCTAATATGTATGCTTACTCGGTCTTCCTATTACTATTTATTGGGAGGAGCTTATTTACTTTAATTGTCCTCGCATGGTTAAGTTATTCCAGTTGTTGATCACTTAAGGTGGAGGCAGTTAACCTTTGTTCAAATAGCCAATAGATGGATTTAGTTTTGTAGGCATTGATGGTAGAAGACTCTTGATAATGGATGGTGTTTTCCTAACTATGGAGTGTGGATTGAAGTTGTTGTGGGTTGTTCCAACTTCCAACAAAATGATTCCTGGCCCCAAATTTCATAACAATATGCATTTTGTTTTAGGCTTGGGTAAACATGGAATTATTGCTACAATACCAACCTTTTGTTTTCAATTGCCTTTACACTGAGAAAGATATTACCTGATTTCAATGATAAACATTCCCCTTAAATTGATTATAGAAACACAAACCTATTTTGCTAGAGGTTTTTAATTCATATTGTTATTAATCCCATATTCTATTAACGATCAAAAATCTTTTTTATTTAATAAGTATTATGTCTGTCATCATATTGCATCCTAGACTTTTTATTGATTGTTTAATGCTGCAGATCAGTGGGTCGAAATACAAGTCCCCGAATCAGAAGAAGCATCCTCTTTTCTGTTGGTTACATGTCATGTTTACATGGATCTTCAAACTCCCATGGCGGACAGGATAGTCCTTGCAAGCTGTTTCTAGGCGATAACTATGAGAGGCAGATCTGCACATCCGATCTTCTCCTGAGTGGATTCTGCTGCCCCCATTGTGACAAAGGAATGCACAATAGAGCACAACCTTATAATGTCATATCTATGGCTATGTTGCAGAGAGTAGACTCTGATTGTGATGATAGTTTTGTTAGATTCCAGGCCCAGTTCTTTGAATTTCTATATGATGATTCAGTGGAAGAGTTTCATGGTGTATGCATCAAATTATTGCCAAGAATTCTGAGGCATTCAACCAAGGATATTTTACTAAAGACTAGGTCAAAGTGGAGTGAGTGTATAGATTACCTACTTCTCCACAAAGCAAAGGGCATCAGAGATGCATTTCGTATGGAGATAAGTTGCTTCATTGAGGATCATATTTTTGATATATTGTTTAGTGACATGGAGGGAAATAGCAATGCCAAGGAAAGAAGGTTCATGGACAAACTTAATCATGCTTTGGCAGTATCTGAGGATCCTGAAATCCTGGTAACTATTTTGGAGTCGACTGCTGCCATTATGAATGCTAGTGACATCCATAGGCCCCTGTTCTTTTACTCATTTATTTTATTCATCGATCAACTTGATAGCTGTAATCAAATAGTTAAAACGACTGCATTAAGACTCTTACACAAGTCTCCACATTTCTGTCATAAGGGAGGATTGGAACTTGTCCTTTCCAAGATACCTCATATTCGTGATGGATTATATGAATATTTCTCTTCAAGGCTTGTGAATCGCCCTGCCATGATAAGAGAATTTGCAGAGGCTGTTCTTGGGATAAAGGTTGAAGAACTGATTGCAAAAATTGTCCCTTTTGTCATACCAAAGCTTGTCGTTTCACACAAGGATAACAATCAAGTACTTATTATTTTGCATGAATTGGCAAGCCATCTAAGTATTGATGTAGTGCCATTAATAGTCAATTGGCTGCCTAAAGTACTTGCTTTTGCACTTCTCCGTGCGGATGGAGAGGAACTATCCTCTGTATTGGAATTCTATCATGTTCAGACAGGATCTGACAACAGAGAATTGTTTGCTGCTGCTTTACCTGCACTTTTGGATGAACTTTTATGCTTTTCTGGTGAAGGGGAAACGGATGAGACTGAACTGAGGTATTCGTTTTGACATTTTAATATCATATGGTAGCGTTAGA
Source organism: Curcuma longa (assembly GCF_044706935.1). NCBI lineage: Eukaryota > Viridiplantae > Streptophyta > Magnoliopsida > Zingiberales > Zingiberaceae > Curcuma > Curcuma longa. The sequence goes on along the minus strand of NW_027435599.1, from coordinate 772,891 downwards.
TAATTGTTTTATCATTCCAAACTGTTCCTGTTATTCTGAATCTTTTGTTGTTTTTCAGGACCTTTAGAATTCCTGTGATGGTTGAAGAAGTAGCCAAAATATTGACTAGTTCTGATGACCTTCCAAGCTTTCTAAAGAATCATTTTGTCGGTCTTTTAAATAGTATAGACCGTAAAATGCTTCACTCTGAGAATCTCTGGTTGCAGAAACAAGCCTTAAAGCGCATTGAAAAGTTGATTGAGATGATGGGTCCTTACCTCAGTGCACATGTTCCCAAAATTATGGTCTTTTTGATATATGCTATTGATAAAGAAACACTTCAAGCTGAAGGACTCTCGGTGTTACATTTTTTTATCAAGCAGCTAGCTAAACTGTCACCATCTAGCATCAAGCATGTAATCTCACAGGTTGTAGCTGCATTTATTCCATGTTTGGAGAAATACAAAGAAAATCCTTCTATTCATTTAGGTAAAATTGGTCATATCCTAGAAGATCTTGTTGTTGAGAATCGACTTGTACTCAAGCAACAGATTAGAGAGCTTCCTTTGTTGCCTAGTCTTCCAGCATTGTCTGAAGTGAACAAAGTCATCCAGGAGGCAAGGGGATCAGCATCTCTGCATGATCAGTTGCAAGATTCTGTTGATGGTCTTAATCATGAAAGTCTAAATGTAAGATATATGATGGCGTGTGAGTTAAGCAAACTGTTGAATTTGAGAAGAGAGGAAGTTACCGCTCTTATTGCTGATGATTCTGTTGTGGATTTGGATGTTACAAGCTCCTTAATTTCATCACTACTTAGAGGTTGTGCAGAGGAGTCGAGGACAATAGTTGGCCAACGATTGAAGTTAGCCTGTGGAGATTGTTTAGGTGCACTTGGTGCAATAGATCCAGCTAAATTTAAGGGAATATCTTCTGAGCGTTTTAAAATTGAATGCTCTGATGATGACTTAATTTTTGAATTGATTCACAAACATCTTGCCAGGGCATTCAGAGCTGCTTCTGACACAATTGTCCAGGATTCAGCTGCATTGGCTATACAAGAGCTTCTGAAGCTAGCTGGTTGTGAGGCATCACTAAGTGAGAATCTTGCAAATGAACCTCCTGTTGCATATGAGAAGAGGCCTGTTGACCTGCAACATGAGATTAATACAAGGGGTCAAAGGTTGTGGGATCGATTTTCTAATTATGTCAAGGAAATTATTGCGCCATGTTTGACTTCGAGGTTTCAACTTCCTGTTGCAAGTGATTCAACATTTGCTGGTCCTGTTTATCGCCCTTCAATGTCATTCCGGAGATGGATATTCTTTTGGATAAGGAAGCTTACTGCTCAGACAACTGGTCAACGCTCCAGTATTTTCAGTGCATGCCGTGGAATAGTACGACATGATATGCAGACAGCTGCTTATTTGTTACCGTATTTGGTACTTAATGTTGTATGTCATGGCACACTTGAAGCAAGGCATAGCATAACTGAGGAAATCTTATCTGTTCTTAATGCTGCAGCTTTAGGGCACAGTGGAGCTACACTGCATGGAATTGCTGGTGGACAGAGTGAAGTATGCATACAGGCTGTTTTCACTCTTCTTGATAATCTAGGTCAATGGGTTGATGATCTTAAACAAGAGATTGCTCTCTCTCAGACTTCTAATTCTTCAGCCTCAAGGAAAGTGCTCGGGCTTAAAGTTGAAAGTGAAGCTATGGTCAATGTATCTGAGCTACTAGCATCCATTCCAAAAGTTACTCTTGCTAAGGCCTCCTTCAGATGCCAGGCTCATGCTCGTGCACTGATGTATTTTGAATCACATGTCCGAGAGAAGTCCGGTTCATTCAATCCAGCTGCTGTGAGAATCAGATTTGCTAAACCTGAGGAGTCAAGTTCCACTGATTCAGCCACCACAAGAAGTGATTCAGAGTATCCCTTTGCGGATGAAGACATATCATTTTTGATGGAGATCTATAGTGGTTTAGATGAGCCTGATGGCCTCTCTGGTTTGGCTAACTTGAGAAAAACATCAAAACTGCAAGATCAACTTCTAATAAATGAGAAAGCAGGAAATTGGGCAGAAGTACTGACGTTATGTGAACAAGCCTTGCAGATGGAGCCTTCGTCAGTTCAAAGGCATTCAGATTTTCTCAATTGCTTGCTTAACATGTGCCACCTTCAAGCCATGGTTACACATGTAGATGGTCTAATCTCTAGAATACCACAATATAAGAAGACATGGTGCATGCAAGGTGTGCGGGCAGCATGGAGATTAGGTAGATGGGATCTGATGGATGAGTACCTCTCTTCTGCTGAAAAAGATGTAGCAGGCAATACCTCTGAGAGCATTGCTTCATTTGATTTGGGGCTTGCCAAGATTATCCAGGCCATGATGAAGAAAGATCAGTTCATGGTTGCTGAGAGAATTGCACAATCAAAACAGTCATTACTTGTTCCCTTGGCAGCCGCTGGTATGGATTCTTATGTTCGTGCATATCCATACATTGTGAAACTTCACATGCTTTGTGAGTTGGAAGATTATAGTGCTCTTCTTGGGCAAGGTTCATTTCTTGAAACATCCTTCACTTTGGATGATCCAAAATTTATAAAAATGACTAAGGATTGGGAAAATCGTTTAAGGTTCACACAACCATCTCTTTGGGCTAGAGAGCCATTGTTAGCTCTTCGCAGGTTAGTTTTCAGTGCAAATAGTTTGAGTGCTCAAGTGGGAAACTGCTGGCTTCAGTATGCAAAGCTTTGTCGTTCTGCTGGTCATTATGAGACTGCCCACCAGGCTATATTAGAGGCATATGCGTCTGGTGCTCCAAATGTCCACATGGAGAAAGCTAAACTTCTTTGGTCTACTAGAAAATCTGATCATGCCATAGCTGAGTTGCAGGCTTTTATCCCAGATCCAGATACTCCTGTCGATGTACAAGCACCAAAGGAGGACCGAGATCAAGCTAAAATCATTCTCCTCTACACAAGATGGATCCACTATACAGGTCAAAAGCAGAAAGAAGAGATTATGAAAAATTATTCTAGAGTGAGGGACCTGCAACCCAAGTGGGAAAAGGGATACTTTTTCATGGCAAAATATTGTGATGATCTGCTTGTTGATGCCAGGAAACGTCAAGAAGATAATCTGGCTTCCCACACTGCTAGTAGCTCCTTGAATCCGTCTACTGAAGAGAAGCCATGGTGGTTGTATCTACCTGATGTGTTGCTGTTTTATGCAAAAGGACTTCACAAAGGACACAAGAACCTGTTCCAAGCTCTTCCAAGATTGCTTACACTCTGGTTTGAATTTGGTAGCATATATCACCGAGATGGTTCCTCAACCAATAAGACTATGAGAACTATTTTCACAAGGGTACTCACATTTTCTGTTCCATAATTGGTACATCACTACATTATACTTTGTAATCATTTATCTGTCTTTTCTTTCAGATCTCAAGTATTATGCGGGGTTGTCTGAAGGATTTGCCAACATATCAATGGCTAACTGTGCTATCTCAGTTGGTTTCTCGCATCTGCCACCAAAATGAAGAAATAGTTCGAATTGTTAAGCACATAATTACATCAGTTCTACAAGAATACCCACAGCAAGTTCTTTGGATGATGGCTGCTGTTTCTAAGTCAGCAGTTGCTGCTAGGCGCGAAGCTGCTGCTGAGATCATACAAGCTGCAAGAAGAGGGTCTCGAACTACGAGTGAAAACAGTGGCTTGTTTATTCAATTTGCTAGCCTGATTGATCACCTCATTAGGCTGTGTTTTCATCCTGGACAGCCAAAGTCGAAGACAATTAATCTCTCAACTGAATTTAGTGCCTTGAAAAGAATGATGCCACTAGGAATCATATTGCCAGTCCAGCAGGCTCTTACTGTCACTTTACCCACTTACGACACTAGTCTTACAGATTCACCAAGTTTTGATGTCTTTTCAACGTCTAATCATGCTATGATATCTGGCATTGCAGACGAGGCTGAAATCCTTTCTTCTCTTCAACGACCAAAAAAGGTATGAGTATTTTTCTGGTTTGTCCGTGCACTACTGGAAATAAAAGTAAGTTGTGCAGCAGTCAGTTTGATCTGGATGAACAACAACGACAACCTCAAAATTAAGTTGATGAATCATTCCATTCACATTTCTCTTGCATAATGCATGCTGAGCACTAAGATTACTAACATGGATTTTTTATCAATTGAGCTCTGCTGTTTTGCATGTTTCTGTGAGGAAAATTCTAATTAAAAGTCCATTATTTTGTTCCGTGACTGTTTCGTCCACCTCAACTCAGACAAAATATCATTGAGGTGATGCAGTCTCTTCTTTCCTTGGCATTGCCATTTCCCTTCTGTCACTAAACAATATATCAAACATATGATCCTCAATGAAGCAACTTATCTCCATATGAAATGCATTTCTGATGCCCTTTGCTTTGTGGAGAACTAAGTAATCTATACACTCACTCCACTGGCCGAATGCCTCGGAATTCTTGTCAATAATTCAATGCATACACCATTGAACCCTTCCACTGAATCATCATGTAGAAATTCAAAGAACTGAGCTTGGAATCTATCAAAACTATCATCACAATCAGAGTCTACTCTCTGCAACATAGCCATAGATATGACATTATAAGGTTGCACTCTATTGTGCATTCCGTTGTCACAATGGTGGCAGCAGAATCCACTCAGGAGAAGATCGGATGTCCAGATCTGCCTCTCATTGTTATCGCCTAGAAACAACTTGGAAGGACTATCCTGTCCACCATGGGAGTTTGAAGATCCATGTAAAAACCAACAGAAAAGAGGATGCTTTATATTAGAAAAACTTCTATCAAAATAGGTTTGTGTTTCTATAATCGATTTAAGGGGAATGTTTATCATTGAAATCAGACAATATCTTTCTCAGTGTAAAGGCAATTGAAAACAAAAGGTTGGTATTGTAGCTAATTATTTTGTCTAATCGTTATGTGAAAAACACTGGAAAATGTTACTCATCTCATAATATGTCCGTTCCAAGTTTGTCAATATTTGCTATAACAGTAGTGTTTTGCAATTGCAGGTTATCTTTCTTGGAAGTGATGGTGTTCAACGTCCGTTCCTCTGCAAGCCAAAGGATGACTTGCGGAAAGATGCGCGGATGATGGAATTCACCTCGATGATTAATCGTCTGCTATCCAAATTCCCTGAGAGCCGCAGAAGAAAGTTATATATCCGTACCTTTGCTGTGATCCCCCTCACTGAGGATTGTGGGATGGTGGAGTGGGTTCCACATACTCGTGGGCTTCGGCACATTCTTCAGGACCTCTACATTTCCTGTGACAAATTTGATAGACAGAAGACAAATCCTAAAATCAAAAACATCTATGACCAACGTAAGACATCTGAAGAGGAGATGTTGAAATCACAAATCCTTCCTATGTTCCCTCCTGTTTTCCACAAATGGTTCTTGACTACTTTCTCAGAGCCAGCTTCATGGTTTCGAGCAAGGGTGGCCTATGCGCATACCTGTGCTGTTTGGTCCATGGTTGGGCACATTGTAGGTCTAGGGGATAGGCATGGCGAGAACATTCTGTTTGACTCGACTACTGGTGACTGTGTCCATGTTGATTTCAGTTGTTTATTTGATAAAGGGTTACTGCTCGATAAGCCCGAGTTGGTACCTTTTAGGTTAACCCAGGTAAGTAATTAAATGCATTTCTTTATTAGTTTGTAGATGTTTTTCTTCTTAAATACATATTTTGTCGTTGAGTGCAGAACATGATTGATGGCCTTGGTATTACGGGATACAAGGGTGTCTTTTTAAAGGTCTGTGAAATTACCCTTTCAGTGCTGAGAACAAATAGAGAAACTTTGATGAGCGTTCTGGAAACTTTCTTGCACGATCCCTTGGTGGAGTGGACAAAATCACACAAATCCAGCGGGGTGGAAGTTCAAAATCCGCATGCACAGGTTGGTATACATATTCCTCTATGAATCCTTTACCATTGATTACATAGTCTGGTTTGGTGTATCGATTTCCTTTACTTTAAAATCCTTGATTCTTCATCATTCAATTTAGATGAAACAGTCTTCATCATTCAATTTAGATGCAACAGCTAAAGTTCTCTACATTTTTTAACAATGAAACACGAATGAAATTGATCGAAAAATATCATAAATTCTGAAATGAGATAGGGAGTTTCCTCCTCCCCACATAGCTGGACTGAAATAGGAGTTTGATTCATGCTAATAGTGTGTTTCTTTGGACATAAATAGGCAAGAAAAGAATGCAAAAGAAATACAATCCATACTTTATTTGTTTACTCAGAAGGAAATAGAGAGAAGAAATTTATTAATTAAAACCAATTTCTCATATTTTGTATATGAGAAAAAAACACTTGTTGCAATTCATCTTGCAAATAATCGAAAAGAATGGAATTAGAGTGGAAATAAGATGTTGCAATTCACCTTTCAAGTTATCAGGAAGAACTTGAGTGGAAAGAAGATACTATAATTCATATTTACATTTTCCCCCCTCTCTTTCACTTAAACTCCTTTCAACATTTCATTTATTTCAGAGGGCCATCAGCAACATCAAGGCGCGCCTCCAAGGAATCGTGGTTGGGGTCGGAGCCGCACCTTCTTTACCATTAGCCGTAGAAGGACAGGCCCAACGCCTCATCGAAGAAGCCATCTCACTCAAAAATCTCGGCAAGATGTACATATGGTGGATGCCTTGGTTCTAAAACACTAATCCCTTCCCTCAACGCAGCACGGCCTGTTTTTCTTGTACTCCATCTCAGCAATGGCAGATCGACCATAAATTTCCAATCTTCTCTCCTTTTGTTGTTTCTTCTTTTTTCTAGAGTTTTAGGGAGGACCAAGATAGACTTTTCACAGGCATTTTTGGCAATCACAAGTTCTGTGAAACCTTTTTTTTTCAGCTTTTGTTTTTATTTTCAGATCAAGTGAGCTACTGTAAATATTTTGATCTTTGTTGGTTCAATCACTCAAGTCGATTGTGATTGAACCGAACTGTTCTATTATTAGCAATTTCCTGTTGATAGTGTTCTCGGCTTTCGATCTTGGAAATATGTTGGGCTTCATTTTGATGATTTCTTCTTACTTTAAATTATGCATTTATTGATCTACACCTTCAGAAATTTGTAAGGCTCTTTCTCAGGAAGGAATCAGAAAGCTTGAGTTCTTTCTTTTTAAAGATAATATTGTTTTGATTATATATTTATGATTTATTAACAATCGATATCATTTATAATTTGACTTTAAATTTTAATTAATTTTTAATGCTTTAAAAATCTTATTTTATTAGATAAATTTAAGGGAGTTGAATAAGCATCTAGACTTTTCTCCTATATAAATTAATATAGTTTATTTAAATATTTTTAAATACTAATTTTTTATTTACTCAAGAAATAATTATTTATATTATATAAATCAATTTCGAAAGTGATTTGCTCCGTCCAACCGACACTGCCCATTAGTGTTCGATTCGAGAATGTGTTTAGTTGGGTTGACTTTGCGGAAAAGATGTCCACGAAGAGAAATGGTATGAGAAGAATAAAATGTGAACGAGTCGATTGATTCCACAAACTAGCGTGGGAAACGTTCGTGTTTTCTTCCGCCGACGGTTTGCTTCAATTTATTTGTCTTCTTGTCATTTGCTCAAACCCACGCTCTCTTTTGTCAACCCATGACACGTCGGATCCTTCACACCGCACCAATCTAATCCACCTCCCTTGTCCTTTGCTTCTTTTGCAAAACTTTAATTTTAATCCCTTCCTCTTTTACTATTTTCTTTTTCAAAATCCTCCTTAAAAAGATAATAATAATAATAATAATAAATTCAAGCTCTTAATATTTTGCCATGGATAACTAATTAACTCACTTGTTATCCTCTATTTAGTTTTTAGATTGCGGAAAAATAAAGAAAAAATAGAGAGGAAATTTATATTGGTATGATATTTTGAGTTTAAATTTACTTAGAATCGTAAGATCACGAGGAGTACTTGATCGGCTTTAGATTTAGCCCTTAAATAAAAATACAGGCAGGGCGTTGTTTGTTATTCAAATCGTGGCCGGGTGTTCTTTTTTTTAAAAAAAAATATATCAAAACAGTAGCACTCTATCCATAATTTAGGACAAAAATCAAAAGACTTCCTAAATTATATAAATTGTCAAAAAGACAGTCTCTCTTCGAAAACAAAGTCAAAATGATATCTTATTAGATGTTTTAACTCGAAAATATCTCTTATTTAGACGTGATTATAATAGCTGTCAAGTAGCTACTGTAATATGTGAAAACTACTTTATAACTGCTATAACATATTTATAATTTATAGTTTAGGATTTAATTTGATTAAAATAAAATAAATCATTTTTCATCTTATAAAAATGATAATCTCAGTAATTTATAGTTTAGGATTACGGCGGCCAATAATTTGATTAAGGAAAATTCCTGCAAATACGCCGTAAATCATTTTTCATGTCCTACCGTTGCACCATTGCCCCGACATTTTTCATCTTATAGGAGTTATTGATAGTTGTTACATGATTATAATTAAATTTTAAATCGTAAGACTTTCAATCTTAAATTCTAAATACTATTATATCAAAATACTATTTATCAACTTGATCAAATTTATTTAAACTTCATCAAAATCACTTAAAATAATTGTAAAAGCCACTAAGTAGCTCCTATAACACTACAAGAGTATTATATTAGCTGTAGCAACTAGTCGTAGCTGATATAGTAGCGTTGAAAATAAAAAATAATATTGTAGCAGTTACTCAGTAATAATTAGTCGTTCATTTTTATACATTATAGTAACTATCAATAGTTGCTACAACAACGCTAGAATATAAGAGTATTATAAGAATAAAATATCTAATGGAGTAGTCTTTTGATTTTTTTTTCAAGGGGTGTTTATTTGATAATCTTTGAATTTACATGGCCTTTTTAATTTTTGTCCCATATTTAATACTCAAAATATTGTGCTCCATTTTGAAATAGTCTGGACTAAAGTTATATCATTTGGAAGTAATTTTAATTAAAATTGCTCCGATCCAATCTTATATTTAGACCACTAAATAAATCTAGGAAACGAAGTGACTTCTGACATGATGCTCTCGTATCATTAATTATTCAAACATCGCATATATATATGCTGTATGAATTTTGAGTAGTCATGATTGCTTAAGAAAAACACTCTGCTTTTTACCACTCCATCCTACCACTCCAGGATACTATCTCAGTTTTGATAAGTTCCTCTAAAATAGTCCAAGATGTATGTGTCTTTGAAATAATGGATCTCCTCCAAAAGTAAAGCAACTTTAGTAAAATTGCTCACCTTAGCGTAGCTTGAACCTAACTTTCAAAGTTGCTCTAACATAGAGCACATAAGGGTATTTTAAGTATTAAATTATAGATATGGTGTTGTCTTAATCATTTTAAAAGAGAGATGCCTTTTTAATGATATAAATAATTAGGAGTTTTTTTTAAAAAAAAATCTGCTAAAAATATAAATTTTTAACAAGGAAAGATGGATAAAATGATAGAAAACGGTATGAATTTTCATTCAAAAATTATAGAGTTGTGAAATTATTTTAAAATTAAACTAAAGTATGGGGGTTAAAATGAAATTTGCTATATTTAATTCCTCATTAAATTCAGAGTCAATATTCTTCAAAAAGCGGCTGCAATTAACAATATTTATCGACTTTTCAACATTTAATTAATTAATTGATTGATTCCCATTCCCTCAAATCTCTCCTTCCTCTTCCGTTCAAAGAAGGCAACTAATTAAGGCCACAGAAAGTCACATCTTAATTAATTATCTTGTAAAAAAATAATTAACTTCTTATAGTTGGCACCGAATAATTTAAAAAATTACAAAGTAAAACTCTCTCTCTCTCTCTCTCTCTCTTTTTTAATAATCCATGGGATGCAAATTCTATTTTCCAAACTTTGTGATGATTTTAAAGAAAATATCAACAAAAAAGAGAATTATGATATCGAATATTCGTCCCATTGTTGCGTGCTACAGGCAATACATTTTCTAAACTTTACAATAATTATCAAGAACAAGGGGGAATTTTGAAAAAACACCACGAGAAAAAAAGGGCTACATGAAAAATAGAAAACTATGGGAACTTAATTAATTAATTACTTAAGCTGTAGAGGATTCGGCGCCGGCATCGTCCTCCTCTTCCAGAGGTTCACCTCCTTCTTCGGCTCCAACGCCACCACGCCGCCGCTGCCGACGATGAGCGGCGCCGAGTGGGCCACCAACACCTCGTCGTCCTCGTCGTAGTACTCCTCCTCGCCGAAGCTCGTCGACGCCGTCCCTTCGCCCTCGGCCACCATCTTCCTCCAGTCGAAATCGCGCAGAGTATCGCGGCCGCTCGCGAACTGCCTCATCTTCCCCAGCGCCGGCGCCGGAGCCGGCGCAGGAATTATATTTGATCTGAGAATTTCCTTCTCGTCAGACGACGCCGACACCGACGCCGCCTCCCGCCTGCGCGGGCGAAACATCCGACCGAGGAGCAGGGAGGCACCGCGCCTCCTGTTACTCTTCGCCGCCGCCGGAGCCGGCGGCTGCGATTTGGCCTTACGGTTGCTGTTGCACCTCATCTTCCGGAGCTTCACCTGCCCCATGCAGGTGACCTTCGGCGACGTGGGCTCCTCGAACCCACCGCCGGCGCCGACGCCGTACTTCCCCTTCCGCCGCGCCTCCACGGGCACGATCGAGACGATGGGGCCGGAGAACCCCCGCCGGTTCTGGAGGAGGTGCGCGTGCGCGTTGCTGTCGCCGGCGAAGCTCCTCCGTTTCGGGAGGAAGCTGATGATGGACGCTTTATTCGCCGACCTCTTCGGCTTCTCCATGGCTGCAGCTGGCGCACAGAACACCGATCGACCTCGATTCCCGATCTCCGATCAACTAAAAATCAAATTTTGAGACTCGATAACCAAAATAGAATTGAAATCGAGGAGGACGACGGGATCAAAAAGCGATTTTGATTACAAATTAGAAAGAGGGTGGGTACATCGATGAGATATATACGAGCAGAGGAAGCGGATTCAAGAGGTAGCTGGAGATAGACTGGGTTTGGTCAACGCTCAAGCACACGCCTTTAGACCGCATTCATTACTTTTAGGGCGATTTAATAAAAAACTACTCATTTTAAAATTAATTACTTAATTAAAAACGTTTCTAATTGCTTAAGCCTTTAAACTTTTACTAATTCCATTCAAAATGTTCACTTGGTCCTTGCATTGTTCATTGTTCAAACTAATATAAAAGTGATTATTTAAGGATTAAGATTGGTTATATGATTAATGATTTAGACCTAGAAATTGATATTTATAATAAAGCAATTTGAGTTTTTAGGAAAAATTAAATTGTAGAGAAAATTAATGCTGATTTATCCTTTTTGAAGGAGTTTTTTGAATGACTTTTTGGAAGAAAATGTGTTGAATTGGATTTAAGCATATAATTAATATTCTTGGTTTAGAATTGGTAATTATGAATTTTATATTGATGTTTGATTGAGTGTGAAAATTATTTTTTATTTAGGAATACAAGTCATAAACTTTGAAAATAAGTATTCGTAGGAAACCTTAAGGTTTGTTTTTTTAAGTGCCCTCTAAAGATTTTTAAATTAAAAAAGGCTTAAAAGTTTCAAACTTGTTTCATTTATTTCAAGGGCGTTAAACTTATGTATATTATTAACAAAAGGTGCAAGTTAAGACTATAAAAAATTGATAGTATAATAAAAAAATAAATTAAAGAAATCGTCATTTGAATTAGTGAGTAATTTATTTAATGGTTTAAGGAGTTTTTCTAATTTAGATTATTTATTTCATATTTTAAATTTGCAAGTGGTCAATAAATAGTATTTGTGTGTCACATGATCGATCTTAAATTAAAGCCCTTGACATATACCAACATTTTTATCATATATATTAAAAGGACTATAAATAACGTGATTTTAAAAATAATAGATTTTTTATTTTTTTATTTCCTTTTCTCCAAATAACTAAAATTGTAAAATTATTTTCTCTATTTTTCTATAATTTCACAATATTTAATAAATAAATAAATAAGGAAAATGATTGATTGGATGATTGGAAGCCCACCGAATCCGCCCACCGAATCCCAGCACGCGGCTGTGCATGCTTTAGATTCGAGACATGCCAACGTCACCGTGTTGCATGTCGGCGCACCAATTAGTATCTAACTATTAGATCATGTCCTTAATTATATATATATAATAAATTCTAAATTATCGAAGATATATTAAAATAAATAATAATGTAAATTTAAAATACTTTTAAAAAAAAGATAATTATAGGTTAAAATGGTAATTACGTTGAAAGTTGGAGGGCACTTCCGTCCTACGACTTTTTAATAAGAGAGAAAAAAGAACTTAACCTCTTCGTCGTCGCACCTTTTTTTTCTCTATACGACGAATCGCCGAGAAGGCGGCGCCGGCGTCCGCATTGTCGCCTCCCTGCGTCCACGCCTAGCCGCTATGGTACACTTGCCTAGTCAACACAGATCTCAATCATCACTAAATTGAATGGCTGAATTAATCCTTCACTTAACTACTAACTTCATTCTAAATTTAATTATAATGAAATGAAATGATAAAGATAATAATTTACTCTAATTTCTTCCCTACCAAACATGACCGTAATATATCCCCAATACATTAATGGTTCTAAAACACAATAAGTTTGCAGAGAAGGATTTTAGTCTCAAACAAACAATCACCATTGATGATGATAGCAAACACATGCACGAGCAGCAGTATCGTCGGTAGGATCATTAGGCATCGTCGCGGTATATGCTCTCGGCGATTTGCCATACCTGAAGAACGTTGTCCTCGGCCACGCTGGCAATGACCCAAGGCTCATCAGGGTTCCATGAGAACTCTGAGATCTTTGCAGTGTGGCCTGAATGGACAAAGAGCACCTCTGGTGGCCCGTCGTCGGCATCTTCAGCCGTCTGTTCATCACCGATTCTATCCATATTTGTCAAAAAAAAAAGGTTACAAATTACTCAGTATTCACTACATAAGCCTTGAGAACATTCTTTTCGATTCTGCAAATATAAAAGATCTTATTGTGTGAAATTTGAATTCTTTGACCACCAGTATAAGGAATTATTCGAGGTGTAACATAACGGAACAATCAAATATCGAAAGCAATATTACAGCATGCCTTTGGATTGAGAAGTCTTATGTACCTGTTAAATCATCAGCTTTTTGTCAGCACCCGAGGAACCTAAAATAGTTTCATGCGTTGGGTTCCATTCTACTTGAATAACAGCTCCTCTGTAAACACACTTGGCTCTTCAGAATAATTCGCAAGAGAAGTTATTGTAAGAAAAATAGTCAAGAACTATACCTTCTCTATCCTTAGTTGAAAATTATAAAAAGTGAAAAAAATAATGTTAATTAGGGAAAGATGCTAGTGATCTTCACCATCTGAGTAGAACTAGGAAAATTGGGAATCTATCCTTGAAGCTGATTGACTAGGACAGAACTTCAGCAGGTCAGAATTTCTCAAAAAATATAGCAAAAATTAGGGCCGATCAATCAAGAAAAAGTATGACATGTTGATAATGGATTTTTTCAAACAATGAAAAATCAATGATGCCTTCTTGACACAATTTTTCTTGATGATCATCTATTTTTCTTAACATAGAAGTCCATTTAGTGCTATTTTGACATGGATTGGGACAAATGGATTCAACCAGTTAGACTGAGAAAGAATCAGTGTTCAATCTGATCCAGAAAATTGCTGATTAAATTGGTTAACCAGATCAATTGATTCGGTTTTGTGCCTTTACAATTTCAATTTAAAAGAACAAATTTTAAAACAATTCAATCGGCTGATTGAACCAAAATAAATCTTATGATATTGTCCCTTCATCATCAACTCAGATATACAAATATCACATCAACTTAAGTTTTTTTTTCTAGCTCCACCACTTCACTTATAAAGGAGCATAGTCTGGCTATCTGAAAACCATGATTTCAATTGGCAGAAATCAACCAATTTTGCATGAGATAAGATGATGTATTAAGTGGTATGAAGATCGCTATAGTATTAGTTTACCATCAACCAAATAATTCAACAAAGCAACACAAAATGCCATGTACTTACTCATGACCAGCAAATGTATGCAAACTTGTTGTGAGCTTCCGTAGGTCAAATAGGCTAAGTGTAGTGTCTGCAGATGCTGTTGCCAAAATCCACTCATTAAATGGATTGAATGAAAGTGAATTGACCTGGGACAGCAACACATTAAGCATCCAAAGTTTCCTAAGCGTTCATATGCTTACAAATCAGCCAGAAAAACATAATTGGATAGAGGAGAGAATAAATGCAATCAAACAGCAGAGAATAATCACCTTGTTAAAAATCACTTGTTACAACATCATTTTTTTGTTAGGAGACGACCAATATGATAATTATGGTTTACAATCAGAGTATGTATGTATTTCAGTTCTACATAAAATAAAGAAAGCATTAGAACATGCTTGGTTTGTCAACCTAGCAAGTGTTAAATGTGTCATAGTCTAATTGTTTGCAACAGAGTGTTAGCATTATAATCATACTTGGTCTTCAACCTAGCAAGTCTTAATCGTGCCATGCTCTAATTGTTTGAAACAGAGTATTTTCAGGCCAATGCTATCTGCATTCTGCAGAGGTAAGACAATATCATACACAATTCTGTGCCATGTTATTATATAAGTCCTCCTACTTATGCTCAAGGTCATATCAGAAGCAACAATTATCTTTGCACAAACAGTATCACTTGTAGGTGTATATAGGTATATTTATATTGAAAAAGTAAATTTAATTGTTAACTAGGTAATAAACTACTTTACCTCATCCTCATGAGCTTTCACCAGCTGCTGTGGCTTTCCAGATGCAGATGAACGCAGGTCCCATATCATCAAATGATGGTCATCTCCAACAGACCCAAACATGTTTTCATTCTTCAAGTGCCATGCAACATCCTCAACTGAAGCAGTATGGGCCTATGATAGAGTACATATATCAAAAATCTTATGAGACATGAAGTAGGAATAATGGTTTCAGTTTGCAATGACATTAATCTACTTGGTTTGTCAAAATGCATCATAAAGATTGTTTTGCTAACATGAAAGAAAACCCTTCTTAGACCCATGATGAAATGTTAAATTTCTTATTACGTGTTCAAATCTAGGTCCTTTATAGAGCTTTATTAGGCATACACTTGAGGATAGGAGAGAATTGGAAGAATTTAAGAGCATAGAAAAGGGAGGGGGTAAGGATTTACTTCAACTACAAACATTGGAATGCTGTTTAGATAACTTTTAACATTAAACAGAGTGAGCAATTCTATAACGCATTACCTCAAACAGGTGCTTTGCATCAATAACCTTCTTTTCCGGTGTCATTTCCACATCCCAAAGACAAATCTTGGAATCGTACGATCCGCTCAAGAGGAAGCCCCCCTTGTGCGGACTCCACGAGATCCCGTACCCTTCCGTGGAAAGCCCCCTCAGGACGACGTCCGGCCCACTCTCCTCCCCCTCGATCGCCCTCAGTGGACGCCGCTGGCAGTCGAACACGTGAACATCTGCGCCACAGGTCTTGGTGGCTACAACCGATGGTCTCTGCGGCATGAATCGGGCGCGATTGACCTCCCCTTGATGGGGGATGGTCTGCGAGATCTCGATCTTGGGGAGCGGCGCGCCAGGAGGCGGCGGGGGAGGGAGTGGGAAAAGCACGTCCGCAGTCATCAGGAAGTTGGGGTTCTCGTCGGAGGTGTGCGTGCCGAGGAGGAGGTGGTGGGTGGCGCCTCCGCGGCTGCTGCCGGAACAGGAGGACGAGGACGACCCCGGGAGCCACTGGACAGTGAGGGAAGGCCACTCGAGCGGGTGGGAGATGACGAGGTCGTAGAGGAAAGCTGTGTTCATCTTCCACACACGGTAGTCCTCCTCCGCCCCCACGGCCGATCCGCCCTCGGCATCCGCCGCCACCTCCATTTCTCTCCCGCCAAAAAAACGGCGATGGCGGGCGATCAGGAGAGCTGCGGCACTTCTTTTATTGCCGACTTCGGATCTCCTCCAATGTTTACGGGGAAATGACTTCGGATACTAAACATGCTGTGATCATGCGGCGAGTGGATCGACTAACGGTAGATGATGACCAAGGAAGAAATATTATTCATTAGCATTTTTAGGAGATCCACATAACGGTTTGGCTCAATATAAAAAAAAAGTTAATTTCACTCATTCTTTTTCATTTTAATGCTGATACTTTTAGAAATATTAATTTTCGCCAAGTTTATATTCTTCTAAACTTATAATTGCCTCAAATTTATCATTATTTTAAATTTTAATTATTTATTTATTCTATTAATTTATGTAATACAATAGAAATTCTCCATGACTCAATTAATGGTCATGGGTGAAATAGTGCAAGTTTGAACTTTTTAAATAGTATTTAAGCCATTTTGAAATTTTAGAGATTCTTTTTGAAAAATAAGTAAACTTTTGGGAGCATTATAGGAATTTTTCATCTTATAAATTTATGTTATTTTTTTAATATATTTTCAATGTGAAACTTTCTAAATGATAATAATAATCTTCCCTACCTTTTTTTTTTTAAGAGGATCTTCACATACTTTGATATCAATTATTAAAATTGATAAAATCAATATATCTCTATAATGGTATGAAATTGTTTACTTTAAATTTAAATTTATATTTTTTCATATATTTTAAATGTGAGACTTTGATTGTATTTAGATATGACCTTATAAAAGATGGGTCAAGTGGATCACTTAGGCAAATGGTGGAATTCGCAACCCCAGTAACATCAAGAAATTGCAGCTGACTACTATGGGGGGAGAATATTGCCTTGACTTCATTGAGATTCGACTCTTATTTATTTCAATAAATCTGTACGTAGTAACCAATTCAATCATGCTCCCAAGCCGTATTATAGCGTAACATGAATTATAAACTAGTTGTGCTGTCTTGCAATTTTGATTAATGATAAATTATTGAATTTTATATTTTGTTATGGTTTTCATTTTCGTGTGTAATGCTTATAATTACTTCAAATACAACTTATTTATTTGTTTTGATTGGTTGAGGATGGGACTATTATATATATATTCTTAATTTAATTAATTTACTTTTCCTCTCTATTTTAATATTATTTTAACATCGGGCACTTAGGCTCTTGCCTTGGTTCAAGCATTAGGCAATGGGTCGACCTTCTACCTCTTAGAACCGCCTTTTATCACCTTCATTAGGAGAATTAGAAGGATTTTATTGAAGGACCGTTTCTCATAATAAATGTCATATATAAAATAGTAGCATTATAATAATAAAAGTCCTAAATAAAATAATAGCTCTATATAATAAACAATTGGAGCAAATGTAAAGAATTATAAACATAAACAAAAAAATTAAAATGTATTTTGGAAGGCGATTCAAGAAATATGGTTAGTCAATAAATAAATGGAATGAGACATTAGAACATCAGCACCAAATAAATACAAAAATAAAGAGAGGACATATTTTATGAAACTTAAAATATTATTTATTAATTACATTGCATATACAAAATTGAATGAAGAGTTAATATATCCTCACACATTATAAAAAGGATACAAAAAAAAGGTCAATAATTGATTAGTTTCCATATTGTGTAGATATTGAATGGAAGCTATCAAATGTACAATCATCTTCTAAATTATTTAAAAAACAAACTAAATTGCAAGTGTTTATGAGAAAATTTTACATTTCTCTAAAAACTTCATAGAAGTAATTTCATTGATGTATGCTTGTCAAATTCACGTTAATTTCCACACTACCTAAATGCCTTCACGTTTCAGTAAATATATATATAAATATATTTATTACCAAACATATTAAGTTTTTAGTAGTCTCTATCTCTATAACATTTCTCCACATTAATTACGACAAATAATATTAAAAAATTCACATAAATGTTCTAACGCATGCATGGTTCCTTTCTTAGCCTGTCACCTTCTCCGTACGTGGTCTTTATTTATAGCCTTAATTTGCTATCTCCTGACTTGTTTATAAAATCCTCTGGTCGCGAGCTTTCATTTTCCTATACTGGAAATTTTCATGGGGTTTCAAGGTCCGCCTCCATTCCTTCTTCCAACTGAGAGTATGTTTCGACCTTTCGAACAACAGATCAGCCGGCAACCAGAAATCTTGTTTACATCCTCTTCTTCTACATCAGCCTTTCGTCCGACATCGCATTTGCTCGATCAATCTGTCTTGCTCGATATGACGATTTCCGTAGCATCGCTGATGCAGACGTATCAAGAAGAAATGCACCAGTTTCTCCAGTTACAGGTTTGTTAATTTCTTCTTTGTCGAAACAAACTTAATTATTGGCTGATCGATGCTCATTTTTGATTAAGTTTCTGTTGTGAAAATCAGAATCAGAGGCTCGTGCAGACGCTTCTGGAGCAGAGAAATCAGCATGTGGAATCTCTTTTGAATAGTTTTCAGGCAAACGTCGCAGTGCTCCTCAAGGCGAAAGAAGACGAGCTCACGATTGCGATGATGAGACAGAAAGGATTACAAGAGAAGCTGAAGAAGGCCGAGGAGTCCAGAGCGATGTGGGAAAGTATCGCGAGGCAAAATGAGGCACAGATTTTGTCTCTCAGGAGCGTGCTCGCGCAGATACAACAACCTCAGTTCTCCTCTGCGAATTCTGGCGGCGCGTCGATTAGCATCGATTCAAACTCACCGCCGATGGAAGTGAAAAAAGGAATGAAGGCGACGAAGGATGGGGATGACGAGGTCATCATTCCATGCAAGTGTTGTGGTCGTCGCAATGCGTGCCGACTCCTCCTCCCTTGTCGCCATCTTTGTACGTGCAAACAGTGTACAGACTCCCTCACCGCATGCCCTGTTTGCAGTTCTAAAATAACGGTTAGTGCGAAGGTCCTCTTTTGAGGCCGCAGTACGTACGTAGCTGCTGATGAAGAAACAACAACGAATAAACGATCTTTGCTTAGCTTGAAGTTAACAACCTTCATGGTTTCCTTTCCTTCCTGTAGATCTATATCATTGCTGAAGTTGAAATGTATTCTGATTTCGTTCCTCAAACCAGTGTTTCATTGAGATCTCTCTTTTGGTTTTGTTATATGTTATTGTTGGATCAAAGCGTGCAGAGATTGGATTGGATCTGAAAACCATGGGAAAGTAGAAACAACCTAAACAAGTTCTACCTTTTTTGTGATGAGCAGGTTCAGTTTTGGCTTATTTGGCCATCTAAGTTGGATGCTTGTGTGTGGCTGCATTTCTCTGTTCTCTGAGTCTGAGTAAACTGTAGAAGATAAACTGCCTTCTTGTCGGCGGGCAACGGTTTTTGATAATGATTGCTTTGTACTATAATCCTTTTGGCCAAATTACTATAATATTTAATAATATTGGAGCAGTTTTAATAAGTTGAGATAAATTTTGAGCACCCTTAGACATATATAGTTGAGTTGGTTACGACGGAATAAAGTTGTTGAAGTAAGCAAAGATCGAATCTCGATGAAATTGAGACAATGTCCTCCTTCGTCGTGGTCAATTGCAGCTTCTCGATTTACCTCCTCACATATAGTCGTGAGATTGATCGTGTGAGACCGCTGGGGCGTGGCAGATTCCACAAAAGATAAATTTTGAGTAACTAGGATTTATCATTTTTTTGAGTTAAGTTGGAACAGTTTTGACTAAAGTTGGAGTAGTTTTGATTAAAATTGCTTAGAGTAGTTTTGATAATTTTTTTTTCGCATTGTAAAATTGTTAAAGCAATTTTGACCATAAAGAAGGATATTTATGGAATGAAAAGTTAGCATTGACATATTTGAATATTTTTTAATATAGAGAAAATAGAAATAACAATTTAAAAATTAAAAGTAAGAGTTTTAAAAGGTTCCTTAAGAAAATTTGTATTGTTAAAGATAATTATTTCTTTTATTGTAACATCATCGATACTTAACAAAACTAATTATTATTACATTTTATTTTTATTTCTCCAAATTTGATCCTAAATGATAAAAAATTTATTTTACCAGTTCAAGTTACGACTTTAATTACGAGAGGCTAAATCTATTATTAATAGTCCAATAACCCATTATCGTTGTCAAAGTCGTAGTTTTGGTCGTACCTCTTTGCAGTCCCGTCGTGCACTATATGATGGGCAGCTCGGCCGACCGTTGTCTCTCCATCGGCGTTTTAATTTTCTCCGTCTGTTCGTTCGGACCCGTCGTTAGGGTTTCCGTCTCCTTCTCCGACGACGATCGCTTCCTCCTTCTATTCGAGCATTTTCCGATGGCCACGGACAAGAAGATCATCCTATTGAGCTCCGATGGCGACGAGTTTGAAGTGGACGCCGCAGTGGCCATGGTGTCACAGACCATCAAGCTCATGGTCGAGGACAACTGCGCAGAGGGCAGGATCCCCCTCCCCAACGTCACCTCCAGGATCCTTGCCAAAGTCATTGAGTACTGCCAGAAGCACGTCAATGACCACGCCGTGTCTTCCGGTGACGTCGCCAAGCCCGCCATCAAAGAACTCATTTCTTGGGATATCGAATTCCTTAGGATCGACATGGGCACCCTATTCAATCTTATCTTGGTAAGATTCCATATTTCCCTGATCCCTTCCCCCTTTCAAATTTATTCGTTCCCCAATTATCTTTTTTCTCGGTTAACCCTTTTGATTTATTTTGCGGCAAAGGTTGTCGAATTTAGTATTGGGACGAAACCTTTTCATTTACTACATCAAGAATGATCTAGAAATCACCTTCATACAAACTCCTGGCTTATTCTTTGTGATATATCAGTAAATATTAGATTCTTGCTGGATTTATGTTTATTTCTTGGTAAAGGAGAGGGAGAACCTGAGGGCAGTCTTTAAGAAGTAGTGGAATTTCAGATTGGTGTGAAATTATGTATCATGGATTTAAGAAAAGGGGAGACAGAGTAGAACAATGGGAAGCTGAAGTAGGAAAAGTATGGGGACTATGTTCTTTGTCCAAGTCTTTCCCTTTAGCCAAAATTATTCATAAAGTTCTTTGCTTCATACGTGGTTTTGTAGATTTACTTTTATAATCTGTATTCTGTTTGGCCATGCTAATGATAATGTGCCATAAATCATCTTTGATAATGCCATAATTGAATGCTCATTAATTTAAAACAAATTTATTGTTGTTGTTTACAAGCACGATATGTTACTACTCTGTTATCATCAGATGCATGAAATGCTTGATACAAGCATAATTGGCACTGTTAATGTTTTTTTTAAAACTAGAAATCTTCCAACTAATCAATTATCATCTGAAAATTTTCTTTCATAGCATGAGTTTCTTCTGTGCTTTTGCCATCTAAGAGTTGATATAAGCATGAGTTTCTTTGGTAGCATGAAATGGATGAACTCTGAAAGCAAAGAGCGATCGAAGAGATCTCAGACTAGTTAGTTCATTCATCGCTCTTATTGCAGCGGCATTTCTTATGATTTCTGAAGATCTATTTTGTGTTGATAACATGATCTGGTGCATTCAGGCTGCAAACTACTTGCACGTCCAGGGGCTGCTGGATCTGACATGCCAAGCTGTGGCTAACATGATGAAGGGCAAGACTACTGAAGAGCTCCGCAACACATTCAACATCAAGAACGACTTCACCCCTGAGGAAGAGGAAGAGGTTCGAAGGGAGTTTAAGTGGGGCTCCAAGTAACTCTTTGTCGATGCATCTGCTTTGTCCTTTAAACACTAGTCATGTTGGGATTTGGATTCAGTATCCCTTCGAATACCTATGAAAAGATTGACCCTTCTTGCTAGAGATTTGCTTGGGCTTTATATTCTTGGCTTTAAAGCACCAACTATGATGAGCTTTGTGCTTGAGCTCTTTTCATTCACATACCATTTTCAAAAATTTTAAATTATATAAAAAATATTTAAGAAAGTTATTGAATTCATTTTATTTATAGCTAAAAGGTTATTTATTAAATGAATTGACATGATAAATATTCATATTATCATTTAAAATCACTTACTTTGTCATTATGTTAACTAAAGCAATAAAACAAAATGTGTTTGAAAATTCTGAAGGTATTTTAAAAATTTCAAAGTTTAAAAATAATTTTAAAGAAAGATGTAAATTTGGAAGGTTGTGATTAATTTTTTTAGTAATATTTAAAGGCACTTACAGGTTGATTTTTTTTTCTTATAAAAATATATATCTAAAAGATAATTTTTAGAAAAAACAATACACGCTACTGGAATTATATATATTTTTCGGGAATGTAGGAATAATAAATTATGTATATATTTTTAAAAAATTAATCCGTCTTGTCCAATTCTAGGGTTTCAGCCGCCTTATAAATGGTCGAACTAATTGATCCATTTCTCTCGCTGATCTCTTCGAGCGGCGGCTTAATTCGATCGGGAAATGAGTCGTGGCAGCGGAGGGTCGACGGCCGCAGCCGGGAAGGGCGGGAAGAAGAAAGGTTCCACCTTCGTCATCGACTGCGCTAAGCCGGTGGATGACAAGATAATGGACATCGCCTCCCTGGAGAAGTTCCTCCAGGAGCGCATCAAGGTGAACGGAGGCAAGGCCGGTGCCCTTGGTGACGCCGTCACCGTCACCCGTGACAAGAGCAAGATCACTGTCACCTCCGAAGGGCCCTTCTCCAAGCGGTAACGATTATCCACGACTCACTCTATCTCTATGTTAAAGCCCACATCTTGCTCAGGGTGATTTCCGTTTCAACTTGAGTCTCTTAGCTTATTACTTCTTTTGTCTAATATCCTAGTATTCTTACAAAAAAGGATGGTCTTCCGTTTATTAGATTATACTTTAGATGAGCATCTTGTTGAACATGGCTGCAAGGATGATGAGATGGAGAAATTTTACTGCATAATATTCTCACTAATTTTATTCTTGCAGATTTGTTTTTTCCTGATCTGAAGTAGACAGAGTTCACTTTTTTAATAAGTTAGCACAATTGTCATGATTGAAGGAGATAAAGGGATTAAATGCCTTGCATTGCCTGAATGCATTGTTGTAAACAAGCATCGTACGAAGGAACATGGATACTGAGATGTTGTTTATCAAACTTTTAGGCTATTATATGTTGTTTATAGGAACAGGTTAAAGGTCTGCATATTATATTGGATCAAGATTGTGTCTTCAAATGATGCAACACTAAATTTAGACATTAATTCAACGTCCAAGTCTGGGAGTAAAAGTTGTAATTTTTTCCCTGCTTTTGTTTCACATCTTTGATCAAGTGATAGCATGCTTTGGCATATAATATTGACCTGTTTGAGGATAGTTAGTAATTGGCACTTGTCTATACTTTTTATGTAGTTGTACTCTGAGCCAATAGTTGTTGGGTTAATTATCAGGGAATTTCTAGAAACTATGATTTATGCACCATTCTGTTTTTTGGGAGGTACGAAAAGAGGAAAATTAGTGTGAAGATAAAAAATGCAGAGGTGGAAAACATTATCTTGCTATTTAATTTGAAGGATTACAATCAGATAGATATCTATTAATCTTATGCTAGCCATTCCACTGGCATTCAATCCTAGTTGTTGGAGGCTGGCTCATGTGAGATGTAAATTTGCTTAAGGTTGTTGGAGTTCATTTTGTGTGTGGTCAGCAAGTTCAAGATTGTCGATGACCCTATGGATATGAGTGCACAAACACAAAAACTTGATCTTCCCATTTGTTTCCTAGCTTAGATTGGATCGAAAGTTATCCTTTTGTGCACCTCTATCCTCTCAATTTACTCTCCAAGTGAACATCTGGTTTCAATGCATCCTTCACGTCTTCTCTATTAACATTATCTATTCTCCTAATTTTGGTCCCCAATAAGCAGGTCCCAAGTTTTGAGTTTGAATAGATAATCCTGAAGGGGATTGGTTCTCAACACATGTATAACTATGACGACCCAAAGTACTTCAGATTTCTTATCCTATCAGATCTTTTACCGTCTTAGCTATGTACATTTGAGTATTTGATTGACCTGTAGGATTTTGTTACCTTTATATCTCTTGGTGATGCTTAACACAGTTCGCCCAATTCCTATTTCCAGTTTGCGACTCAAGGCAACTTGACTTTTATTGTGCATTGCACATGCACACTGAAAATTGAAAGCAACTTAGTTTGATTGTTACCACTGAAAGGAATTTTGTTTCAGGTAACCTTTTGTTTAGTTCTATGTAAATACAGTATAAGCCTGAATGATAGTTTGGTTGTCAAATTGCATATTTAGTTTGGAAATTTTGTGTTTATGTAAAAAGGCTTCTTGCATCTCTGTCAACTACCTTTCTGATTGTAGATCTCCTTACTCATGGATCAACTTAACTAAACCTTTTTTCATTCGCCTCTGTTATTACAGATACTTGAAGTACCTAACGAAGAAGTTTCTGAAGAAACACAATGTGCGCGATTGGCTGCGAGTCATTGCTTCGAACAAGGACCGCAATGTTTACGAACTCCGGTATTTTAACATTGCAGAGAACGAAGGCGAGGACGAAGATTAATCTGCCATGTTACCTTTCCTCAAGTTTAGAAGGCTTCTTGTTTGGTACTGTTTGTTTAGGCTTAAACTTGAGTAAGCTTATCTTTGAATGAATGCTTATATTTCGATATGACACCTCCATGTGTGAGCTTGTTTAGGTCAAAAATATTCTTTCTGATATTATTTTTGTGGCTTACATCATTGAGTTTGTTGAAGATTTAATTAGTAACTATAAAATATGATAGGAAGAATTAGTAACTCGAAGTTTATCTCAAATTTCAAATATTTATTTTTTAAAATATGTTGTAATTTGATTTTAAATATTTATTTTATTTATTTATATTTAATTTTAAGTTATAATATTTATAAAATCTAAAATTATAAATAATTATTTTAGATAAATTAGTATTTTTATCATAATATATATTAATATTAAGGATAATTAATAATTTAATAATTGAGAGACATAAAGAGTTGAACATGAGCAATGATACATGGTATGAAAATGCAGTATGAAATCTTGACACACATATTGAATGGAGATGGGATTTAAGTTTTGGGTGTATTATGTTGAGATTTGTTGTATTTTCATACAGTCTATTATTTCTTCCTCCACATATCGGTTGAGTCCTAACTCGAAGGCCATAATATCTATAGCCAAATCGAGCTTGACAATATTTATGTTGTCTGTTAGCTGTTTTCGGGATATAGCTGAGTTAGTTAGACCATTTATTGAATATGATCTAACTCCGAGTGACGATGCAGATTCATATCGAGCCATGCCATGAATCGAATACGAACTGTGAATCGAACATCATACTGTCCAACCCGACCGGAAGGCTTGATTGAACTGCTGACCCGGGCACTACTGTCCAAACCGATCCGAAGACCTGATTGAACCGCTGACCCGCGAATCGAACCGGTCGAGCCAAACTATCGAACCGTATCAGATCTCTATCCCCTATTTAACGTACACTGCAAGGTTGGCGGCTCACCCCGATCTCGCCTTCCCTCCCGTTCGTCTGCGCCAAGCGGTGGATTCCGGGGACCTCGCCGCCGTCCAGGAGAAGCATCGGAGACGGCTGCATCGGCTTCCCGATCCATTTCTCTCCCTACTAAGCCTCTGCTAGTTTTCTTGCGGGGGTAGGGTGACAAAATTAGGGTTTAAGCTTTTCGGAAAGGGAAAGGCGCCGGAGTAGGAAATCCATGGGGAATCCGGAGCTGTTGCTCTTCAATTCAATGTCGAAGCAGAAGGAGGTGTTCAGGCCTCTGGTCGAAGGACAAGTCTCCATGTACGTCTGTGGCATCACGCCTTACGATTACAGCCATATTGGTCATGCTCGCGCTTACGTCGCTTTTGACGTCCTCTACAGGTGACTTCATCTCTTTCCTATTTGAGATCTACAATTAAATGACATGCGGCTTTGATTTGTCGGGCCAAAATTAAATGTATGGATTTTTATAAACGTGTAGCGGTTAATCTGATGATGTATTTAGGTGATATTACTACTGTTTAATGCTAGTTTTTGGTTGCCCTCTATTTTTAGCAATGACAACCATTGGAAATGCTACAGCCTTCACTGTTATCTCATGAGATAGTTTCTCATCTTCATATGATAATTTTTTTGTATATTTATATATTTTTGAAGCCTGATCTCTTGTCTTTGTTTGAAAGTGGTTAGCATTGTGTCCGGAGTTTTTGTTTGATAATATGATTTTTAGGTTGTATGTGCTGCTGACAGTTTTTTTTTGGTGATGCAGACTAGTTAGTATCAAAATTATTGGATTCACTTTGATCTAGATTTATTTATTTATAAAAAATGAATCTTTCTTTATGATAATTTTACTTGCACTTTCACATTGTTAAAAATATAGTATTATTTCTAACTAGTAATGATATATAGCCTGCATAGAGTTTAATGGAAGAAAAAGATTCATGTAAGTGATCTCAGAACTAGTTGGAACAAAAATGTTTTGTTGTAATTAATCATGATATTACTTGAGCATTATTTTTGTTGATATTGTTTATTTAAATTTTGGGTTATGTTTTAAAGTGGTTCAAGTTCTATTTTTGTCCAAACTTCTAAGTGACAGTAATAGCAGGTTAGTTAGTATTCAAAATTAATTCTAAATCTGGTTTAGACAAAGCCGACAACTGTTCTAATATACTATTATTTAACAATGGTGTCGTCTCTTGTTTAAGGCGGGCATGCAAAATTTGAAATGAAACTGAGTTCCTTCATGCTATCATTGTGATCATTCTCTCCCCATACCTCTTATGATTTACGTTTTCTTTAAACTTCCTTCTTTAGCACTATACGTTTACAGCTTTATTCTGTCTATTTTGTTCTTGCTTGTACCACATAGCTATAAGCTCAACTGTAAACTCTGTGAATTTGGACTGTTATAAAATTTTGTCACGCATAATACTTACTAGTCAATAACAAGAATAGTGACACATATGTTGCATACATCATACATGCATATTGTACTATACGTACCATTATATCTTTGTCAAATATATGTTCTAACTGGTTATGTTACTTTTATGTCACTAGTATTCTATATAGCTGTGCATTCTGTGCCAATATAACTTGAGTAATGTATCAAATAAAGAATTACATATTACTTTTTCAATTATCAGGTATTTGAAACAGTTGGGTTATGATGTCAAATATGTGCGCAACTTCACTGATATTGATGACAAGGTCAGATGTTTCTTGCATTTTCTAGTAATTAGTAAATCTCACTTTTGTGATGTATTGGAGATGTAGAAAATAGCAGATCTGTATGGTTTTTGTCTTTTTTGATACAATGAGAAGAAATGAAATTTAAACAATGACAAGGTACATTGTTATTAGTTATATATCCACTGTCGTTCCGTGTTCCTTTAATTTGTAATTTCACAGCTAAATTCTTTTATCGAAGAAAACTATTGCAATAGAACTTCTCTCTCCCTCTAAATTTATTTCCTTCAATTTGGTGAACTGTTTAAATTTTCTTCACCCTCTATATTATATATTTTACAAGGCAATGACAATTGTTGATATTAAGTACTTGCAGAGTAGCAAAAAATTTGTTTGAATGATATTGGAGAATAGGTGCTTCTGTAATTGATTCAGTAATTTTATTATCTGAATCATACACTCTTTAAGGGTTAGGAATGCCCAAAGTCCATATTATCCACTTTACCAACAAATTCTTTTGGTTAATGTGAAGATAACACTCTCTTTTAATAATGGCAGTAGATCTCATTGATTAGAGAGATAAATTAGAAGCAGTGATTAACAAAACAATAATCAGAAACTGTTAATTACCTTACAGTTGATTCATGCACTTTGTTGTGTGCGATGCAATGCACTAGAATCAATTTAAACTAACTTAGACAATTGCATTTTTAGATAGTTTTCGCTCTATTTAAGTGGGATATATATATATTTGGAAAATCATGTTGCATGCATGTTAATTACAACTTCAACAGGGTCTCTGAGGCTTGTTGCATTCTACTATGTTTTACACTATGACATGTAATTACTTAATAGAGTTAATTCCATAATCTGAATCCCTACGTTCTATATAAATTTAGTAATTTTATTAACAGCTAGTGATACACTTACGTTTTATCAAATGGTTAAACTTGTAAAGTAAGAAATTAAAGCAATATTCAATTTTTTTTCCAATTTAGATTGATTTCCAAAGTTGTTTATCGTCTGCTTCTACTATATTAGTCGACTTTGTCAAGAACTCTATTCAATTTGCAGATTCTTCCATGTGATGTTTTGGCGGTGTATCAGTTATGTGTCAACTATTTTGAACTTTTTTATTTTGCAGATAATTAAAAGAGCAAATGAATCAGGGGAGGATCCATTAAGTTTGAGCAATAGGTTTTCTGAAGCATTTTTGCATGATACATCCGAACTCAATTGTATGCCTCCAACTCATCAACCACGTGTTTCTGATCACATAGAACAGATAAAAGATTTGATAACCAAGGTAGAATTTTTGTACTGTATGCAATCACTTAGGACGTCTTGAAATTAATGTATAAGTTCCCTCATCTGTTATGTCATTTATGGTTTTGTTTGATTCTCTTGTTAACCAAAATTGACGAATAATTTTATGTTCTATTTTTCCAACTTATCTTAGCAGAGGTCTATCCATCCAATTGCAATTAACCTGTGACAAGTTGTACGCCTATTCTATTCTTAAACCACTTGAAACACCTTATCATTTCTTCCTCTCTAGTATTAACAAGATCCTCAATCCACTAGTTTGATGATGATGATCAATCCACTAGCTTGACCTGGCACATGCTCCCTCTTTGGTACCCATCTTGTCTCGTATTAACATTATATAATTTTTACTTGGGGAACCCAGGTATCTGGTTCATGCAACCAAGAAGCTGATATGCGTTATACAACTAGCAGTTTATTTATTGGATTCTTTTGTATTTATGTATAGCTTTACCAGAATAATATAGATAGAAGAGGTAATCAATCTCAAGAGGTTATCATAATGATGTTGTTTGTCTGCTATACTGTTTCTGTACGAATGTTTTCAATATAAAATGGTTTTGCAATGTGTTAGGCATTTACAAGGTGATTTTGTTTAATTAGAAGGATCTATGCTCGATCACATTGATTGCTACTTATTATTGTATTATTTGGAAGATTAGCTTGATTAAACATGGCGGTAAAGCAGTATCATTCTTTTTCCATTTCTTCACAAGAATCCTACTGGATTCCATAAACTAAATATATGTTCATTGTTTATATTTATCAACCTTACAGTGTATTTAAGGGCTTGTAGTTTGTTCAACAATTTAAAATTATTGCCATGTAAGTCATGATACTTCCATCTGATTGTGCGTTTCTAGGACAACTACTTTTTGTCTTATTCAATAATTTAGTTTCCTAATTTTGGATAGATAAAGTTGATATTTATTGGCAGATAATGGAGAATGGATGTGCTTATACTATAGAAGGAGATGTTTACTTTGCAATTGATAATTTCCCTGATTATTGCCAACTATCTGGGCGAAAGCTTGATGATAATCGTGCTGGTGGAGGCGGAAGAGTTTCTGTTGATTTAAGAAAGAAAAATCCAGCAGATTTTGCACTATGGAAGGTTAGACAATGCCATTTACCATTTTCCACACTTTTTGTAAACATGGCTTTTGCTTATCCATGTCCAAATTTGTCTGATTTTTAGGCCGCTAAGCCTGGTGAGCCAAGCTGGGATAGTCCTTGGGGTCCTGGCAGACCGGGATGGCATATCGAATGCAGTGCCATGAGTTCACAATATTTAGGTACTGCTTTCGATATTCATGGTGGAGGAAAGGATTTGATTTTTCCTCATCATGAGAATGAGCTTGCCCAGAGCAAAGCTGCGTGCCCAGAATTCAAAATAAGCCATTGGATGCATAATGGCTTTGTGAACAAGGATAATCAGAAAATGTCAAAGTCAGACGACAATTTCTTTACTATTCGAGATGTAAGTGCTGACGCTAGCATCCAGTATGTTGGTTCTCTTTATATTTTTTTTATATTAATAGTTTTTTCCTTTGATTCATAGTAATCGTAAGATTTATATTGCAGATTATTGCTAAATACCATCCACTGGCTTTGAGGTTTTTCTTGATGCGCACGCATTACCGTGCTGATGTAAATTACTCTGATATAGCACTTGAAAATGCATCAGATCGGGTCTTCTATATTTATCAGGTTACTGTTGCTCACTTTTATATTCACAATGTCCTGGTTTCCATATATTAACTGTTCAAAGATCCGTTCCACTAACATCACATCCTTTCTGCATTTTCCATATTTTAGACTCTTGACGACTGCAAACAGGGTCTTTCTCGATTCCGCGAAGAGGAACTCAAGGGCCAAATCCCAGCTAAGGTCAAAGAATCAATCGACAAATTCCATTCAAGTTTCATAGAATCTATGTCAGACGATCTTCACACTACTGCTGTATTAGATGATCTTATGGAGCCACTTAAGGCGATAAATAGTAACTTGAAGCAACTAAAGGTATCTCCCTCTGCCTCTCCCTCGCATTTTATTTTCACACTTGCAGAGACAGTAAAAACAGAATGCTTCTGTTGTATCTTATTGCACTAACCCTTTCCTATGCTACATTTTGAAGGGTAAGAAACCGCCGAAGCCGGTTATTCTGTCTCTTCTCGCACTAGAGAAAGAAGTCAGAGATGTTCTTGGCATTCTGGGACTCTTGGGCGCTTCTTGCTCTGAGGTACCTGTGAACTTTCCGCCGCGACTTCAATTGCTTGCAGTTTCAACAGATAAATAAACATTTCCACGTTTCCACAGATTCTTCAACAACTTAAAGATAAAGCTCTGGTTAGAGCCGGGTTAACCGAGGAACAAGTACAGCAGCTGATCGAGGAAAGGAACTTAGCGAGGAAAAACAAGGAGTACGCGATCTCGGACAAGATCAGAAAAGAGCTTTCTGGTAAGGGCATTGCCCTAATGGATGAAGCAAATGGGACCATATGGAGACCGTGCGAGCCAGAGAAAGATGCAGCCGAATTGGTCTCTAATTGCAGTATCGAAAGCTGACATTAGTCGACTGTCAATTCCATATTTATGATTTGTATGAATTTTGATCACAAGTCTACTTAAATTTTATGATTAACTTGTAACAATATTAGTTGCTTGTATTCTGAAAACAACTTCAATGTTAAGTGACAGCGACAGTTTTATGCGTATTATTATTTTTTTCTTTGCATTGTGCTGAAATGAGTTTACTATAATATTAGTATTTTTTTAGATTGAAAAATAAATATTAGGTATCATAATAATTAATTTCTAAAGTTGAATAAAGATGTGTGTTTTTTTAAATAATTTTATAGATAATTTAAAGTTTTCATATTTGAGATTTAAGTTTCCTAATATTATTTACTTATTTTAATATTTTGGTTTCAGATATTTAATTGATTGTTGCTTATATTTCTTCCTTGTTTAGAAAAATGAAAATTTCTTATTTAGGAAGTAATGTAAATAATTTTATACACTATTAACAGCTCATACAGCAGGTCACAAGTAATTATTCAAAATGTTCTTATTTTTTTTATTTGAAAGTGTCTTTTTTATTTAATAAATTACGCATGATCTCTTATTCCTAAAATATTCTCAATCCTTTTCGCCCTTAAAAGAAATTATTTTTTGATTAAAAAATGTAAGTGTTTTCCTAAAGTTATATAATATTTTTGACATTTGACTAATTAAAATTTAGTTTCGTGGGAAAATAAAAAATAATATTATGTAAATTTTAAACTATAAATACTTACAATTGTTATTACACAAAGTATGGAAAATAATAATACAAATTAAGTTTGGATTAAATTTTAGATACTCAACTAAGTGTCCATTATTATTTTTTATATTAGATGATGATCTATTTATCTATCAGATAAATCTAAACCATAACGTTTCAAAATTAATCTCTAAAATATTCATCTATAATAAAATTTAAATTCTGATCTTCTTTTACCATTACACTACATCTCCTATAATAATTTCTATTAAATTTTGATTGATTATATATATATATATTTAAAAATCATATTAAAAACTCATAAATGCATTATAATTATTATTTATATTTTCAACCCTTAACTAATTTGGCCAATTTAATTTCATATAAGGTTAAGGGTACTCTAGCGAAGAGGGTCTTAATGAACAATTTATGAAAATTAGATCCTTTTAGGATAAAAGCACGAAAGAAAAGGCTTTTTGTGCAATTGCACAATTATAATTTATTTAAAAAATTCATTATCATTTTATTTTTTTTCTCGTATAAATTGTAGTTTAGGTAATGAGAAGCCACGGATCGGAAGAGAAGATCTTTTGACCTAAACTGGTCGGTTGGGTTCGCCACATTCCGAAGAGGCGCGATCGAGTGCTCGTCGCGATGGCGCAGGAGAAAGAATAACAAGAAGAAGGGATTCGAGCCTTCGAGCAAGCGTCGTCCTCCTCCTCCTCCTCGACCGACGTCGACAGGAGAGGCGGAAGAGCTTCTGTCTCTCCAACCATGTTCGAGGGCATGGTGAGCCAGGTGCTCTCTGGCTACCTTGGCCGATTCGTCAAAGACATCCAGAAGGATCAACTGAAGATTGGCATCTGGAATGGTAAAACCGTCGCTTTCACTTTCTTTCTTCCTCGAATCTCAAATCATTTGGCTTCCAACAGAAGGTTTTCAAATTTCCTTTTTTTTTCTTTACTGAATCACATTTAACTCCTGTTGCTCCGAACTTGATGGTTTCGCCGTATTTGTTTCTAAATGGCGCCCGTGTAGCACACTAATGTTGCAGCTGGTCACTTGATTGTCTTGTGAGGCGCCATAGGCTGCCGTACATAGGAGTTGCTCCAAGATTTTGAAAAGGAAAATAAAATAAAAATTGTGTAAAAAGAACGCGGGAACACTCATCTCGTTTTATTTTCTCGGGATAAATATTTTGGAACAAAGAATCTATCTTTAATTACTGTTCTTGACGATAAACAATTTAATATGCTTTTTGCACCTATATTTAGTACCATCTTCGATGATTATTCTGACAAAGAAATCACAAATTCAGCCCTGAATTTCTTACTAGGCTAATATTGGGTGCTCCAATCATCATCTAGTTTTGGGAATTCAATACTTCAGTCAAAAAACCATGAGGGCATAATTTTGTACAACGTAAACATGTGTGTTATGGCACAAGTTGGTCGTTTCAGATGGTCCAAAAATGATAGTATCTAATTTTGGGAATTCAATAATTCAGTCAAAAATCATGCGGGCATAATTGTTGTACAATGTAATCACGATATCTTATGGTTGTTGGTTTCAGATGGTTCAAAATGATGTGGGGAGCTAGGATGTAGAGTCAAGATTTTATTATTATGTTAAGCAATGGTTAGTGTTTGTTTTGCACTTAATAAATATAACACTCCTTGTGTCTTCTTGTGGGTTCTAATTTTAGCAGCTTATATTTCAAGGGACTGCGATTGTAATTTTTTTTTTGAGGGAGAGTAGCATGATTCTTTAGGGAGACATAACAGCAGTATCTTTTAGCATGCAAGCAATATACTACAGTAGAGTTCTTATGTCCATTGCTTGTGCCAATATTTCACAAAGATTTAGGATTAATGTGAATTTGCCACCTTGTTAATTTTCATTGCTTTGTCTTTTTTTTTTCAGAAGAAATACTGTTGGAGAAAGTGGAACTAATACTTGAAGCCTTTGACTATTTGCAATTGCCTTTTGCATTGAAAGATGGTACATTGCTTTCTTGTTTTTTCTTGTCATTTCCCCCTTTTTTTGTTATTCGGCATTCTAACACATTTTGTCAGGAAAGTTTGTCTGCTCATTTCTCCACATATGTGCCTGATCCTATTTAAAGTTTTCTTTTTTCACTCTGATAGTTGCTTGTCTTAATTCTTCATTATCTAGTTTACCATCCAGTAACTTATGTTTACATTCCTACTTGAGATATTGTATCACTGAATTCTATATATATTCCATATTTTCTGAATTGTGTTGTGAAGATTTTAGAGTCATCTAAAGTGGATGACTCACCATATAAAAGAGAATCCTAGAGGAACCATGACATATATCCTACCCCTGCTGCCTGTAAGTAGTCTCCATTGCATGTAGGCTTTCCTCAGAGATTGGCAGTTAGACTTGTTAAATGTGTTGCTGATGATCTGTGTTCCTGTTCCTTCTTCCACTACAGCATCCATACTGCATTTAACAACATATCTTTTTGAAGGATGGGATATGACTCATGCTAGATGATGCAACTCTTTCTTTTGCTCTTCACCCTGGAAGTTTAACTGTTATCTGCTAGTCAGATGTCCTCGATGTCATTTCCACACCTTGTATTTGTCATGGCAGACTGCTTTGATGCACACCTGTTGAACTTTGCTAATTGCTTTTCTCATGCTGCTTGAACCTTGAAAACTTATTCAACATCATGTGAAACCTTTAAACATGCCAGTGGGCTAGATGACCATTGGCAAGATGTTAATGCTGCCATTTCAAGCAATATGGTCACAATGGATTCTCTTAAGAGAATGGAAAATGGATGATCTGCAGAATTTTTAATTAGTGAGAAGAAAAAGAGAATGCTCCACGAGGAGAGAGCTCAGCCAAGTGATAGTTATAACAGCTATTGGAGCCAAGGTGCAGAAATTCTCTTTTGTTGACATAAAGCTCACAATGAAGCAAACAAGCCCTCAATGCAGCAAGTCGATACTGCCCACTAATTAAAACACTCAGAGCGCAAGTGGATCTCTTGAAATTGGGTATTTTGGCAACTAATTACGGAATGCAACAACAAACTAGTATGTACAAGGAATACAAAGCTCACTCTCATTTGTACCAACTCATATAAGATTTTGAATGCTTGCTAGTAATACTTTTTATTCATCAAAAATTCATTATCTAACTTGCAAAATTATAAAACTGACTATGCTGGTTCCTAGTCCGAATGAAAAGGTTGAGAGTTGCATTAAGCCTAAATGTCAACGCCAGAAATTGTGTAAACCTATGAACCTGAAGACCATTTTCACAAAGCTTAGGCTGTCACTTGCCCATAAATGACATAGATTAGATGATGTGATCTTACATAGAGCTATGGAGCCATAAGATTTGTGTAGCTGCTCCATGGTTTTAAATTTCTTGCCGTACCAGACGAAACGTGTGAAATATTTCGTTCTGCTCGTCGACCGGCATTGGTACGCTAGGTACGAGGCCTATGGCCGTGATGGAGGGGTTGCGCGATCGTGGCGAAGG
Organism: Curcuma longa; assembly: GCF_044706935.1. Classification (NCBI taxonomy): domain Eukaryota; kingdom Viridiplantae; phylum Streptophyta; class Magnoliopsida; order Zingiberales; family Zingiberaceae; genus Curcuma; species Curcuma longa. The sequence continues at coordinate 737,527 of NW_027435599.1, read as the reverse complement.
ATCGCACGACCCTGTCGGATGTGGAGGGGTCGTGCGATCCTGTCGGCCGTGACGGAGGGGCCGTGATAGAGGGGTTGCGTGACCCTGTGGCGCAGGGTGTCATGAGACGCGGGGGTTGGATTTTTTTTTAATTAAAAGTTATGTTAATAAACTAAATCAACTCCTAGCTATGATAGCGATAATCTAAATATGTTTAATTAAACCCCAATAAAATTATCTCATTAATTATATATTTTATTTATTTTAATTTAAAAAATATATAATAAAATTTTATTTATTTATTTATTATGATTCCATATTTTTTTTCCTTTTTTTAAAAAATTTATCATTATTTTTTATTTTTAAAATGTTTATGTTAAATATTTTATTTTTAATTAATATATTTTATATTTAAAAAATACCGAAACCATATCGACATAGCATGATACGGTATTGAAACCGTATCGTTCCGGCCATAGACCGAAACTCCGATATGGCTCGAGATTTTAAACCATGAGCTGCCCTCAAATAGTTACAACAAATAACTTTATTTTTATGATGATGAATTTGTAAAACTTGCAGAGTGGTTTTTCTCTTGCATAATTTAAAGTATGTCCTGATTCCAGAGGCACCATTGTCAAGATGGCAGCAGCCTAAGAGGGGTTGGAATAGTTAGTCAAAACAAAAGAGAGAGAAGGATTAAAGAAATTTATTTTTAGTGGAAGCTATCCTGCAACATTCTAATTGAATGAGGTAATCCTGTTCTAGTTGAGCCACTCTCAAGTGCATTTTCTGGTTACCACAGGTTGATTATAGTTATGTTGATTTTCTGTTCAAGAGAAGGTCAAAATATCTGCAAACACAAGACTCTTGTGATTAAAGAAAGGAACACTTCAAATGTTCCAAAATGGCTTGCAGATTTGTAAGTATCTTGAGGCTGAGGGACAGTATCAGTGTGCATTGTAGGTTCTGACGCAGGAGAATGTCGAGTATGCCAGTATAACTTTGAGATATCTCTAAGGTTCTTGATAGTGGGTTGTTTAATTGTCCTAAAACAATTAATTGCTATTAGCTACTGAAGACAACCATATTTATACTGTGGCTCATGTTTCAACTTTAAACCATCAACTGTCAACTATTTTAGTGCATGGTCCATTATCGAAGAGGTGACAACTGTTTCTCTTGAGCTTTGTGCCAGCAGCTTAAGTGTGTAGCATGGCCTAATGCCTGTTTCACTGTCTTTATTGATTTAGCTACATCAAGACCATAAGTATTTGCCCTTATTGTTTATATTGCAATTTACAAGAAGCTACATCATCAATGCACTATATTTATTCTGTTTTTAAATTGATTGAGTCTATATTCTTAAATTTTGTTTTATATGTGTGGGATATTAGCTTACTTTTTTATATTCTGTATGATTGAGTCCATAGTCTTAGCTTCTGTTTATGTGTGTGTGTGTGTCTCGCATAAACACCACATATAGACTTGCTTTTCATTATTTTGATATTAAACTAGAGTTAATTGTGTTTACTATGAGGTTCCTGTTGTTTGTAGGTGATGATTACATACATGCTTGAGAATTTTGTGCTAACTTAATTTTGATATCACAGGGAGGGTCGGAAAATTGAGCATTAAAATACCTTGGAAAAAGCTTGGATGGGATCCTATCATAATTGTTTTGGAGAACATATTTATATGTGCTTGTCAGCGGGAAGATAGTGAGGTATCCATATAATCCAGATTCAAAATAAGATCTTCATTCTAGCACTGATCAATAGCCAAAATATATAGTGCGTAGGATTCTGAAAAATGATGTGCAAATTTGGCTAGGAAGCATATATCCTTACACTTATTAGATCAATTTCCAATAAGGAATCTCTTTCCTTCACATTATTGTGATTCTTTTTATTTTAGTTAAACTAAAATCAGAGAGGTCATGTTGATTAAACAGAAAAGAATAAGTTTTATTGAACTAATAATTCAATTTAGTATGTGAGATTCAATTGTGGTATGAATCAATGTAGCTGCTCCTAAATAGTTGGGACTCATGGGGTGCTATTGTTGATCTTCTTGTTGTTATTAGTATTACTATAAGGAACTTATTGAAGATTTTAAGTACTATGCAACCACTCATGCCATATTCGATACTGTAAAAAGCTGCACATGTATACTTAGTGAGGGCTCTTGTTAAAACAATGCTTCCTTTTTGAAAGTCTAATTTAAATTTCTCTGTTTCTATTGGGAATTCAAATTATTTATTTATTTATTTTTCAGTTGTTTTGTAATTCCCATGGTTTGCATATGTTAAACATGATTTTATTTCTTTTATAGTGGAGTTCACATTCAGTAGACAAAAGAGAGTTGGCTGGGAAAATGGCAAAACTTGATGCTATAGAACTAACAAAGTTGTCAAGACGAGTCTCTGGTGAGTATGCCAAGGTATCATTAGTATTTGTCATCAATAAGATAATATTAGTTCTGGTTATCCAACATCTGCTTTAGGTTTTGGTTTAAACGGGTGTTGTTTTAGCTCTTTGGGCTTCACTATTGCTATAATCTGGTAAGTCCTAATGGATTTTGTGTGTTGCACATGTTCTGCCGCAATATTGCAGTATCATGGAATTTGTGTGTTCTTCTATATGTAAATTGTCAATGTGGTTGGTGTGCAAAAACATTTTTTTCCCAATCTATTGTTTTTTGCATGCCTACTTAAGGCTGATGATCTGAACATAATTCTTTGGTGGTCTATGATATCACTTTTATATCCAGTTGCCACATTTTTGAGACAATCTTTCCATTTGTTATTTTTGACTTATCCTAAATGATCGAGTCCCTACTAAGGGCTACTTAGTATTTGCATTTGCTTCTTGCTATGGCAACATAAGTTGATCTGAAGCTTCATGCAATGGGCCTACTTAACTTTTAATGATGCAACTTCTTTTTCATTCTCCAATATTGCTAGTTTGTTGAGTAAATCTTCCACAGGAATTGTTTTCCCTTGCATTTACATTCTTGTTTGCAAACCATTTTGTGGCTACGATTGTTGCTTATGCCGTTTGCAATTAATTTTTTTATCTTCATTTTTCCTTCCAGATGATCAGGCTGGTCAGTCTTTTTTTTCTTACATATCTGCTAAGGTAAGCCCATTCAACCAGCTCACAGTTTACACTCTTCCTTTTCTTTGACTAGTTTGTTATTTATTAAGATCAAACTAAATTACTAATATTTACATTCCTGTATATCCTAGTGCAGATTTTGGACAACATCCAAGTTTCAATCAAGAATGTCCATATTGTTTATATGGACACACATATAGATCAGGTGGGAAATTCCACGTTTTTTATCTGTCATATATTTGTTGTCCTGTTTCATTTTATATTTCAATTTGTTGATTATTTCATTCTTTCTACTTTTACTACGACATGAATTGACAGTTGTAATCTTCTAATACTGTATCATTCAATCCTTGTTAGGTATTTCTTTATAGCCTGGATTTTGATTAACATGACAAATCTAATCCTTCATTTGGATTATGTTAAGTTCTTATCCTGTGGGCCAACATGTCACATCATCTCTTGGCTAAAATAAATGCAGATTGAGTATGTAGCTTAACTAAGAGTTATACGATAACAACTAATTCTTTGTCCTACTAAGTGGGGTTGACTATATGAATCCTTGTATGCTATTGGGCTCGATCCCTTATTATATTATTATCATCTATATTTAAATTATCATCTATATTTAAATGAATTTTATCTTATTTTATCATTACTAACAAAGTATTTTTTGATTTTCCTCTTTCTTGATTAATGTGTGTATTTGTCACAGTCTCACAATACCAAACTAGGGTATTTATTGGTCTCTTAAGTACATATTTATATCATCTTAAATGTGTCTCTTAGTATTTCTTGCTAAGATTCAAGCTTAACATTCACTTCTTCACGTGTCTCATCGACCAAAACAATATCATCTGCAAACAACATACACCATAGTAACTCATCTTTAATATGTCCAGTGAGTTCTAACTAAGACATATTAAATCAAATTGATACGTGCTATTACAGTTCTGTCGATATCCATTGATTAGTTTAGTCTAAAAATATTCATATCTTGGCCATTATGTTACTGCAGAAGTTGCCACTTATTGCACGTTATTTGCTGATTAAATCATAAGCTAAATAATTTAAGGTTTTGTTATATCAGCCAATTAGGTCCTGTTTTTCCATGACTTTCCTAGATAGTTGCAAAATATGATGCAAGTGTGAATAACTACAATGTTTAGGGAATTTCTTTCACAACCTTTTCATGTTATTCATGATAGAAAAAAATGCTCTTCGTGTGTTTAGTTGTAGCCTTGGTAATTGATAAAACAATAATAGACTAAGTATGAACAAGAAACAGAATAAATAGTTATACAAGTTGGATTGATTTGAATTAAAATTGCGAGAGACTGAAGAAAACTAAATACTCGAGAAATAAAAATAGCCCAACTACGTGGTCACACAAAGCACGATGACTGTATAAGATCTATGTAGCCGGTCCAAAATAATTGCAATAAATATTGTTGCAACTTAGTTTCAAATTAATAAATATGAATTTACTTGGATTCATCAAATGATGTAACATTGATGCTACTTTTTCACGAATGTGCACAAAACTTCACTTTGTAGTTGACTGTGCGATATGGTTTCAACTATTTTCTAAACAATTACATTCTGAAGCCTATGTAGTAGGTGCTTCTATGTAGCGGTCGAATCTAATGGTATTGATAAAGTATACAACAACAACAATAACAACAACCAAACCTTTATCCTATGACTATGGATCATTTTATGCCATTGGGCTTCATTCCCTATTATTTTGTCATCTATATTTAATGAATTTAATTCTATTCTATCGTTGCTAATTAAGTTTTGTTTAGTTTTCCTATTCCTCGATTAATGTGCTTATATATCATGGTCTCACGTCGTCTAACTGGAGCATTTATTGGTCTCCCAAGTTGATGGTATTGATAAAGTATACTTTCTACAATTATATTAACCAGTGGCTTTTTACTAAAGATTAGCTGCAAATTAGTACATTCTGTTGGAGCCTCGATTAGTTTTGATGTGATCAACCAAGTTAGGTTATGTCCTGTGTGTTCTGATCCCTCTGCTAAGTGTGTAGTAACTTAGGTACGGAGGAAGTCGAGTGTAAGACGCAGCGGACGAGAAGGATGGCACGGGGAAGTGAGCCGATGGGCTCGGTGCATCCGGGCAAAAGGCGGAAGAGTACACCGGTGGAGCGAGAATGACGTGCGCGACGTCCGAGGGATGAGAAGCCGGAAGGAAGTACGCTCGAGGGGGAAAAGATCGGAGTCGGGTGATGATTTTACCCAAAAATGTCTAATAAAAGTCAAACATATTGACTTTGACCGTTGACTTTGACCAAAGTATAAGACTTAGACTTGGACCTTTTGAATGTTTATCTTTTATCATATAAAAGATAAATACTTAATTTTTATTAAGGATAATTCTTTTTATCTTTTATTAAAGATAAAGTTTATCCTTATTTAATCAACGGCTACGATCAAAGTCTATCTCCGATCAATGGCTAGGATCGCATCAACGGATCAACGGCCAAGAGAAAGTTCATCTATGATTAACTATCCAGATCTATTCTATTGGGCTATAAATAAAACTTAGAGTTTTAGAAGTTATATCATCAATTACTTTGTAATTTTGTCTTTAAGTCTTTGTGTTACAACTGTAAAGACTTCTCCACCTAAAGGAGTTCTGATTGTGCGTTAACCGCCTTGGAAGCAACGATCCAGTTGCAACCAAGTTTCTTTTTTTAAAAGACGAGTGCTATTCTTCTTAACTGTCTATTCACCTCCCTCTAGCCGGTCCAACTCGATCCTACACATTCTTCTTCCTCATCATCTGTACAAGGATGAGAGATTTGTTATTTTGACAGCCTTGAAGGCAGGTTCATGTGGTTGGACAATTAACACAGAAGTAAGATTGGCTGAAATATTCAAGTTCCACAAAATCAGTGGTTTTAAAATTGGCTGTTCCAACCAATATGTATATTGGCATGTGGATCATTGAACTAGCCCCCCGGGCATAGTGCAGTGACAAGACGTTCAACAGATTAACCAAACATTTACAGTTCGAATCCCAGCTACGGCGCACTACAAAGACATTTTTCCTCTATTGGGATGAAAAATCTGAGACGTTGGTGGCTGAGTGAGGAGCCGCTTGCGCTTTCGGATTTACCCCGTGGGCGAACTAGGGGAAGGCTGCCTACCTCCATGATTAGTTGGGTTTGGATATTTGGATTATCAAAAAAAAAGTGGATTATCAAACTAAAATTTCTGTGGAATGATGAAACCAGCAAATATTAGAGATAAAAAGAGAAAGAAGAGTTTGAAAAGAGTTTTGATTGATAGTGCTGTCATGATTAAATGAGAGTTGGGAGGTGAATAAACCTATACCAGCATCCAACAGTAAATAAAAAGAGACCAAATTACCTGATGGCATTTAGTTCAGGTCCATTCATGCTAAGACCACTCAAAATTGGATATTTCATCGTGCTTGGTCAGATTGGCAAGTATTCCTTGTGTTTGGCGAGAATGTTCCAGATTCCCAACCTTCACTGAACAATTTTCATTATAACTTTGGCAACAAGAGCTGCATTGGCCAGGAGACTCATGCACTATATTGCTCTTTTGATGTATATACAATGATCAAGATTTGGACTCATTTAGATGCATAGGCATCCATATGCATTTTACTTCTGCCCACTTTTTAGGCATTTATCCTTTAGGGTGACTTAAAAGTGTTGTGCCCCTATTTAGGCCTCCATTCATTCATTCTTTGCTTTTACTCCAATATTTCCCAACTATTTGACTTAATTATATGGATCATATCCTAACATTAAACTTTAAGTTAGACCATGATGCTGGTATTCTCAAGTCATTTTAATCAGCTTTAATTTTATTGCACCTTTTTAATCTCTCTATGTTTTCACACTCTGTCTTTGATTGACGCAATTCATATAATTTTGGAATTTATCATTCATTGACGCAATTCATATAATTTTGGAATTTATCATTCATCTTTGCAGATGTTCAAGCTGTCTTAAGTTAATTTCTCATTTATTTTCAATTGGAGTTACAAGTAACTATTATTGAATAATAACACTTATTTTATTTCCTGTTAGACTGATGATCTGTCCACTCTGATTATCTTTGCTATACAAATTTTTTACATATTGTTTCTTATTTGGCCAATAGCCCAATTACATATTTTCTCTAAAGCGGATTTTGCCCTTTAACTACCCTATTTTTCATCCTGTCAATCTATGTACCTAGTTTAAAATCATTGGATTACAAAGCTTGTCCATAATTCAATTGTTGAATATGTTCCAATTAAATTCTCATCAATTAACACAATTTTATGAACAAGTAATATAGACCAAAGAAATTTATCTTGACTATGGCTGATAAGTCCATCCAGTAATAAAATGAAAAGACTTAAAGATTACCTAGATGTTGACCTACAATTATAGGAAAATTATTGGTTGCACGCTCGGTTATTTTAACATTGTTAACTTATTCAATACTGTTCTTTTGTAAAATATGCTATAATACTTATGTAGAAATTCTTTCATTAGCTTTTAAGTCAATGAAAATGTTTTACATGCTTGGGCAATTAACATTGATATTACCAATATATTACTTTTGAAAAATTCTCTTTACCAGTCAACTTGATGTGTGATATTTGCATCAAGTATAAATGCTTTACATATTTGGTTGTTGACCAATCAATTCTGTGTTGTGTTTCCTTCAGTAGTGTTGCAATTGAGTGGACTAAATAGTAGCATTTCTAATTAATTTTGCCAGGAGTCTTTTATATTTGGCTTGAAACTCTCTAGTCTGATTCTATCAACAGACACCGGGAAGCAGAATTTTACTGGGTAAATCTTTAATCCCATTGAAACCTGAAAATTACTCTTTTTTATATTTTCACTTGCAGATATTTTGAAAACCTTTAAGTTACCTTCCATGACTGTGAGTAGTTTCACCGACTCAAAAGCATTTTCATTTTACTCGATGAACAGTATGATAGTATTGGTTAATGTAGCTTGGAAGTGCATGCCATGCCACACTTTGGTGCCCAATTTTTTAGCATGTGTAGAGAGGTACACTCTGACATTTAAGATAGAGGAGCACACCTGTGTGTTTCCTTGTCCATTAGCCTGGAAACTTTGAATCACACCCTTCGCCATGTGGGAATCTCTTTAGTACTCGGGACTGATGGAACCTTTGACACAATACCACAAAACAATCTCTCTGCCATCTTTTTACATACCATAAGAATCAAACAGAGTGAAAAATTCACATTAAAATTAACAATTGTTAATCATATCCTCAACATACATGTGTGACTGTTATTAGAACCACAGAATCTGTATACTGAAAACTGAACTAAGTATCCAAGAAGAGGGTTAGTAGGAAAACTGTGTGGGAGGTGCATATATCTTACTTACTGATCATGGAAGAAATGAAACTGCAAATTCATACCAAATGACTAGATCAAACTACCATATGCTTCCAAATTTGTAAGCTTTAACATATGCACTATGTTGAATTTGTAATCTAACCATCGCTAGCTTGAAGTGCTCAGACACAAATCGTAAATTATGTAGTGACTATCACCCATTTAGTACCTCATGCAGCCTAAAATATATGGCTTCTTAAATGTCATACATTAAGCAAGAGCATATTGTGGATATGTGAACTTATCTTTGCACTCTCAATATTACTATTAAGAGTGGTACATGACGTAGTTAGAGTCTAAAAAAAGAATTTATATTATTTTAATTTTTATAAAAAACATTTAGATTCATTTATGGAATATTTTTACAAAGAATTGGTCACATTGCTTATCTCTAAAAATCATTAGAATCCCTACAAATTTAATGATCCTTCTCTTTATTAATATTTTTCCCTTTCAGTGAGTCAACTTGTTCTAAATATTGCATCAATCGGTATCAGAACTAAGAAATTCATTTGACTTCAAACGTGAGTTCATGTTTCATCAACACAAACTGTGCAACCCACTGGTTCGACACTAAACAAAATGAGCCATCAAAAAGCTTTTGTCGCTCTCTCATCCCTACACCTGCCACCAACAACCATACCCCACGACATCGCAGGCTGCTTTTTCTTCCAACGACAAAGAAATAGATCACACTGTTTCTCCTGATGCAACAGAACATGACAGGCCATCAGAGAGCTTGCAGATGCTTTGTCATGAAATGGTGCTCTTAGCACCATTGCCATCCAGGTGATGTGTGTACCGACTGTGCTCTAGTTCACAAAAACTCGGTGCCCCTTTTGTCAACTATGAGTATGAGTAATAGCAGGTTCAACTATCTTAGTGCATGAATCATACATCTGATTTGAATGAACCATGAAAAAATAATTGGAATCGGATGGATATTTAGAACTTATCACGAAATAGAGTTAGAAAGATAACTGAGGGTTCTTTGTAAGATTTGATGTGTTGACTAAGACCTATCCTATCCAACACTAGCAATAACTTTAATTATCCATTCAGACCCAACTGGCAATCACTCAATATCTACTGTATGTTCCCCACAACATCTTTCTTTGATATTTTACAACCCATCTTTTAATTTAGAGGCGCACAATTAGGTACAATGATTATATACTTTTATCCTCATCTCTCACATTACAAAACACAAACCACATTTGACTAAGAATTCAATCCACATATGCTTCCACCACCAGTTGTTGGCTGGGTTTGTTATGTGGCCCCTTAGAAGTCTTGACCCTGTCCTTAGGTGCCCATGTTTGCGTAGGAAAATCAGGGCATCTTTCAACTATAATACTAGTGTACTGCTAAATTTGCTGCCTTTCTTTTGGAACATATATCCTTGCTTGACTTGCTGATGGCAATTTAATATACATATATTTTTTACATTTACATATACTTTTTATTAACCATGTGATATTCGTCCTAAAGAATCTGGATGTCAAAAAAGGAATTTAAAATAATAAAATCTATTTAAAACAAATGGCAAAATGTTTTTTTTCTTTTTCAAAAATTTGTATAAATAACTACCTTAGTTGCATTTATTTTGCAGGTTATAGTTTCAATTTAAGTGTTTAGTTGATCAAGTAAGATAAATTCTTAAGTAATAAATTAGTTCAACTTGGTTTTTTAGGAGCTTAATATTTGAGTTTGCAGACCATGTAAGAATTGGCTGTCAATATATAAAACATGTCGATTTCTACATATGTGCATAATTTTGCCAGATTCTACATGCAAAAGATTCCATATCTTGCTACTTGTTTAACTTGCTGTATCTTATCCAATCCCCTATCATCTTGTGCTACTGAAGAATACACACTTGCAACTATCACCGGTATATGCTAACTGCCTCATTTTAGCTTGGATGTGTTATTTTCAGTTTATTGTTCATCCTTTCATGTTTATATTCAAGTATTAAGTTGATTTTTTCAATAAATGGGTCCTTTTTTTTATACTTGATATCTTCACTTTGTTGTTGTTGTTGTTCAGATCTTCAATGGGGAGATCTGTGACTGGCCAAGTGAGGAAGGTTATTGAAATATCAGGAGTTGCTCTTTATTGTAACATGGTGGAAGAAAGTCAAAGTTTGTTTGGTCTTATAGTTGCACAAACATTTTCTTATTCAATGAGAGACTATGAGAAATATGACTATATTATAAACCCATGTGACCTCATGATCAGTCTGTTGGTATGTAACTTTTGACTAGCTTTGTCAGTATTATCTCACTTTTTAACTGTCATAATATCTACATAGATGTCTTTCTTTTAATCAATAAGAGTACATTAGTATCAGCTTTACCTTTATTATGTACCTCATCTATTGGTGATGTGTAGTATTATATTATTGCTCATTCTTTCTTTATTGTTTGTTTTTGTCACTTTTACTGTACTTGCATCAGTCACTCTGTAATGTAGGTAAATAAATCTGGAAAGCTTGATGGCACACCTCAATATGACATCACTGTGGAGATAACTAACTTGGTTTGTCTTTATGCAATTTTGAGGCAATTTAACATGATTAATTTTATTTGAATAATTGGTTGACGTGTGGTAAATTTAGCCCTTATTTTCTACTTATCATATAGGCTCTTGCAGTTGATGAGATTCAAGTGCAACAAATTATGAGTCTCTGGGATTACTTCTCCATCTGTACTCTAAGAAAGAAGTAGGTCCATCTTACCAATATTTTTTGATTCTCTTAAATTCACAACTATTTCACATATTACTTTATTATAAAATGAGATAGGTGCCTAAGAATGTATCTCTTTTGAATGCATTCACATTTCCCCTGTCGATTACAGAATTATTATTCAAGGCTTATCTTATCTTTATCTTCTGTATCGTGAAAATGCATCTATTGAAGTGAATGTGCATAACTGAGCATAAGCTGTCAATTAATCTGGTGGAGTGATTTAAATTCAAGTCCAGAGGTGATCTTGAGGTTTCCACAAATATATCATGACATATCTCACTAATGTTGCATTGAGGATCTGCACTACTCAACTTGCCAGTAGGATTCTAACTCTTAGGTGCAGTCATGAATGGGTTGGCATGTGTTGCAACACATTTTGTGTGTTTTATTGTTGATATCATCTTCTAATTTTTGATGTTGGCTTGTGTTGCAACACTTTTTGTGAGTTTTATTGTTGATATCATTTCCTAATTTTTGATCTCTTCAATAGATATGGACGATATCGTCCCCCTCAAAGTCTTTTATCCATGAAGCTTCAAGGATGGCAAAAAAATTTGTGGCATTATGCTCAGAATTCTATTTTAGCTGATTTGCGTCAAAAGTCAAGGACTTCTTCAAGAAATCTTGCTAAACGAATGTGAGTTCTGCTCTCTTGATTGTTTCTCATTTTTCATATTTATAATCATTTTCTTCCCATACATAATTTTTGGTGTATCACATCTGTTCAAACAATGCAAATGTGCTGCCAAGGGCTTACTTATAATTATGTAAAATGTTTAGGGTCCTATATATCCATAGGTAAAGAGGGCAACCTACGTGGATTCCTTTCCCCTTAAATTAACATGAGCTTGTACCTTGGTTGTTCTTGACTTGATATGGACAGCAATATAATTGGGATATAACTTGGTCTTTATGGTGTTTTAACATAGTAGTTATCTGATGTTAGGATTTTTTTTTTCCTTTTCCCTGCGCCTGGGTGTGTGTAGAGATAGCCTCCAGGAAATATATGGATGGAGTATATGGTTTGTTTACATATATGCACATGGAATGGTAGAGAAAATACCTCAAGTGATTATGTCACTGAGGTAATTACTCTACGGCTATGCTTTGCTTGTTCTGTGTGGCAGTGAGACAGGGAACAATGGTTTTTGTCCTCAATTGAGATTGGGCATTCTGCAGAAGGATGGTGTCCAAACAAGAATTTGGCTACATAATTATACTTCTACCATGTAAAGTTATTAGAAGAACTGACTGGTGCTAAGATAGTTCTTCTCAATACCTTATAAAAATTGTGATGCAGTCGTGTAAGAATGGAGAGTTGAAAATGTGGGTTTGGCCTTTCAGACATTAATTTACTGAACCTACAGTTTGGATTTGGTTGGAAATCTTCAAACCAAAATATTTCAGTTCTTAACCCACCCTATTAGGCTGAAGATTGTAGAGCACACCCTGCTAGGCTGCAGATTGTAGAGAAACTAGAAGTTACTCAGGTACCGTGAGAGGTTGCAGTTATATAGGAATTAGAAGGAATTTAGCAATTAATATGGAAAATTTTGAATTCAGTTTTTAAAAGATCAGCACATAGTTTAATTGTGCTGTAAGTTGTCACTGAGTTGAAATGCATAACTACTTCTATAGTTTAATTAGTTTGCAAGTTGTGGATTTTGCTCACAAACACAACAAAAGACCAGGAGACTTGAATCCTTTCTGCTGCTTGATCTTTAACTGCTATACCGATGCTCAATCTCCCATCTCCTACTGCTACTTCTGCTTGATTTCTCTTTGATGCTCCATTTAGTTGTTGATGCATTTCAATATGGCTCACATGCTCCTTTGCTTTAGATCTACCCTCAGAAGTGTGCTTCACTATTTCTTTCCCTAGTTTTTGATCTCACTCCCATTTTTCTCCCTTTTCTGTAATAGTCTATGTCATCTACCCTCTCTGCCCTAATTTCAGGAAAGATTGCTGACTTAAAATAAGCTTGAATTTCATTGACTTTGCTAGAAAATCTGCCTAATCATCTGGTTGGTCTCTCCTGATTCTTCTCGATATCATTGTAGTTCCACCGATTTCCATTGATCTTAGGGGTTTTTTGGGCATCTTTATTTAATTAGTACCTTATCTCTTGGTTTCTAATCAGATGACACAGAAATCAACCAAAATCATATCAGATTTGGATGATCCTAATCAGAGGAAGAGGCGAATGAAGGTGATAGAAGATGATAAAGAGGAGGAAGAAGACGAATGCGTACCTCGAAGAGGTCTCGTTGCGAAGCCGGAACCCATCATTCTTTGTTCCAAGTCTCGCTGTGGAACCAGAACCTTAGTCATGCTTCGTTTAAAGCCTCACTATGAAATCAGAATTTGTTTGCTCACAAACACTAGTTATAGAGGAAGGCAGCTCTCGTGGCCATGTCTTGTGCAGTTCCACATGCCATTTGGCAAAAAGATGAAATATTCTGCCAAGTGCCAACCAACACTGAATGAAACTTTAAAACACTGGGTACACAACACAAACTGCATACAGAAAACATAGAATGCAAATTTCTATTTATGCCACATTACACGATTCCAATGTAGGGAATACAACTAACTCAGGCAATACATGTGCCATCAATGTTGATTGTCATCTCAGCTAAATTATATGTTCAAAGTCAAGTCTTATCAGCAAATCCACTAGTGTATATCATCAACACACCTTCACAAATCTTGCACGTATGAATCAATCCACGTTTAGGAGCAAGGGCTCAACCAACAAACATGATTTTGTGATTGTTAACACAACAATATCATCCAACATAACTCACTTCATGCAAAACTCAATCCCTATGCCTAGAAAGAGACAGATGACTCACTCACATCGTCACTCCTCAAATATTGACATTTTTTTCCATACAAGTCCTCAATCCATACAATGTGTACAAGAAAAAAAAATCTTACATGGCTGTAACACCCTATATGGCCACCTTAGAGACTCATTTCCCTAAATAGGCTCTAGATTTATGTAATACAAACATACGTAACACAACCTTTGGTAGGAAACCCATCCTCTCCCATATAGATTGGTCTGAGGGTGGGGAGTCATCACCGAGGGTAGGTAGCTCGAAGGTGTAGCTCTTGGAAAGCTTCTTGAATGCAGGAGGCAGGAACAAATTAAAACACATCACACCAAAGTGAGGATACTGTGATTGGGCTATGGATGTAACTTTAGGTGGAAGTTCTTCATAAAATACTTTGTAGTTAAGTGTGTTTAGTATGGACCAATTTTAGGTATGAAATATCAATCAAATTGGACAATATCTTAATGTTTATGAAGACGTGTGTTATAGCGAAGTCATATAAATGATACATGATTCATATCTAGTGATACAGTGAATCATGTAATTTTTTTTCATACCAATTGGTTTTGATTTTTGTCCATGGTAGGATGATATTTTTACACTTGCTTGGCAGTGGAGAAATGATGTTAGAATTGTCAATTTGGTGGATGAGATGACATAATAACAGTTTATGGCTGGAGTTGAGTAGGAGAAGATGTTGTACTTGGGCTTTTGAGTGCCACCACGGAGAGCATTTTGGGCCTGATGTTCAGAATTGGAATTCATTGTCCTAGTTTTTTTGTGATCACCAAATTTTCAAGTTCAACATACTAATTCATTATTTGCTAGCATTGTCAGTACCAAAAAGTTTAGATTGTGTTTTAGACTAATGATCAAGGGCATATATTTTCTTAAGCTTCAGAATATACATGTCTGTAGTAACTGATGTTTTCTCCTTAGGGTTATATTTCGTCTATAGATACACAACAATGTAGTGACACAAAAATGTTTGAAATTGTGCTAATTAAGACTGTTCACCAACATGATAAGTTAAATTTTTTTCGATTGCTGGCTAATTTTTGTTCAAGATACTAAACATGTTCTTGTTGAATCTAGTTTTAGATGACATTTATTTCATCTGCAGTATCCATTGCCTGAAGTATGCCAAACTGTACAAAAGGAAGTTGGAACTTCTGCAGCAAGATCAGGTGAAGAGGCACTTTTTAACTTTGCTTTTCTATTTGTTTTTCATATTGTAATATTTTTTTGATATATTTTTTTCTTTTATTGTTACCTCAATAGAATTAGCCTTGTAAATGTGTGTTAGTCTTTCGCATGACAATCTATCATGAACTTTCAAAACTATCATTAATTGGTGTTGTGGAAGGAATTGATTTTGGTGATTGGGAGCCAATCCTTTGTTGTCTAGTTTGGATTCATCTTCGATGTTTGACCCTTTTTTGTGCTAATTGTTGGTTGTATTGTGTTTTTTGTTGTAATGTTACTCTTGAAATTGCCTGCTCTCAGCTTATTAGCAAGGATATTCTGCACGATTTGGAAAAAATGGATAAAGAATATGACATTGATGACATCTTGAGCTACAGGTCTTTGGCTGAACAACAGTTGCAGGTATTTTTTTTATTAAAGCATTATGTGATTCATATATATTATTCTACTTCATTGAAAATTTTCCCATTTTTATATGATTTGTGTTTTACCTGTTTTTGGTCATTGTAAAAATCCATTATGTTCGTTCAAGAGAATTTACCTCTAATTTGTTGTCTGTCTCGGAACGTTAGTAGCTCTTGGTGACCAGTTGAGCTTCTAGTCAATGAGGGTGGAATCTCTTGTATTAGGCTGGTTGCTAATGGCACCCCCAGTTTGCTTTCAATACACTTAATGTAGTGCTTTTCAAGACACTACTACTAGTAGCCTTAAGAAGTCTGAGAACCTAGGTGGTTGAATGTGATTAGGAGAAATGAGATGCATGTTTAAAGATGGGTACTCAATTTACATTTGCAATGTATATAAGTGCATGCCATATTACCCAAGTGCTTGATTTAGATGTGAAATATACATAAGCATAGGCCATATTACCTAGTCACAGTCATATTGATATAACACTAGAAATTGCCTATTAATATCATTTAAGAATGATTTCAAAAAGCATGATTATTACTAGTATGACTTTACATCAAGGTTTAAAATTTTGAACTGTGTCGGAGTTTTTATGACTAAAATGATATAGTTTTAGTACTGTATTGTACCACATCGATACGGTTTTGATACTTTTAAAATATAAAATGTTCTAATTAAAAAATATTTTATTAATATTTGATTACTATAGATACTTAATATTGGGATAAATTTGATATTATCTCATAAAACGTCGATTTAGGATTAACTGAAGTTTACTAAATAAACATGTTAAACTACATTTAATTTGAATTTATTTTGATCAGTTTAAAATTAAGCTAAATTTATATATAGAATAATTTAATTTATTGATAGTAGTATATTTTATAAGGTTAGAAATTATATTTATTTATTTATTTTTTCTAATAATATGTATCTTTCACCCTTAAAATGACTTTTTTTTTTCTCTATTTACCTTGGATGGATGAATTAACCATAAACGGATGGAGGATTGTGCTGGTCGGTAGGCTAAACGATAAATTCTGCTCGTGCCAACCAACACCGCTTGAGATCTTATACCTTGCTTTACATAGTGTTGAATGGAAGGATAAAATCTATAGCCAACTTCAAATGGTTAGGGCCCACTTAACAATTGAAGCAATTCCTTTTTCATTTCATGGGTCATGATTATTATCTTCATATTCATAAACCATGTTTATCCCAATTGTTTTTATTGGCTAGTTGTTTTATGTTTTGGGTTGTCAAAAATAGTAAATGAGTTTTTCTTGGTCATGCATGGAACACTAAAGGATATGAATTTTATTATCTCACATATGCCTAAAATTGTTGGAGCTAGCAACGCTAAATTTTTTAATGACCTTGAACTTAGTGGGAGTGTTATGCAAATACTAAGTTTAAGAAGATTAAGTATCAATATAAAGACTTATTTTCAAGGTTCAAAATTTGTGCCGCTTTAGCTGGAACGATATTATTTCGGTATCATGCTAATGTTTCGATGTATAGTGTTGGTAACAGATTGAAGGTTGAAGGAGGAAGGAGATGAAACATAGGAATAAGATATTGTCCATGTCGAGTAGTATCAAGTTTTGATAATTTACCAGAACGATACTTTTCGACTATTTCGCTTGGCACAATATGCCATTAAAACCATGCTTACTTTTTATTATATTGAAAATTCTATTTAGTTACACCTTCCACACTAGTCTATTTAAACTCTGTTAGGTAAAAAAATCCATTGGCCACCTTTGAACATTTTCAAAGTATCGCAAGCTGCATTCTCTCTTTTTATTATCTTTTGGAGTTATACCTAATTGCTCCAAGGTAATAGTATTTTTGGTGGATGCAATAATAAATTCTAAAAAATACATTTTTATGAAAAGATAAAGGTGAAATGCTACTATGGCAGTGATTTTATTATTACCAAATTTCCTAATGGGCCCACCTCAATTGAGAACTTCTCAAAGAATGCACCTATATTTTGCCCTAAAAGAATTATGTAACTTCTCTCAACTCCCTATTTTGTTTTTAACTTATAGACGGGATGAACATGACTTAATTGTGATGTTGTGAATGTGTTAGTTTATATTGTACTAAATAAGCCATTTGTATGAATTGGGAGAATAACATGAAGAGCGGTGGGTGGGGTGTATAGAATACTAGCTAGCTACAAGGGATGCATATATTAATTACTTCGGAAAAGAATAAAAAAAATACTAATGATAGTTTAAAATTATGGTTTGATGTACCTCATGGTCTTCCATTGGAGGTTTGTTGTAAAAACGAATTTATATAGAAACAACAACCACCAAGCCTTATCACACTAGGTGGAATCGGCTATATGAATCCTTCTACGCCTATTGGGCTCTATCCTCTACTATCTACTATATCATCATTTATATTTAAATAAATTTTAACTTATTTTACTATTGCTAATCAAGTCTTTTTAGGTCTTCCTTCTTTGATGTGCACATTTGTCATAGTTTTACATCGTCTAATTGGAGCATCTATTGGTCGTCTATGTACTTGTTCATACCATCTTAAATGTGTCTCCTTGAGTTTTATCTCAATAAGTGCAACCTCGACTTTTTCTCTAATATTTTCATTTTTTATCTTGTCCATTCTTGTATGCCCGCATATCCACTTTAACATCCTCATCTTCTCAATTTTCATCTTTTGCTTATGTGCTCGAGTCATAGCTGAACATTCAACTCTATATAACAAAAACAAATCTAACTGCCGTTTTGTAAAATTTTCAGTTAAGTTTTAAATATACTTTACAGTCACAAAGAACACTTGACACTCTCCTCAATTTCAATCATCCCGTTTGTATTCTATTTAAGACATCTCTCTTAATCCCTCCATCATTTTATAGAAATGATCCTAAATACTTAAAGTTCTCATTTATAGATAACTCATCATCTCCTATCTTAACAATTATCTTATTACATCTAATATTACTAAACTTAAATTTCATATATTCTGTCTTTACTTTACTAAGCCTAAAACCTTTCACTTTTAGTGTTTTTCGTTAAAATTTGAGTTTAGCATTTACTCCTTCACGTGTCTCATCTACCAAAACAATAATATCTGCAAAAAAATATGTACTGTGTGATATCATATCTTGAATGTGTCCAGTGAGTTCGTCCATGATTAGTGTAAAAAGATAGGAACTTAGAGCTGATCCTTTATGCAACTTTATGTTTTATGGGGAGCACTTCGGTTAATTCGTATAAAGTCTTCACTTTTGTCATTACATTCTTATACATATCCTTAATTAATTCAATATACGCTATGCTAACACCTTTATTTTTTAGAATTCTCTATATAATTTCTTTGGGACTCTATCATAAGTTTTTTCCTGATCGACGAATACCATATGTAAGTCTTGCTGCTGTTCCTGATACTTTTCAATTAGTTGTCTGAGAAGATGTATAACTTCCATTATTGACCTTCCAAGCATAAATTCAAATTGATTTTCAGTCACTGTGGTCTCCTTTTTTAGTCTTTTTTCTATTACTCTTTCTCAATTCCAAAGTTTCATGGTATGACTCATTAGTTTAATACCTCTATAGTTTGCACAATTTTGTATAACTCTTTTTTTCTTATATAAGGGAATTAGAGTACTTACCTTCCATTAATCGGACATATTTTTAGTTTTTAATATCAAGTTGAATAACTTTGTAAGCCATTCAATACCTTGTTTCTCTTGTTACTTCCATACCTCTATGGGAATATCATCTAATCCAATTGTTTTTCCATTTTGCATTCCATTTAAAACTTGTTCTACTTTTGAAGTTTGAATTCTATGATAAAAACTTAAATTTATATACTCATTTGATCTATTTAAATTACCTAAGTTGAGTTGGTCACCTAAAACATAAAGACACAAGGCTATTCCTAGAAACCGAAGACTATTTCTAGTTTTTTTGTTTTGTTTCTACATAAATTAGAAAAAACAAAAAAAAAATCATAAGACTATTTCTAGATTTTTTTTTTGTTTTTTCTAATTTATGTAGAAAAAACAAAACAAAAAATCTGGAAATAGTTTAATGTTTCTAGAAATAGCCTTGTGTTTTCTATTAGGATGAAAATAACTCTAGAATGTAATTTTATATCTTTATGTTTTGGCTACATCTTGTAGATAATCTTATGAGCTATAACTTGCTGCTGCACTTCATGGTATGGTATTTTGATTCTCCAGCTATAGTATTGGATTTGTCAAATGCTGTGAACTTTTCTTTCATGTGTCTTCTTGAAGTTCTGTATGTAGAGGTAAATATTGCATAATATTTTATGTTTCAGGAAGCACTGTCAAAATTAAATGATTCTGGTGATGCTAAGTCTTCTCAAGTAAAAGGAGAGCAGACTTCAAGTAAAGCACGTAGTTGGTTAAATTGGTTATCTCGTGGCCTGCTTGGAGCTGGTGGAACATCAGATACTGGTTCATTTGCTGGCGTTGTTTCAGATGACATTATCAAGGTTTTTCTGATTGTGCCATCAGGTTGTGAATCCATTCTTGGTATTCATTAATCTCTTCTGTGCAGGATATCTATGAAGCAACTGAATTTCATCCAGTACCTTCTCTGTCTGATGATGTGTTGTACAGAAACAAATCTTGTTTGTCTTTTGTGAAGTTCAGCATTTGGCAGATTATCACCACAATCCGAAACAAGTACTCATTTCTTTCATCAAAGTACCTATTATTGTGTGTTTTTCCCGAAAAGGATGTACTTATTATTGTTATGCATATAACCATCTTATTTTTTTGATTGTTTATTGTTGATGAGTAGTTTCAAACTTAATATAGTTTAGCATGGTTAGGCCCTGTTACATGATAGCATATGAAGTATTTAGTCTTTTATTTAATTAATTATTGTTTGTTGACAATTTCTCCAATTTGATTCTAACTGTAGATATATTTGTTTTCCAGTGCAATATATAGCAATAGCCAAATAAAATTATGTAGATATATTTGTTTTCCAGTGCAATATATAGCAATAGCCAAGTGTTTTTTAAAATAAATTGAAATGTATAAAAGAAAAGAAAAATGCTATTTGATCAAATAATAATATGTACCTTATATAAACTAAAGATTATTCAATGCAATCTCTAGGAAGCTAGTGAAATTACTGACTAGTCTATCAGAAGCTTCTGGAGTGTAGGATGAACATCCCCAAGTAAAGCCTCTAAAACTCAGTTTTGATCTAGCGTGATAGTTTCATTAGATATGTAGTTTTTTCCTTTATTGTAATTAAATTCTCTCTTGTTGTTCGTTTTCCTTTATTCTTTCCTTCTTTTTTCCCTTTCTCATTGCTATTTTTTTAAAATTATCTTTTGGCTCCTTTTCTTTTGGTTGACATGTGCCTTATTGTTGATTTTTTTTTCTTATTCTTATGGAGGAATTCTTTAGTTTTATTTTTTAAACGGTTATCTTTTAGAATTTCATAAAGTTGATTCTCATCCAGTATTGCCTCTTAACAAAAAGAAAAAGTGTCTGTTAGAACTTAAAACTAATATGTAGTCTTTTTTTTGCCGTGTTGTTATGTTTTGAAGAGGTTGAAGCAAATAAAGTTCTCTTCATAAATGGTAAAAACTGTTGAATTAGATTTTGTAATTATTTGTGTGTCACTATTAATATCTGATATATATTTGATTTTCAACCATTCTAGGACCAGTTATTGCTTTTAATTTACATCCATTTTTGTTTTGTTTTAGAATGATTGACAAGGGTGCTGCTGAAATGATATGCCATGAGTTCATTACTGAATGTAAATTCTGGGAGGATTCTACAGATGTTATTGCCTCAGTAGATTCAATTAAGATAGTAAACCCAGACAATGAGAATGCTATTTTGGCAGATAAGGTCAAATATATATTGTTTTTGATTTTATATTTTCTGTTTTATTCCCCTAAAGCTTGAGGTGTGTCATGACACATCTGTAATACTTTATTTTTCTTACAGCCAATTGCCAAGGAGAGTTACAAGTTACCCTTTCTCAGTGTGAATTTTAATATGCCATGTTCTGATAAGTATGATGTTTCAACAAAGGTGCTTTCCTTTTTGTGGAAGAAAGTAGACTTTAGTCTATATTTTCACTGTGCCACAGTTTTTTCTTTGTATATATTTAGTGTCCCTATTTGATTATAATATTTTTTTATCTGGTTAGATTGTGGTCCGGCCATTTGAAGTCAATTTTGAAAGTGACTTTTTTCTCCATATCCTGCCTATTTATTTCTCCATCACTTCATTACGGTTCCAGCATGATCGGGTAAGGATAACTTTTTTAGTCATTATTAACTAGTTTTCCACTTGTAAAATTTGATAGTTCTGTAGTTGTTAAACCAAACAATTTTGATTCCCTCCAGAATTTAGCCATATATCACTGATGTATATTCTCAAATATTACAAAATGAAGCTTGCAACTTTACTGGCATCATCTCTCTTCTCATTCTTTTTGCAATTTCTGTTGCTATAATTTGAGTGAGACAGATTATAATCTAATTCTTCCTTAAATAACTATCATTGCGAGAGCCACAAGCTATGAACTTCTAATTCTTGGGATGCCACAATCCAGTTTTGCTCATTTTCTGCAGACAAACTTAACACATCAAATATCCTTTTTCTGTTTTCTCTCGTAAGTATTCATCTTAGTTCTTTCTTACCAAACCAGGTTGACCCATGTCACTTATCCTTTGTAACTCATACATTTGATCTATCAATTAATTGTTCTTTACAATATTTATGCATTGGATCTTTTTGAAATTGAATGTTCTAGATTGAAGCCGTTTTCAATTTTCTTACTCATGCTTTCTAGATTCATAATTTGGCTTTTAATTATTTCATTGTTTATGCACATTCCACTTTTTCCAGTAACTTTTGGCAAAGTAGTTGCTTGCCTTCACTAACATTATTTTGTTTTTAAATGACTCCATCTCAGGTATTGTCATCATTAAATGGGTTGAAAAATTTTGAAGCTAGATTACTGAGAAAACTTGAGTATGTATTTGAGCATATTGTTTACGTATGTTTTTCAATATATTTGTACATTTCATATAAATGTTAGTTGGAATGTCCTCCCCTGATGTAAATTATACACTGCACTGCTCAAACTGTAGGTACTACTTTGCTAATCATAAGAAGTTGTACTGGGATGTTACACTCGACAAAATTATCCTGAATCTTCCATTGCAGAATGAAGATCTAAAACTTCTCAATATGGTAAATTCATAATTGAATTGCAATATGAAGCTCATGTTTTTTTAGTTGAGTGCAATTATTGTAAATTTCAATTTATAGATTTTGTTAAATTTAAATTTTATTGTTTCTCTATGAGATCATTTTTGTTGCATGTGAAATCTTGGTTTTGATTTAGAGTTGGTGCGAGGGATAAAGGGATAGAGGTAGATCAAAAGCACTAGTTTAGGAATATCCTGAGCCTTAATGCATGCCTACTTGAAAGAAAGGGAGCCTAAATAGTGAGAAGGGACAAAGAAAAAACAATTATTTTTCTTGTCTACTTGGGTAAATGAACAAAAAGTAAAGGAACACTTTGGTTCTCTTTTCCTTTTTCTGTTTCCAAAAGTGGGTGGAAGGGTGGATAAAGAGAAGCAAAGTGTTGAAAATACCAGGTTAATCCTACATGTGTTGGGAATGACAAAAAGAAGGGAAATCGTTCCCCTCTTTCCTTCTTTCTCTCCTCTCTCTGACACTTTTTCTTTCTATCTCCTCTTCCTCCCCTCAGGTAGACGCAACTTAGCATCTCTATATTCATTAGCTCATAATGGCTCTCCTGCATGCACGTCAATTTCTTTGGCACTTACTAAGGTTGGAACTTGGAACAAAGCTTCGATGCTTTGATGATGTGATATGCTAAGCCATATCATTCTGGTTGAGTATCAGTTGTTGGCTATGATAGTTCTAGTTCACCGATGTACAGAGTATCAGTATGAGTTGGCTCTAGTCAAGGATAAAACAAAGCCAAAGCACTTGACACTTGAACCCCAACTGAAACACAAGCTAATCTGCCAAAACTGTCTCCTTCGAACTCTACACATTTTCTCCATTCGGTTATTATCTCGAATGTTATATAGAATCTACCTATTAACCACAATTTCTATAGATTTGTGTCAGCTTTGGATTTTATTTTTTGACGATTTGTGGGTAATTACTTGCTTATTTTAGTTAGACTTCTATATTTTTCATCCGCCCAACTTCTGTTTCAAGAGGTAGTGTAAGTTTGAGTTGTCATCTCGTAGTATACTATGCAAATTGGGTGACAATTGATAAGCTCTAATATAAATAGGAACAAGCAATCAATACATAGACCACCCTATGGACTAGCACTAAAACTCGCAAGTTTGTCTCTCACACTACTGTATATTTTGCATCCTTTTACTTGGGGTTCTCTTTACTGTGTAAATACTAGCACAAACGAATTAAAGAAAACCTGGCTGCTAATCAAATATCATAGATCTTGCACCTTGTATGATCTGCAGCCCTACAGTTTAAAGTATTTGTTGGATATGAAGAGAGAGGATATTGCCTTAGGATCTCCAATTAAAACCATGGGCTATGTCCTTTGTCCCAAACTTTTCTCAACTGCCTTTGGTAGCTGCCTCCTATGAGATTTAGATGGTCCACTGTCTCAGCTCTGTGACTATCCACATGTTGCTAGCTGCTAATCTTGAGTCTTGCTGTATTCTGTTCTTTTTCGGTATATCTGATGTTAACTCTTACATACATCTACATCTCTGTGGGCTTCAAAAGTGACAGCTAACTGTATATGGCAGGTTTTGGTATTTGAAGCCTTTTCCTTGAAATCTAAGGCTCCTTCACATACTTCTCAGATATTGGATGGTAGACTTTACTGGGAAAATATACACCCGTCAGATGCTAAGCATGGGAGCCGACTCAATTTCCAAATTGAGGATTTCTATAAAAATTTTGAAATTCAGTTAGCTGGTTTGAAGGTTTTCATGAGCACAAATTCTTTTCCTAACAATTTATTTATTATGGTAATCTTTTTCCTCTTATTATCTTGCAGATAAACTTATTGGAGCCTAAGATACCAAGGGTAATTTCAGTTGTGGAACATTTCTGCACCTCTGTTCACCTTGGATTGTGTATATTCATAGATGAACCCACCTTAAAAAATTTTGAGGTACTTGTTATCTTGTGATTTGGTTGCTTTAATTTGCATTCTTGTCTGTTGATATGGAGTACTGGAGGAAGGCTGGAAGCAGAAACTTCATCTCTCGTCAATAGCACAGCTTCTCCATTTTTGATATAGTTCCTAGAACCAAGTACCTTATGTATAGCTGAGATGTGTGCCAATATTTTTTCCCTTTCCCTACCTCCACAAGAATTGAACTTTACCTACCAAGAAATGAGGCACCTTAGATAACAATGAGATATGTCTCTAGATTTCTTTTTGTTGGTCCATTACCCTTAATGCTCCACCAAATGATCTTCCAATTGCTGTGATATTCTGAATCCCTTTTCATGCTGGATATCTGTTGGAGGTTGAACAGGTGCAGGTGGTATGGGTTGTACCTGTCATCATAAAAGAGGTGGGCAGATAAGTTCGGAGTTCACTAACAAATTGAGGGTTCAATGCTGTTTGTGATTAGGTTTGTGATCCTTCTTAGGTTCTTGCTATCGATCTTTTCACCAACAACCCTATGATCCTAATTGCCTTAATGATCAAAATTCCAAGTAGGATGTTTGTGATTAGGTTTGTGATCCTTCTTAGGTTCTTGCTATCGATCTTTTTTCACCAACAATCTGATGATCCTAATTGCCTTAATGATCAAAATTCCAAGTAGGATGTTAATTAGGTTTGGGATATCACAAATCTTGTGATCTGATCCTATTTCTCCTCATCTTTTACTAGGCCAATCCTCAAATTTGATGAAATAAAATATACTTCCACAGAAATATTTTAATGCTTGACTTTTGCTAAAAGTGGATCGTTATAATTTCATATCATCTA